>NC_065548.1:29593369-29935970 GCF_022605725.1 Anthonomus grandis grandis | reverse complement strand
TATTTGTTGATTTATTAAATAGCAGTCAATTTATTTGATTTTAATCAGTATTTTATCAAAACAATCGAAAATAATGCAAATATTACCTAGTTTCTGATACGACGCCATGATTTACAACACAACACCTGTTCCGTCCAAACAAAACTAAAAAAAATCCAACGTTGCCAAATATTTTTAACCAAATATTTTTTGGCGTATGTATGCACGTCCAGTCCGCTGCACGGCGGGCTCCAAATCACGTTAAGTCGTCGTGAGCGCGTACTAATATATTTTCAAAAATGTACAGCGGGCTGGACGTGTGGACTGAAGAGGATAAAAGTCATCAAAACATTTTAAAAATTCCAGAACGATCCAGAAGTTGGGAAAGTTGAATGCTGGAAGAATTGGTGGAAATTTGACATAACAAAACATCAGAAAGAAAATTTATATAATAATTATAAATAAACGAATAACAGATTTTAAATTAAAATATATCGACTTGAAAAAAATCTAAAACTTTAAATAGAAGTAAATAGCAAAAAATTGCAAAATATCAAGGTAGCTTAGAATATATTAGAACATCTTTTCTAAATAAAACCAAATAACATCAACTTTTCATTTCAATAGGTACAAAGGATACAGTAAGTGGTGAAATATACATGGCATAATAACTGCAAGCAAATTAAGCAAAGTAATAAAAAACATAGCCAAAAATAATTACAGTAACTAAACTTTATAACATTCTACTTGCATTTCCTCAAATAATAGACAAAATGCTTGAACAATGCAAAAATGCCCATAAAATAGTCCGTCCCGATAAACATAATTTATTTTGGTCCCCTGTTAAAAACCTGCTTGAACTTGAGCCTGCAATATTATAAATAGCAGGTGGCAACATAGTTGCCAAAACTAAAAAGCAGTATATCTGATAGATGTCCAAAATAAATGTCCGGCGCCGACCGGTTCCTGTAGCTTAGATTTGGTTTTAACCACAATAGCATTTTTTTAAGTACGTATGCTTTGAATAATATTTACGACTTTGACGAAACAGCAAATAATTTCGTCATATAACCAGTAGTCTTAGATGTCGGTCTATATATTATGATTGATTATATTATTAAAGATAGAAGATCCTTTAAAGCTAAATTGGGAATAAAATAGATATGAAACTTGGTTGACGGACAACAAAAAATATAATCGATGAGGATAAAGCATAATAAATTATGTCTGATCCCACGTTCTTAACGGTGTATGAAATATATATATAAATTTTTTTGATAAAAGTTTGTATTCGTCTGAATGTCGATGTTAAATTACCATAATAGTCATAGACTTGGGGATGTAAAGACGTGATATGGTATATTTTCCGACTGACGAAAAAACAAAGAGATTTTATTTGTAGGTAGAAGTCCATTCTTGAAGTTGATTGGCTATAATATAGCGGGTTGAGAAGGCCGGAAAGACTTTTCTCTACAAATGAAAATGCCAATGTTTTGTCAAGAGTTATGCATTTCGATAAGTTCATCATCATCAGACTCTAACATTGCATAGACTTATTGATTTGTTGGTATTTTTTGATTATATATATTTGTTATACAGTAATTATTAATAAATAAGTTATATTTTTGTACATTAATTATAATAAAGAAAAAACTTTAAAATCTGCGCAAAAAATTAAACTTTTACTTATATATGTCTAATGAATCTAATATTTTATAGGTAAATCGTTATACTTAATGACAGCATTTAGATGATCATGAGAAAAATCATTTGATATTTTTGACCTTTCTCGAGCATAATTTTTAGTTGTTAATTTTTATTGCTAATTTTATATTTTTCTATTTAGACTTTTAAACGAGAATATCGAGTTTTAATGATGTTGATTTGATGAAAAATTTAAATGTAAATATCCAGAATCCAGCCCAATACAAAAACTCATTTACCGCCGTATTTTATGCTTGCTTACAAATTTTTTACTGCTAAATATTTGTTAGGGTCTCTCCCATTCTATCGTTGATTATCTAACTCTAAAGATTAAACTTACTTTGGTCCGGAAAATTATTGTTTCCAAAAAAAACCTTATTTTTATGTTATTTAGCAAATAACACGCGTTTATTTTTGCTTACTAGTAAAATAATTTACACCTTTTTTCCAGTATTTTGGCCATAAAGATTAAGATATAATATATCCAGGACATTTTGAACATTTTGAGCACTTGCCACAGGGAATACTTCAATCTATTTAACCTAATCTCAGCGTCTATTTAATTTTCCTAAGAGTCAGGTACATGCAGTAGAGAACAGTTTAATACCAGTTTACCTACATCATATTGATATATTTTTTAAGTGTCAACTTTTCTATAGCTTTCATTTGAGAAATGGATGCGCAATAGACAGGTTGTACCTAATTTCAACACCGGTGTACTTTTATCGATTTATTCTCTAGTCCGATACAAATAAAAAACCATATGTTTAATAGTTTCGATATTCAAATATTTTAATAATTTTTATATGGAGTCTACTCTAGGCACGATTCTTTTTTTGATGTCAGTGTATATTTGCCTCAAAATAGGTCATAAAAGTAAAAAAATCTAATTAAAATGATACACACACATGATATGTTTTCTCAGATTAAACCGAAATTTTCTTTTGGTACTTCCTAAATTTAAACTATCTTGATAAATTCCACAAAATATTTATCTATAGAATGACTTACACGAAAAGTTTAATATAGCAGTGAAACTCTATCCGATGTATAGTATAGTAGTACAAAGTCCAAAACTTTTTCTATACTTAGTAAATTCTTTGGTCGAGCTTCCCGAGCGCGCTTGACAAATAGAAACTTCCTAACAGAAACTCAAAGGAACAGGGCAAAGAGCCTTATAAAAGTTTCCTGAAAACATTCTAATTATTGCTGACAGAAAAATATTATAAAAAGAGATGATATTTAAGTTCCTAGTTATTTTTTTTACATCGTTTGAGCATAATATATTGAATATAAGATATTGTATGCAAGTTTTAATAGGAAAACTTTTAATAAAAATTTTCTAAGCGACTTTTAAAAAACTTTGAATTGCAACTTATATTCTTATGAAAAAGGAGTATAATGAAGTATAATGAGAAAGGAATATTAATTTGGTTAATTAAAAACCTATTGAACTTTAGCTCCAACAGAGTAGTCGTAAAAAGACTTAGATTTTACGTGATAATATCCTATCCCTAGAAAAAATATTTTTGAGATGTTTTAATTTTTATGTAAAAAATTATGGCAAAATGTGAGGTTATCAAAATATGCTTTTTTCCTATAAGTGTTTAATTATTAAATTTGGATTTGATATTTGATAAAAGAGAATTAAGTATACATGGTAATTAAGAAAGAAGTACAAAAATTAAATTAAAAAAAATTATAATAGGTAGTAATCAAAATATTTGTTAATTTTAAGTCTGAGCTTTTTATTGGAATATTATAGATTTTTTGCCAAAAAGATAAAAAGTCATTCTTATTCTGATTTCTTTTCTGACATTTTTCAATTATTTAAGTTGTTGCCACTTAAAAACTATTTTTGAATAATGCTGATATTATTTTTTTTACTTAATTTTTAAACAATCATTATTTTGTACCTTTGTATCTATTTAGTAAAGTGAGTTAATCACCCATTACATAAATATCTTCTAAACCAATTACATAATTTTTAACGTATAAATAAATAATGATATTCTCAATTTAATTTTGCGCTATTTTTTTTAATAGAACACCCTGTATCTACTAACGCGTTTTGATAAAGCACTCTTTTTTTCTTCAATTTGATACGAACAATTTTGCCTTTATCTCTAACCGTTTCCTCAAAATTTGTTTTTAAAGGAACCATTAAATATATTTTTATAGGCATTGCAACGTTTATTTTTACTTAACAATGGTTAGAGCATACTTAAAGCGTAAAATACAAATAACAAACTTAAACAGAAACAGTTTTAAATGAAGAAATCAAATTGGCTCGAGAAAATCCGAAAATTAGAGTAAGACAAATAAGGACAAATACAGAAATCGTTCGTAGGAAAATGCTACAAGAAAAATAAATATCACTCCCATCAAGTTTAGTTAAATCAAGAATTCACTAAAAACATTAACAACGTTAATTAAAAACATCACAAAAATGGCTCAGACTGTCTACCGTTTTGCTTCAAACATAAATCAGCCCTACGTGCGAAAGATATTCTAACTGCATGAAGCGTAGCAGGCGTAATACGTTTAAAACTCTTGTATGCGCTTCACCATATTTTCCCTTATTGTGAAGATATTTGACTGAAGCCGCATTTACACAGAAAATTGTTTGGGCAATTATTGCTCGACCACTCAATTGATCAATCTGGAGCAATTAATGGAGCAACATATAAGTTTATTAAAATACGGCAATTAGTTCGGCAATATTGCTCCATACATTCTGTATTGCCTAATGTCGCCGAGACGAATTGCCGAATATCCGCTGGACATGGAAATTTAAGTCAATTTTATTTTGTATCTCGCTTTCACATATTAATTTTTTGGCTTAACGTCTCGCTTTTACTGCGAGAACGAGGTGCCAGGCGTGCATGCGGGTTTTTTTTTTGGTACAATCATTTATTTTTAACAAGAATTTTTATTATTTATGTATACAGTGTGGTGACTTATCACCTACAGGGGGGTCCAAATTAACCCCAACTTTTTTTTTTCAAATGGAAAGCCACTTTTTTTAAACTCTCATTGAAAAGGGCCCTTTTTCTTGATTAAATTGCCCTATTTACATTTGTGATTATCTATCTCCCGATCTCACTCCACTTGATTTTTTTCTGTGGGGACATTTGAAAAGTCAAATTAATATGAGCAAACCAGGAAACCTAGACGAACTCAAAGAACGTATTAGGCAAGAAATCCGACAAATATCTCCAGAAGTGTTAGAAAATGTCAGAAATGAATTTTATTATCGTCTTGGGCTTTGCCAACAAGTAAATGGTGCTCATTATGAGCATTTTATATATTAAACGCAACTTTTAATAATTTAATGGTTTTTTTTCGTATTTCTCTTTTAGATAATCACAAAAGTAAATAGGGCAATTTAATCAGGAAAAAGGGCTCTTTTCAATGAGAGTTTAAAAAAAGTGGCTTTCCATTTGAAAAAAAAAAGTTTGGGTTAATTTGGATCCTCCCTGTAGGTGAAAAAATACAAAAACTATCTTGAAATGTGAAAAAAAAAACAGAAATCGACGGGTCTCAGGAATTTTGCGAGATAAAATTGGATTAGTTTTAACTGAATTTATTCAAGTTAAAGTCACCACACTGTATGTGATTGCACGTGGTTCATAGTAAAATGGCTTGGAGTAATGAAAAGATTATTAACTTTATTGATGCAGTTCATTTGCGTAATTGCTTGTGGGACAACAAAAGTTCTGACTTCAAAGATCGCTTGCTTAAAAAAGATAAATGGACGTCTATTGGCCTGCAGTTTGAAATTTCCCACGACGAGGCAGCAAAAATTTAAAAACTTGCGCACATACTTTAATAATGAGTTAAAAAAATTAGAGAAGAAGCAAAAAAGCGGCAGTGGCGCTTATCAAGAAAGCAATTGGTTTGCTTTTAAAAGCTTAAGTTTTTTAAAAGGCACAGATGAAGCTGATTTAGGACTAGAAACGGAAACACAATCAGAGGTAAGTAAATTTATTCAATTTTAATTTAATTTTAACCCTATTGCTAATTAAAAATCACGTATAAAAAAATGTATGGAATTTTAGATGTGTGAATCTAAATAGGTATACAGGGTGATGCTCAGAAACTCTACCAACAAACTTCACAGGGAGATTCTGAAGCAAGAAAATAAGATTGATTTTTACAAAATGTATGTCCTAAACTGTTTTTTTTTTAATTTTTAACACCATGTAGATCCGAAAGTAAGACGTTTAGGACATACATTCATAAAAAAAATTCTTATTTTTTGTTGGAGAATTAAAACCTCGTAAAGTTTGCCGGTCGAGTTTCTGGACACCTTGTATAATAAAAATCTATTAAAAAAATTATAAATAAGCAGATTGCCAAGGAACACTTCCGCGTTCGGACATAAAATAATGCATAAATTCGTCCCTATTTAGTTTTGCTAATGTAGATGCATTTCTTTCTAGATGACGTCTTTCTAAATTGGTTAAATCATCAGGATTATAATTTTGTCTCCACTGCCCAGGTATAATGGTGTCAGAATCGGTATCTTCCATATCAAACATTGCAGTTGGTGTGTATAATTGCCGCGCCCGCTTGTAAAAAATTTTCGTCGTAAAAAATTATGCAAATAACAAGTAGCCAAAGTTGCACATTTAACTGTCTCAACTTCAAGATCAATACTTGTGTGGAAAATTCGAAATACTGAACTTAATAGTCCAAAAACGTTCTCTACTACTCTGCGTGCTCTCGATATTCTATAATTACACACTCTTTTTGAAGATCCTTTGTTTAAATCGCACGGATATGGTTCTATAATGTTTTCGGAAAGCGGAAATGCATCATCCGCCACCAAAACATAAGGAGTGTTCCTTTCTCGGCCTGGTAGTGGCTCCGCTGGTGGAATGGGTAATGTTTTATCGAAAATAGCTTTCCCAAATGTTGTGTTGGCAAAAACTTCTCCATCAGATATTCTGCCTTGGCATCCGACACTTACATACAAAAATTTATAATGAGCGTCTACGATACCAAAACAATGCTATGAAATTTTTTGTAATTAAAAAAATAACTGCCACTCTTATTAGGGCACTTTATTTGGATATGCTTTCCATCTATAGAACCTAAACAATGTGGGAAATTCCAAATATCTTCATCATCTCTTGATATAATTTTCCATTTTTGAGCGCTTGTAGGCAACTGTAAAAAAAGAAATTATTTATTTTTAGGTGGAAACAGTTGCAGATAGTATGAATACGGATGAAATGAATAGCCCCCATTTGCCACCACCCTCTTATTTGCACCAGTCAAGTGGTGCAAATAAGAAAAAACGCACTGAAGATAATCGTTACCAAGAAGCTTGTGAAGTTATGAACCTTGTTAAACAAAAAATTTCTACTAAATCACTAGCCTTTGGAGAGCATGTAAACCAGAAACTTCTAACATACAGCCAACCCGCACGTGCGCAACCAGGTAGAATTTAAAATTTCTCAAATTTTACATGAGGCTGATATGGGCTATTTTGACGAAAAAAATATTAGAATGCAAAAATCATCCTTTATGTCATCACAAGTTTTTGCAAAGCGCCAGCAAATAGATTCTCCAGCTTCTTCGCCTCTTTCCTACATAAATATTCCTTCTTCTAGTCCTACATCGGCATCGGTTTACCAGAATAGTGACTCGAACCTTTCTTCTGGTCAAAAGTTTCACCAACCCAGAACTGCTTCTTCAACAGGTGGAAATTTATTTGGGTCTCAGCAGCAAAATAATGTCTTAATGAATAGAACAGTCACAAATATGGACGACAATAGTACTGCCATGGAGTACATAACCAAAAAAAAAACAATTAATTCCCTCTCCCTTTACCTCTAATTCAGACAGCAATATTATATTTATTTAAACAACAATACAATATGATATATCAGTTAACCTTTAAGTAGTATTAACATAATTATTGTATTTTCAAGTGTATTTTTTATTTAAATTTTTTATATCATATTGTTTTAATTATTTAGTAACTACTGGTAATATAGTAATATAAAAAATTAAAAAAAGCCTAAAAAAAGATTTTATATTGATTTTCGATTTTTTATCTAGTCGCATGATAGATTTGATTAGAGTAACTTCGCGCACGCGACTACTTAAAAGTTAACAACAATGAAAAGTATACCAACTTACCTTTATATATCCACGAAGAACATCTGCAATAGCTCTGCATACCGTAGGTACAAACAGTGCAATGCAAGAATCAGAAATTCAAAACAGATACATTAAACTTTTGTAGGAATCTCCAGTAGCCAAAAATCGGAGGGTTAAGGCGAGTTTCGTCGATGCAGAAATTGGGTCTCTCATATTGGTCGTCTGCTTTGTAATTAGTGGGCTGACTTTATTTAAAAGAATTTTAAAATCACTTCGGGACATTCGAGTAAAGTTTTTAAATAAAAGATCGTCCACTTCATAACACAATGATGAATGTTTTCGTCTTGCTAAAAAGGATCGCACCCAAATACGTCTGTTTCTTTTCTTTTGTTTTTGGCTTAAGATAACAAAAGCGCTACAAGGCGCCACTGCTAGAGAATCAAAAAAACGGAATTGCGAGCGATAGTTTTCAACTAAACTGGTCGTGTATGAATTTTTTTGCTAGTTTCGTGGAGTTGCGCCATATCGCTCAATATTGTTGCTGCAGAGCATTTTTAAAAATTGAAACTTGTTGCCATTGCCGAAATTGCTTTCTATTTCCGAAAGTAAAATTGACCAATATTGCCTAAAATTGAGCAATTTTAATTGCCCGTGTAAGGGCACCTTGAGATCTTGTTGTGTTTTACAACACTTTTTCACAAAAAGAAATCCGGAGGCGTTAATTTAATTTTATAAAAATTTCGAAGGATAAAATGAACTTAGCCAAGGACTCCACATAGGTTTTTTAAAAAGATAAAAAATTTCGGTGGTAAATATTAAAATGTAAGTGATACATTAATTTTCGTGAAAATGTCTTTAAATGGTTAATAACTAAGTAACGTCGCATTTTAGGAAAAAAATTGTTCTAGGGTAAAAGAGAAAGTCAAATGAGACTTCCATTTAAAAAAAAATAGAAGGTTCCATTAAGAAAAAATCAAATTACGTACCATGCTTTTTTGGGACACCCTGTATCAACCAAAATAATTTTAAAAAGTAGCCCCTCTAACGTAATTAACATTCCCCTTATTTAAGGGTTTTTTTGTTTTAAGGTTTAGCCGCAATCAAGCACTGCAATATTAAATGGATAACCTGTATATATAAGTAAGCAATAACTACAATTTATATTTTAGTTAGAAAACTTAAATTATCTACCATACTCGTTTACTCTAAATCATAACCCTATTTTTATCCCTATAGCAAAAGCGTAACCAATCGGATTCCCGCTTACTCTATTCCAGAAATTTGCCGTTACTCTATTATATATATTATATTATAAATGGATAACCTGTATATATAAGTAAGCAATAACTAAAATTTATATTTTAGTTAGAAAACTTAAATTATCTACCATACTCGTTTACTCTAAATCATAACCCTATTTTTATCCCTATAGCAAAAGCGTAACCAATCGGATTCCCGCTTACTCTATTCCAGAAATTTGCCGTTACAGCCCGTTGTAAATTCTTGTTCCATTAAATTCTATTAGTTTCATTTCGGTGGTTTTACCGTAATTCAAGTTCTCTTATGTTGTTTTTCCATTTTCCATTTTTCGCTCTTGCTAGAGTGCCGCAGAAACACGAAACTTTTTAGACGTGTTTCTTGATTTTGTCCCTTTTTGTCATTAGTTGAGATTGCGCTGCAATTATGGCTACGAGTTTTACAACAGTGGTTATGCCTTCTTTTAACCAATAAAACTACTAAGACGATTTGCGTCACAAAAATCCGTTAATCATTTTTTTATCTATAAAATTACTTCGGCTCTTTAACTATTATAAACATATCATGGCCAGCTGATGTGATTCAAAGCATGTACGCTCTAAGCTAATGCTCTGACCCGTAATTAAATTGTTGATATGTTATGGTTATCGAAACTCCATTAGATATGTATTTCAAGATGTGTGTTAATTAACGTTATTCTGGACGTAGGCCCCAATATTATACCCTTGAGATATATTTACATGTTTGCAAGGCACTATGGAGAAATAAAAAATAATTTGTAATAATCTATGCGAGTTAACCTAATTTTATCAGAATAGACAATTATATTAAGAAGTATTGGAATAAAATGGAGCAGCCTCTTAGTAAACAGGATTTTTAAGGAGTATTAAAAATGCGGCCAAACCTTTTTTAAGAAAACTTTCTGGATGACTTACTACCTCGTTAAATGTAAAGTGTGGCTAATTTACTTATTATTAGCTTCTTAAACTAAACACATGCTCTACAGTTAAAACCGATAACTCGTTTATTGCTTTGTTTTAAGTCGATCTGACTTAATTTGGGACGTTCGCGGCCACCAGGCAAAGTTTGTTAGTGTTTCTTTTTAATTATACCTCGGCAGGCAAAATGATTAAAAATAGAATTTTAATGAGCATTATGAAGTGTATGACCGAATTAGAAAAGAGTAAAAATATAATATATAAAATGTTTACCCTTCATGCACTGTGCATATTTATTAAATAGTTTGGGGATTAAGATTATCTAAGATTTAGATTTAGCAGCTTTATTAGTGGTATTAGAGTTACCGTCGGAGCTGAAATTAAGTTGCATAAATACAATCTAGCTTTTAAGCTTTTTAAGTGATTTTTCTTACTCCGGCATTAAAACTTCTTCACACATTAGTTTTATAACTATGTTATATACTTCTACATAAATCCATTATTTGATTTAGTTTTTACTTACTACAACAAACTTTTCTATATAAACTTCAGAAGTTTTCACCTAAGTTTTGCTGTATCGTTCTAGATTATTGACCTTTGTACAAATAAGCGAGGTAAGCGGCTGTACATTATGAACCTGTAGATTTGCCAAAAATAGATTTTTCTTAATATTATAAAAGTAACCATAAGAAAATTCTAAAAATTAATTTTAAAGTCCGCATTTTACCGGTAGAGGACGTACCTACAAATTAAATAAGAAAATCGTTTTTTTTCCAAAAACTTATACAGTAACATATACTTTTGATAATCCTGTTAAAAAGCCTAGAAGAAAAAAGAAAACCTTAAAAGTGGTGTAAATCCTAAACGACTTATTTGATTTTAGCAATTCAAAATTTGTTTGCAAGATTAATTTATCCGATCTCAATACTACTCTATAGTTCCTAATTAAAGAGGAAGCGCAATTTGGGATAATTTTAGTTTTTATCATTTTACTCCAAAAGTTCACAACTAAATGGTATATTTTTGACATCATATTTGAAAAGTAGATAACATATATAATACGTAGATAATATTTGAAATGATAATATTTTTGGTCGTTTTACGCACAAGTTTTTTTTACGCACCGAGTCAAAACTTATGTACCGCCATTTAGCGTTCGGCCTTAGAATGTCTAATTAACATATAGTAGGTGGCAAAAACAAAAAAACTTTTAAATAATACTGTATGGAAACGTCAAAAATTTAGTAGATCCAGTTTAGTTCTTGTCAATTGAGTTTCTGAATATCCTTTGCTTGTAAATTGTAAAATTCTTTTTACAAATGATGAAGCTGTTAATGTAATTACAGTTTTCTCTGAATGCTTTCAAATGCACCAAGAGCTAAAAGGCAGTCTGCCATTTCTGTATCCAGATCGCCGTCATAATTGTAGAAAAACAATTTCAGGATTGGTTTAGCGACTATGTGATACTGGGAATTTTAGAAGCCGTCACTCTACTAAAAAACTGCAGGAAACCATTATTAAAGGTGACCGCCTACGTAGAATTTAATAGACGTATTGGAACTTGGACGTTTTCTTAAGTTCGATATAATTATACTAAAAGACCACAGCAAGTATATGCATTAGCGCATATCCTTTTTAATACATCATCATGTTCTCCTCGAATATATAGGAATTTTTTTTATTAAGGCTTTTATATAACCCCTACAATATAATCCTACAACAAGCCGGACATAGTTTTGAGCGCAAAATTGATTTTTATCAATGAATGCTAGAAATGATTGACGAAAACAAGGTTTTTTCGTATCAGAAATTCTGTGGATCGATAAATCTAGTTTTAGTAGCGATGCTAGAGTCCACAAATATAATATGTATTATTGGTCGGCTAAAAACGTCTGTTGGATACAAGAAGTCCAGCACTAAGGCCGCTGGAGTATAAGCATGTGGTATGGCATTACCGCATAAAAATTTATTAGTCCCTATTTTATTTATCTCACATCAACCGGTAATATTTTTATGATTTTTTTTAATAAATGCTTTGCTATGTATTTTCAATTGACGTCATCTAAAACTAGTTATCAGATGGGTGTGTAATAATTACTTTCCAGGGCGCCGGATCGGATGGGAAAGGCTATTTCCTTGGCCGGCTAGATTACCCGATTTAACATGCCTCGACTTTTATTTATGGGATTGTTTAAAATATATTTTGTACCAAATTCCACCCACAATTAGACATAGTATGGAAAATAGAATCCGTGATGCCATTAATCAAATATCAGCTGCTGAAATCGAAATAGCAGTTTTATCTATCCAAAGAAAATCACAAACTTGTTTGGACTGTGATGGGAAGTTATAGTAATTTTAATTAGATATCCTAAGGCCAAAGGCTAGATGGTGATGCATAACTTTTGATGGGGTGCATAAAAAAAAATGAATTCGCTATAACTTTTATAGGAGCAAAGATATTATAGTGCGGACGATATTTTTGCAAATTTTATCTGTGTTTCAACTGTGGTGGCAAAAACTAACCCATGTTTAGCTGTTTCATTAGGAAGTATACTTTTATAATCAATTTAATGATTACTTTTTCAATAGCTTCTTCCACACCTACTATCGTTCGTAGGCCAATCAGCCTTAAACCAAAATGATTAATGTGAATGAGAATTTTCTAGGCTTTCAGTTTTACCAAAAGCTAGTATATTTTTAAATAGCTGATACTTGATCTTATTTTTTTTTATTTTCGTCCTCTTGCAGTAAAATACGTAACTTGAAAATAATTTCTAGAACTTTCTCATGGCCACTTTAATATTATTAAAAAAAAATACATTATTGCCGGATGTGATACAGCCGTTTACCTTACTTATTTGCCTAATCTGTATATACAGACCATTTTGTTTGTTGGTGATGGATACCAAGTTTATTATTGTAAAGGAGATAATATATATATTTTATCAGTTTTGCATTTTACTCTTCAAAAAAAGTATTTTTTTCTAATAGATTAAAATACAAATTGCTGTACCTTTTTAAGATATTTAGTATTTCAATCTGTTTAGCTGACGTTGGTCGCAGATTTTAAAGAAACATTAAACTATTATCTTATAACTTATACCCAAATTATATATACTATTAAAAAAATCTTTATTTAGGAGCAATAGAGGAGCATAAATATTTTAAATAGAAAAACTAATTGAAACTGTCTCTTCATATCCATTTTAATTCGGTTAATGGGACATACAGGCTAGTTTGCTCTCGAAATTTAAACATTGACCATAAATCGAATCGCAGTAATTAAAATGTGACAGTAAAGAGTTTCGCAAAGCTGAATTTTTAACTTCGTACTTCGCACATGTAGGTTATTATTAAGTGTTTTTAATGACATGAATGTTTTTTATTAATTCTATGTAGGTACTCTTTAAATCTTAGATCTTTTATTAGCAGAAAATATATTATTAGTTTAGGTTTAGTTGCAGGTTTCTTTTTGATACAACTTTAATGACTTAAGAAAAAAATAATACTAATGTTTTGACGTTTTGGTAGATTTACAAATTCCAAAAAAAAAATCCAATATTCTTAAAGAGACTTACGTTTCAATAATTACAATAAGAAAAGTTCCAAGTCACGGTCTAACATAAAAAACACTTTAATGGAAGGAGTATAGCAGGTTACCTGATATACTCTATTCTCTATAAGCTATTTGAATGCCTAGTAAACAAACATATGTTTACCTAAATATTCTATTTTTAAATTAAATATTTTATTCAATATTTTTACAGCTTAACCGAAAAAGTAAATCCATATCAGACACGTAAAATTGATACAAAAATTAATTTAAAAATACAGTTTACGAAAAATTATTTCTGTCATCAATACGAGACTTGTAAAAATGATGACCACATAGGGCTAGAATACTATACAAGCAATACATAACCCCGAAAACACAAGACGAAATACTTTTTAATGTAAATTGCACTAATGGAAGCTTTCTGCAAAAAGTATTTTAATATCTTCGAAAGCAACTTGTTTTTTAAATTTTTGAGTCTGTTTTTTACCTTAATAAGTATAAGATTTGCTAATTTAATATGAATTATTTGATGTCATCACCTTCTGCATATTTCTAATATTTATTTTTTTGATTAATTTTTAATCATTATAACTAAGTGTTGCTTTTTAAAATTTTCTTGTAGTTCTAGTATTTCAGTTGTTACTTTGACTTTTATATTGACTCTATAAAATTGTATACCATTTTTATTATGAATATATTTTAGAGTCCGATAATGATGGGTTAACTCATCGAGTAACTCCTAAAACAAGATTGGCATTTATTTTGTGAAGCAGATACTTCCCTTAAGAAAACATCTTTCTTATTAACCATTCACTTCACTTTTAAGATTAGCTTCTTCAATAAAAATAAAACTATGATTGTATGACCATGTTATTGAATAGCATTGAAAAATATTCCAATTTAAATCATTGCATTCTTATGACTCGAAATCTATTATAATTCACACTAAACTTTGGAATTGAACATTTTTGAATTGACAATTCTTTACATAAATTGATATACAGTATTGAAAATTGTGACATAAACAAATTTTGGTTACAAAATTGTTTAGATCTCATATATAAAAACTTAGTGAGTAAATAGCTATTTGGGCAATTCAAAACTAGAAACCATAGGTCTAAAGTGTAGACATCAGAATCGAGTATTTCATTCTGTCGAATGCGTTCAAAAAGAATATATACTGCAGGTACGTAAAAATTGTAAGGAAGATTGAAAGAAGAAGGTGAAAACAAGCAATTAACAAAAGAAAAAGGCAAAATACCAAAACGTCAAATGCTACTAGCATTAAAATTGGTGTAAAAGAAAAGCTGTATTATATTATAACAATGTTTGTATGGAAATCTAATAATAAAGCCTAGAATAACCAAAATTCTAAAGGTAATTAATAACAAAAATGAAAAAAAAGTAATTAGTGATAAATAATAATAATAATAATAATAACGCATATACAATAAATAGTTAATTGAATAAAATAAAAATTATTTTACTTAAAATGCCACAGAGAAATATTATAAAAGTTGAAATAAATTGTCGATTACAGTTAAAAAAAAGAATATTAGAAAGATGCATATTGATTGAGATATAAGGTATGAATTAGACATTTTATAAAGTACTGAAAGACATTTTATGAATACTATTTATCAAAATCCTAAAATTCGTGTAACTTTATAATTTTTTATGGTTTGTGCCATTTTCATAACCTAAGAATTTAAGTTGACCTGTAATTACTATCTCTATTATTTTCAAAAACCAATCACTCCTATTAGTACATATCTCGATCAATTAGCGCAGTGACGCGTGCTAATCAGCTACACCCATCATAAACTTAAGCTGAATTGCAAAACGTGTTTCGTGTAATAACGAAGCGACTGCGGCCATCAAGATCATGTCTTCAGCTAAATTAGCAGGTGCTAGAAATGCAGTCAGTGTAAACTTTGCACTAAATCACACCCGGGTCCATTTCAGATTAATTTATTAGATTGCTTCCTACTAGTCGATCTATTCGTCTGATTTAGGTGAACATTTCAAATTCGTATTCCGAGGGTCCAGTCGCCACGATTTTACAAAGGGTGATAAATAGTTTGCGGGCTGGTTACTCGGAATAGGAGAAATGATCAAGCCGATAAAAATATTTATATGAAATGAACTTATTGCTTGTAGTTATCTAGGCAAGTGTAAAAATTTGATCTTATAGAATTAACTTATAATAATCAACGCGAATGATATAGAATTAACCTTTCTCACTTTAATACTTTTATCATTTAAAAATATTTTAAAATTAAATATCAAAATAAGAACAGCCTGAAGCATTTCTTAAAATTAATTTATAGTGCAGATGCAAACTTAAATTACAATGTACAAAATTGTAGCATCTGTTATCCACTACACTATATTAAAAAAAGAGGCTTTTCTGATGGGATCTTACCGTAGGCTTTGAAAGTAGCCCAACAATTGCTTTTTTTAAAAAGCATGTTAGATCTGACATGACAAAATATGGATTGATATCTTTGCAATTTGTACCAAAGATCGCTGAGAGGGTCATTTATATAAGGCTTATTGTTTTTATTAACCAGCAAAATATTCTGAGGCACAATTTCCCTTCTAAGCAAACTTATCAACTAAAGTGGCATTAAACCTTTAATTATATGGTTGACAATGTTAATAAGAGCATGAAGATTGCAGGTTTTTTCGTTGATGGCCTTTACGCAATAAACCGATGCGAGGCAATAGACAACTGTATAAGTCTTGGAAAAGCTAAGGGCTTATGGGATTAGAGCTGTATACTCTTCACTCATGGAATATCATATAAGTGCAAAACAGCATACATAAGTAAATGCAACAGGTCACATGTCTGTTGAATAATCCAGAATACTTTTTCTTAGAATCTGTATGTATAAAACAGAGGATACCCCAGTGCTCCATCCTTAAATTTGGGCTATTTTTGCTCTGTGTTAATACTCTTCCAGACAGGTTTGCCATTGGTCTGGTGTGTTAAGATTTTGATGATACATTCTTTCTGGTGGCTGGATGTCAAGTTTTTTAGTATCACTATCTACACAATTTCGTCTTGGAACCAATTTATTAAGAACCTTCAGTCAAAGCATGAAAGCTTCTATGATTTAGGAATTTTGACAGGGAAGTTCTGACAGTGAAATCTTGTAAGCTAATCTATTTTTTATATGTCAAGTCAATCAGAACTACAGCATGATGTTTGATGACTCTTTTATGGATTAGGTGATCATTCATCAAACATTTTCCTCTTGCAAAAAAGCATTATTAGGTGTTTATTTAAGTTAAACATTATTATTATTATTATTCCAGATTATATGCCAAATGTTAATCGTACTCCTTCTGGGAAAGGGGGGAGTACGATCTAGATCATTCACTTATCCTAGATATCTCAGATATCGGAAGGATAAAGCTCTGATGGAATCCTTTCTATGTTATCAAACTCTATTTTTTACCTTTTTTAACAAATAATAAACTTAAACTAAAAGTACATGATATGCTTTTTAAACTAATTGATGTTATCTGCGTTTCCAATGAACTTTCTGATGATTCAAGATGTAATAGCGTCGACTTCTGCATCAGCTTATAGATGCTTTTCTTAGGGTTGAGCAGTTTCATGTTTTCGATCAGGCTCTGTGGTATGACTCCTGTTGTTAACACAATAATTAGAACTGTCCGCACTTTTGTCATTTCCCATTGGCTTCATATCTGGAGTTCTAGATCCCTGTACTTAAAAATCTCCTTATTATGTTTCGCTCCCAGGTTGTTTTATTATTATTATTATTATTATTATTATTATTATTATTATTATTATTATTATTATTATTATTATTATTATTATTATTATTATTATTATTATTATTATTATTATTATTATTATTATTATTATTATTACTTGTGGTACCAACTAGAGACGTTAACTCGCTTTATCTTATTTGACACAAAATTTTTATTCTACAAGCTTAGAAACTTAGCATTTAGGTTTTCTTAGGGTAGAGTTACGAGTAGTTATAACTTTATCCCAAAAACTTTGGTACTGAATTCTTCAAATGAAAAATTTAGATTGGAAAATGTATAAATACATTGTAATAGACCTATACAGCCAAACCTGCGATAAGGAAAGGTGACGTCGTAAGGCAATATTATTTTATTAACCACTTTACTTTTAAAGTGCGTAAAAACTTTTCAGTAAGATTTTTTTAGGTAAATAATAATATTGTTTTTTAAGATAAGGTAACCACTGTATTTTTATCTGAAAAATGCTGCACTATACATTGCAGATTCTGGAGATATATATTTTAGAGTGTATCTATGGTAAATGAATTTTGAGAAGAGCGATGTACGATATAAAGTTTATTACTTATTATTCATAAAAAACAACACGATATTTATGAATAAGTCGTGTGATTTAATATAGAATATCCCACTATTTTAGCGTAATTGTGACTATAGCATTCAATGAGCAAATAAAATGAACTGCAGAATATTCTATATTATATCTGGTCATATTCTATATTATAAAATCGTAGTGTTTTAAGTGTGCTCTTAAAAATATATTTGTATAATTAAATAGGATACCATAATAATGAAGTATAATAATAAATATAATTATATAGAAGCGTAGCACTATACAATTTATTTAATTAAGATATCGTGCTTAGTACAATTGAGATATTACAAGCCTGAGATAAAAGAAAAAAATATTAAATAGAGATTTAGATGACAGCGTTTATACGGTTTGTTTCATTTCATAATAATAGCTATTTGAGCAAATACTAAAAATAATTTAAACTATAGTTTAACAAAAAGTAGATTAAGATGTTTATAAAGTTGCCGTACAGATGTGAAATCTTAAATCAACATCTAAGTAAAAGCCTACATTACGAGCAATATCTGTCAGTAAAACAGATTCTTTTAAATACTTAATAATAATTACATAAAACTCATCAGCGTAAAACTGATATACGGAAAGAGCATTAAAGAGCCAAGTATGGGTCTCTGAGGTAACACGTTCTCCAATAAAACTTGAGAAGAATTGGTATTAGTATTTATTCATATTTGGTATATTAGTATCCATTGCTCAAGTAGCTTTTTATTAGTCTTAAGGAAACATGACTGAAACTAATATGCTTTAATGTTACAATTAAGAAATTGTATTTAATTCTATTAAACGCTTATCTGTAGTCACGGAGAACTAATAAAGCTAAATTTCCTTTATCATTAATTCTAATAGTAATTAAAAAATATCTTTATCTGGCTACAAAGAATGTTTTCAAAGACCTTAAAACAAGTTAGTAAGCAAGAGGCTTAAAAAAATAGGGTTTTTACGGTCTTTTTTCCTTTGTAGTAAAACTCCGCAGGGAAGCAACCTTGCTTCATTTTTGTTTTTGATCTTTATCAATGATATTTCCATGAGTATCAGCAGTGAGTTTCAATTATTTGCGGATGACATGTAAGTTGTTTTGCAGCTGCAAGCTGATTAATAGGATTTATGAATGGTGTGAAGTTGACAGACTCACACTTAATCTTCAGAAATGTAAGAAAATTTCAATTTCCTTGCTCAAAAATGAGATTGATTTCGGTTACGTAACATCTAATACCACACTTGTGAACCAAATTGTGACTCTGTTTAAAACCTTTTGAAGATCTGTGTCGATAAAAGCTAACCTTTAGTACCCATTAAGAAACCTGACGAAGGAGAAAGGGAAAACAAGACCCTGGGCTTTATTATAAGGTCAACAGAAGCAAGGCAATTTTGTTTAACTCCCAAGCAAAATCTTTTTTATTATGGTTTCCTAATTATACAGTCCTTATTCATAGGTCCAAAGCAGTTTAATGAAAATTTTACAAATTTTACAAATATATTTGTTTTAGGCTGAATGTTAAAATTTTTATTTAAATTTTTAATTTAACTTATTAAATTGATGCTTCAGATCTCTTATCAGCTTTGAAGTTTGCTGTTCTTCACATCCATATAAGAAGACATAGTGTATTTTATCTTGACATTTATAGCACTTATTTTTTCAAGGTAGAGCACATATAAAGAGCATGCAACTGGTTCAATGATGTTTAATATTGGTCTATCTAACACGACCTTGAAAATTTGTTATTTTAGATAGAATTAGATTGTTAGTTATTTAAGTATTTAATACATAACCTATTGGTTTTATATTGCATCAGTTCTGCAGAATGTTTATTGATAAGCTTCATAAGTTCTTTGGTAAAGAATCTCAGCTCATCATCAATAGATTGACTGAAGTATATTATATGGAAAATTAAATGTTTTTAAAACCACTTATATATTTAGCTTGTTGTTAGGCGGATGGTTTTTGTAAATATTTCGTCAACTTATCCTTAATTTAATAAATTTATGAATCTGATAAAATATTTCTAATATAGTCAATACACATTTAGCTCACATCAGTAGCGACTAACTAATAATTAAAAGCTTTGGTCCATAATTCGTAACAAAAAGTCTTGATTTATTAAGTGTTTTAATAAATAATTCTTGATTCTGATACAAATATATATAATATATTGGTAAAGTCATAAGTCTAAATTTTTAGCTCGGGTTGTGTATGTATATTTGGGTTGTATATATGTATGTATGTATGTAACGGAATCTTTGAGCTTAATTTTTACTGGTTTCTAAAAGTCTGATCAACTTGAAACTTTGCACACGTATCAAGAACCGACTACACTGCAATCTTATTGGGACTTCCAGAATTAATACATTATTTTTTAGATCCTCTATAGGAGAGTAAGAAAGATAGAGCTAGCGCGCGATCTGCGCATGCCTGCACTCTCAGAGTTAGTCTTACTGATTTCTGGAATCTACGAATTACTCTTTTGAACTTGCTTGGGCACGCCGCTTTGCACAACGGAGAAGAAAATGTCTCTTGGGAGTTGCATTTTTACCTTGTTCTTACACATTCGTGGAAACTAATAAGTCTCATAAACTCTAATTAATATTCATATAGGATGTAATATGATAACCGTTATTTACAGGGCTTTTAATTAATTACGACAAAATAATCAGACCATAAATTTCAAAATTATTTTACGGAACAAAATTTGGCAAGTAAAAATTAAACAAAATATGCTTTTATTGCTAATCGAACTAAAAAATAAAAATTAATTTTTAATTACACAGAGTTTTTATAATAGTACTAAAAGGTCGGTATATATCAATCATAATTAATTTTCTTAAAAAAAATCTTTCTTTAATTTTTATTTCAAATAATTAATTATGACTGAAAAAAATTTTAAGTTCAATTAGGAATAAAACCGTGTTCTTTTAGTTTTTTTAAACTATTATTTTATAAAGTCTAAATTCTTTACAGTAGAATCGAAAGCAATTAATTATATAATAATTTATATTCTCTATAACTATTTCATTTTGATGATTACATACGTTTTTTGTATGATTAAGTCCTTAAAAAAGTATGTGACTACTGTTGAGGGAGGCCTATATAAACCTGATATTCCATGTTAATGGAATATGTTCTATTAATCACTCATTTTAATAATAAAAAATCACTTCAGTTTTTATTACGGACTTTAATATATACACGTGTAGACTAAAAAATAAGCCTGAATTTAACCAGTTCAGTGAAATTAGACTTCCATTGTATATATTTGGTGCAGTAACCCGATACCGGCATACAATCTCTTATCACTATCGAGCAGGCAACGTTGCCAGAATGCCGAAAACGGAGTGCACAACTTGTAATAAGTGCAGAAAGAAAGTGCTTGATACGCAGGATGATCTTTTTTGTGAGAAATGTTACGGTTGGAAGCATAGGGTGTGTATTGAATTGTCAATAAGGGCATATCAACAGGTAAGTAAATCCACATAGCCTTGGATTTGTGATTCATGCGTAGAAGATGATGAGAGAACTGATACTACCCTTACGGACCCGATGGAAAAACTAAACATTATGGACAAAAAACACGATTCCCTAATTCAAAAATACAACGAGCAGATCGAAATTAATGTACATCTACAGGAGGAAATTTCACAAATAAAAGCTCAGTTAAGTAAACAAGAACAGCTTAGCCTGAAGAATAACTTAATAATCTAGGGTGTATCGTACAAACCTAATGAAAACTTAACTGAAGTTATAAACATAATAGCAAAAAAATTGGATGTACAAGGGGAAGCGAAATTTTGTGCTTTTTGGATAGGGGAAGAGTCAAACAAAAATAGACCTATAAAAGTGCAATTTAAACAGGAAAAAACGAAACAGCAGATGCTTAAATCAAAAAAAAAATTACACTTACTTGCACTTTACACTACATCACTACACGAAAGAACTAAACTTTTGTGAAAATTAAAAAATATTTATATCCCATGACCTTACCAAAAGTAATCTTGAATTAACAAAGGCGGCTAGAAATTACCAAAAGGAGAAGGGATTTAAGTACTGTTGGATTGGAAACGGTAATGTCTTACTTCGAAAGGATGATAACAATAAGGTAATTTTGATGCAAAATATGGAACAACTAAAAAACTAGAAAGGCCTCATGATGTTATTAAAATTGCATACATGAATATACAAAGTTTTAAAAACAAACTGGATGAGATAAAATGTTTTGTTATTAATCAGGACTGTGATGTTTTAGTGCTAGTGGAAACGTTGTTGGAGGAAACAGAAACTGCTCTTTACAATATTAAAGACTATCAAGCTTTGCATGTAGTGAGAGAGGGCAGGGGAGGCGGTCTCTCAGTGTACGTGAAAAATAATATTAAAATTGAAAACATAGAAAAGTCAGACAAAAGGGACACAGTGAATTGGTTGGGTGTGACGATGGGAGAAAATAAAATAAAGTTAAGTGCAATATACAAACCACCATCAGATCCAGGTAACGATTTTCTGGAGTTTTTTGAAAACTATCTTAAAAAATGCCCTAAGAATCATATAGTTATAGGAGATATTAATATAAATTTATTAGAAAATGGCTCTAATCTTACTACTAAATATAAGAATTTGGTTATATTTAACAACTTTAAAATAGTTAATCAGGTTAGTGAAGTCATGGCTACGCGAGTAACGCCCCACTCAAAAACCAATATAGATCATGTTATATCCAGTCATAGCGTTGGCGAATGTGGGCCCATTAATGTTAATGGGCCCACAAATAATAAAACAAATAATAAAAAATACAAACTTAAATTATCAAAAGAAGTTAAAGTACTGAAGCAAAAAAATTTAATCAGGTCTTTGGTGAACAGCTAAGAACAGCTAATCAAAATATTACATCGTTTCAAGATTTAACTGCTTTAATAAAATCTTGTAAAAATAAATGTTAATTTTCCAAAATAATTAAAATAAGGGGTAATAATGAGTGGATAAATGGGGAAATATTGGAAATGATCAAACAAAGGGATACTTTATACAAAAATAAAATAAAAAAAGTACATGACGAAAATATAGAAAATAATTTTAGGTTGTAAAAAAATAGGGTAAATAATAAAATTAAAAATTAAAAAAACAGGTATTTTAAAGGAAAGTGGAAAAAAACAGGAAATAATTTAAAAAAACGGTGGCAATTTGTAAATAGTTTAATAAAGGGAGAAGAGTCTAGGGTAATTATAGAAAAATTAAAAATAGGCGCTAGTGAAATAAAAAACTTAACAGATATTGTGAATAACTTAAACAGCCATTTTGTAGACGTAGGGAAAAATTTTGTAAAAAAGCTCGAGGGTGAAAGTCGTACTAGACCGAGATATGAAATTTTCAATGATGTAGTTTGCCAAACAACTTTAGATTTAGAGTTAGCAAGCGAGCAAGAAGTTAGCAAAATTATAACTGAGCTAAAAATAAATTCTGCCCCAGGGCAAGATGGTGTGACAGTTCGAGAAGTACAAAATTTAAAGGACCATATTTTACACTACTTAACAGTTTTAATAAATAATATTTTAACAAACGGTATTTTTCCTGAGGAACTTCAATTAAGTAGGGTTACCCCAATATTCAAAACCGACAAAAAAGACTTAATGAACAACTACAGACCAATAACTGTTATAGGTGTATTCTCAAAAATTGTAGAAACTGTAATAAAGAAAAGAATGATAGATTTTATTGAAAAACATGTCGGATTTGATCGATTTCAGTATGGTTTTGTTAAAAATAGTAGCACACTCAGTGCAATCACGGATTTTATGGACCACATATCGGCAGCTTTGGATAAAAAACTTATTGTGATTGCAGTATTTGTGGACCTGCAAAAGGTATTTGACGTGGTCAGCATCGATATACTTTTACGTAAATTAGACAACTTGGGCTTTAAGAACAATATGAAAAATTTAATAACGTCGTACTTAACCGGAAGAAGGCAATATGTGGAAGTTAATGGTATCCAAAGTTCAGTTCTTTGCACTGAGTATGGAGTGTCCCAGGGCTCTGTGCTTGGGCCACTGCTATACTCAATTTATGTGCTAAGCCTAAGACGTGCAAACCTCAGAGCCCGTTATTGTGCTTTTGCTGACGACACGGTTTTAGTGTACACTGGGGAGGAAGAGGAATCGTTGGTTAGAGAAATCAATAGAGATTTAATAACGTATTTTGACTGGCTACTTTATAATAAATTAAAAATAAATATAGAGAAGACGAAATTTATGACATTTAAACAAAAAAATAAACACATTTCAGACCTGAATATACAAATTAATCATTTAGAAATTGATGAAGTAAAAAGTATAAAATATTTAGATTTAATTATTGATAATCAAATTAATTGGTCTGAACATATTACGCATATTTCCAACAAGCTCACAGCAATAATTCTTGTACTCTACAGGTGTAGAAATTACCTAAGTGCAAAAACTAAAAATAATATCTACAATGCCTTCTTTTTCTCTCACCTCAGATATCTACTGCCGATATGGGGGACATGTGCAAAAACAAATTTTAATACTATCCAAATAACACAAAATAAAATTCTAAAAGTATTATATAACTATGATAGGTTTACTAATACCGAAGCTTTATATGAAGAATTGGGGATCCCAAAACTCAATACAATATTAAAACTAGAACAAATTAAACTAATTAAAAAAATTCTTACTAAACAACAAAAATCTAATGTAAATATTGTACACTCAATTCATATTCATAGTCATAATACTAGGGCTCAAGGTAATATCCATAATTTTACCGTGAGGACAAACATAGGTTTACGCAATCCAATCGCACAAGCTAGTGACACATATAATAAAGTTCCTGAAAACATTAAGGAAATCCAAGTTTTTACGTTGTTTTTAAAAAAAATTAAAATGTATTTAGGTGTATAGTAGAAAATGTATAACAATCCAACACTGTATATTTCTTAAGTTAATATTCTCGAGGCCAGAGCTTAAAGCACTGTTTAGAGAATTAAATAAAATAGTGATGTAAATTTAAAGTTATACAAATAAAGAATAAAAAAAAAAGATTTGTAGCAGGTCAGCATCTTGCACTTTATTCCCCTTAATCAATTTGATTTTTTTAAATGTTTTATTTGGTATCAGAAATTCATTTATGAGGGATGTCAGTGAATGAAAACATGATTCAGTCATCTTTTTCATAAATCCTAATTTTTGATGCAGCTTGTGAGACTAAAATTTTAAATTAGAAACTAGAAAAAATTAACATATTTAAAAAATCCAACAAAATTTCAAATTAAGTTCAGTTCAGTTTCATTTTTAAGAAATCTCTTTATTAAAAATAAGAAACTCTTATATTTTCAAATTCTACCAGGAAATAAAATATCATATCCCAATATTATCTAAATCAATTTTATTTTCAACGATATTTACATTAAATCCACCGAAGAATTCATGTATGTATATGACGTTTTATTGACTGAAAAGCTTTAAAATGCATATCAGTCTATTTTGGGTAAATACACGAAGGTTTTGGTAATTTAAATTTTATTTTAGGTCGGTAAAAGGCCAAATCTTATTTGTAAATAAAATAGGCATATTTATTCTACCTATACCTGTTTTTATAATGAAATATTTTTTGCATAAATCAAAATAAGCTAATCTTACCAGTTTTACAATATTTATTATAGTAAGCGTATTTTGAACAAAGCAGAAAACAATATCCCCGCACTTTTCACTTTTAATCATATTATAACTCTTAATCACCATATATCACTAGCAAGCATTTAAATCTTGGAAAATGTCCGAAGTCTAGGAATTATCGCTAGAAACTAGACGTCCTCAAACGTAATAACTTAGCTTATCACTTCCACCTGTACTAAATCGTATATCCAGGGTCCATTAGACTCGATTATTACCGATATTTTCCGGACATACGAAGCTAACATTTCCACAAGTCGAACGCCGTCGTCGGCCAAAAACTACGGAAGACAGAAAAGTGTTTGGCTAGTCGCTGAGACGCTTCGTGTTTATTTTTGGACCTCTGGATAAACGACTCTTCCAAGTTAGACGGCCAGCACCGACGCGACGTACGTATACACACATGTGTTACGGGTTATTTTTATAAAGAATAGGTAAATCTGTGAGTTCTAGGTAAACTGAAAAATATCTACAGAAGGCGTTTCGTAATATTATGCGAAAGGCTCTTATAATTTTAGAAGTATTAAACACATAATTCGTAAGTAAACGTATAAAGCCGTATTGCGAAATATAATAAAATCACAATGATTAAATAAGATAAGTTAAGTAAAAGTATTTAATAACACGATCATTCTTTGTGTCTTCAACACAGTGCGACCCCTATGTCAATAATTCCATTATCGTTTAATATTAAATACCACTGAGAATTGTGAGAATTTTGACTGTTTTTCAGATATTAAGTATTGGTCGTATGGGCTGCAAAAAAGTAATAAAAGGGCATAATTATCGATATCAATCGACTATAATATACCACTATTCCATAACATGCCTAAGATTGTTAAGCCAATTTTTATAATAACTCGTACCTAGACCGCATTTTAAAAAAGTATATAAAATGCAATACATAAAACACAATAATAAAAGATCTTAAGCCAATCATTGCTGCAATGAAAAAATCAAAATTTATGAGGATTGGAATAGTAATAGTATTTTAAAGAGTCTTTTTTTCTTCTTACTAAATTAAGGAGCTCTTACTATCATCCGTTTAATTAAAATAATAAATTTATTTATCAAAAAACAAATTATTGTACCTCTATTTAAAATGGAAATCAATAATAATATGCCAATATCTCTCTTTTCTATAATTTTTTCATCATTTCAAGAATCACTAAGATATATCTTTTAGATCAGTTGATATTTTGTATTTATTATATATTTTAATTTTCGGACATTGAAAACCTAGAATCAGCAAACAACAATGTTTGAGCTTAACATGTGCTCAGGAGCAAGAAGGTGTTTTAGTTACAAACATAATTATCGATTCTCTGTTATCAGGTTTACACAAATTTTCAAAGGAATAAATTATTAGTTATATATTAACACATATAATAATGTTCATTTATGTTGGATTTTGGATTAGAAATAAACAGTAAATATACAGGGTTTCCCCTTTCAAATAGTCAAAAATGCTACAGTATATATAAGAACCATAAAAAAAGTTTGAGATAGGACATCGATGGTCGGAAGTGCCTCGTTTCCAAAATACAGAGTGTAGAAATTTTTTTAAAAAATCGTTTTTTTTTCCTCTGTATTAAAAACGCTTTAAGTGATTTAAATGAATTTTTTGAAAGGTTTTAAATAATAGATGGTGAGGCAACTTTTTGAAGAATTAGAGTTAGTGGAAAGAGTCACTTTTTTTAGGAGATCGGATCGGAAATCAATTTTTGCAGAAGATTAAGATACCATACCCAATTGCAAATAATATTGTCAGAGAAAATATAAGAGATTAGAGAGAATTCTGGTTCCAGCATAATGGCTGTCCAGCACATTTCCCTCGTACTGTAAGGGCTTTCCGAGATCAGAACTATAACAACAGGTGGATTGGTAGAGGTGGTCCAGTTCCTTGGCCAGCAAAGTCACCTAATCTGACACCTCTAGACTTTTTTGTCTGAGGCGCCATGAAACAGCTTATCTACACCACACTTGTAACCAACAGAAAGGACCTAGTTGCTAGAATTGTGGTGGCTGCGGACTTTCTGAGAAACCATTCAGGGCTCTTTACTCGCGTACGAGTAAAGAGCCCTATGCATGGAGATATGCATGGAGGACACTTTGAGCATTTGGTTTGAATTGTTTATTGCTTAAATTGTGTATTATTATTATTGTTTTTTTATTCTTTAAATTCTTTTTTTTAAGTGGTTTTTTATTTTTTTTTATTTAAATTGTTTATTATTTAGTTAAATTATTTATTTTTTATTGTAATGATATTCAAATTTTTGTCGTGACAAAAAAGTTTTGAGGGATCAGTAAAGTATGGATTTTATTTCTTTGTACGAAAACGGTGCGTCGAAGAGCAAAAATGCAAGGAATTTGTGACTGAACTGAACTAAATATTTAGATTTTTTTTTTAAAAAACAGTGTTTTTTTATGGAAATGACAATTTTTAAATGACCCCACAAAAAGAAGTAATTCGGTGAAAGATCAGGTGACCTGGCTAGCCAAAGTATCCGGTACCGTGGACCAATAATATTGCCGTTAAAAGCATTTTCCAAGCAATCTCTAACCATACGGGCATTATGGGCCGGGCAACCATCCATTTGGTACCAGATCGTTTGATCTTCCTGAACAACTTCTTCCAAGGCGGGTCGAATTTGATTTTGAAATAAGTCCAAATAGGTTTCAGCTGTTAGGTTATAGTCCATAAAAGGGTCCAATGATATGGTGTCCGATAATTCCCACGAATACATTTGTTTTTTACGGATATTGTGTCCGAGTATGAACAAAGCGATGTTCATTTTCTTGGCTCCAATACCGGCAATTCTGAACATTTGGTTCATTGTTGAGGGTAAATGTACATTCATCGGTAAAACAAAAATTTCTTAAAAAATCATTATTTGCTCTTTCCATCATTTCAAAACAAAATGCCACTCTTCGCTCTTCATCTCCTTCCTGCAGCTCTTGATGTTTTTAGAATTTATACGAATAATACTCGTGTTTATAAATTTGTTTTTTTAATGTGCGCAACACCGTTGTATGATGTTTATTTACCTTTTGCCCAAGAACCCTCGTACTAACCATCTTTTCCTCCACACTCAGTAGAATATTAAGATCTCTGTTCTCTCTTTCTTCAGCTCTATTTTTGATATCCTGAGTTGAACATTTACAATTATTTATTACGCTACCTTTGGACCCGAACTTATTGACAATACGTTTAATAGTTGAAATGGACGGAATAGGCTTGGTGGGGAAATTAACTGAAAACATTTCAAATACTGCTCTAAAACTGTTTCCCGCATAATGCCACTTAATTATGGCTATTTTTTCGTCGATTGCTTAATTCAAACTTGTTTTCAAATATCGACTGTCACTCATTTATGGGCACTTTTCCTCACGTCAGTGACAATATTTATTTTACTGGTGCCCGTTCGGTTTTACCTGAATCGAAAATTTGTTAATTTTGCAATTACATTTAAATGAATAATTCAAGATTCGCTTATTAAAATTTTTTGAAACTTTGTACAAGGGTTTGCTACATTGGTCTCTTCACAAAGTTATCTTACATTTTTTCTATAAAATATACAGGGAAGCCAATAATTGACCTCCTTAAAATTTACATGGGTTTAGTATATTCCGCTCGGCGACGCACCACCCGGTATAAGTAATATTACCGTTTATGAACTAGAGTAAATGTTCTTACCTAATGGGAAGCATTTTGACTTAAATTAAATATTTTATAGAATTCTTAATAATTCATGTTTTAAGATACAAATATTTAATATTCTGCATAACTTTATTGTAATAAACAGATTTCAGTTTTACATCACTTATTTTATATCACATCCGATAATAATTTTTTTTTTTTAAATCCGAAACGAAATTAAAAAAAGTACCTTACAAATGCTAAGTATAATCGAAAAGCCGTTTGATTTTGACAAGATGACATTTCGCTTAAGATTGCGGTGTTGCCATTCCCCATTTTTTAGAAGCGTTAGAAATAAGAATTTAAATTTTTTTTTGGTTTAAAGATATTATATTCACTCTTAGAATAAATTATATGTAATTTTTATGTTTTATTTTTAATCCAAAATCCAGTACGAATATTTTATACTATGTGTTAGTATATAGCTGAAAATTTCCTTCTTTCGAAATATGTGTAGACTTGACAACAGAGAATAGGTAAATATTTTTGTATACAAAACACCCCTTGGCTCCTAAGTAGATGTTGAACTCAAACAACGTCAGGGCCAAAACACTAAATTCCTTAGTAAAATAAAATGGCATTTGTCAAATATGTTTTAGGTCATGTGAGGCTAACACTAAATCTTTTTTGGCTTTTCCTTCAGACTTCCTCAGGTTTCTCTGCCTCTTCGGCTAACAAAAACCATAATGCTTTTTAAAAACCCTTTATTTTTTGGACACATATAAGATACACACGACCCAGTAAGCTATAGATCCTAGAGCTCTCAAAGTTACTCAAGCTCGACAAGCTAATTTGGGTTGCTTACGCGACCATGTTGAGAAATGCAGAACTTCAGAAAACTGCAAAACTGGGTATAAAACACGTCAAGATTGGATTTGTACATACAAGAATAGCAAACAGAAACTGTCATTTTTGAATTTAAAATAGCGTTAGCGCGTCACCCTGTTTAAGTGTTATTTTTTATGAATTACCTTCTTTGTTTTTAGTCTATTTCTCCTTTCTTTAAAATTTTACAAATAAAAAAACAATTTACAAATACACATTAATACTCAATATTAAGACGATATTGTTTTATTTAAAATTAACACGCGTAATATGATTTCTGGTTCACCAGGCCCTGCATTTTAATCTCCCGTAAGCCGTGACGCAGGTGCGATACATTGAATTTCGTGGTGACATGTATAAAGCCGACTGATAAAAAATTCTATATGATGATGCATCCATCTGCCATATTTAGGTGATTAACTAATTTTTTGAGGAAATAGAGATAATCGATTATTGATCAATGTGAAATTATGAGCAGTTAGATTAAAACATAAACTTAGGAGACAATGAATGTTTAAGATTTACCATATCTTGCTTAGATTTACAGACTTCCACACAAGAAGAAATCCAGAAGTGTTAATTCCGGTGACATAGAAGGCCATTCAAGTAGGGCCTATCCAGTATAAAGTTTAATAAATATATATACAAAAATTAATTTGAATAGCCTTCCAATCCATCTATTACCAAATTGGTGTGTGATATGTTTTCTGACATCAGTACAAATGTGAGCTTGTGCACCTTTCAATTGATGGCTCCCTCCTACAAAGTCGGAAAATTCCCTTTTAAGAAACGATTTTCAAAAGAGATGGAACAATAACAAAATCATGTAATACTGCACCCCCAAACATTGATGCTCCACTGATCATTGTTGAAAATTATTCATAAAAACTGGATGGAGATTCACAAAATCATTTCTGTGGAACGTACATTCATTAGTGAAGGGCACACATTTAAAAAAAATCTGCTGCTTTATTTTGTGCCTTGATGTAGCTGTGCATGATAGGGATCATATTTGTTTTTCTTGGGATGCTTTTGTACATGTTCGAAATTATTAGAAAATTTTTTCTAATAAACTCTTGAAGCCAAAAAAAACTTTCCAAGGCATTCAACGATAACGTAAATAATTTACTCATTATCGCTGAGAGTAATTCATTTTGACACAAATCTTTTTAACATGACTGATAAGTAAACATTATAATTGACGTCACACAATAAAGAATAAATGAATTATGGCCAACTTTTTACTTGTAAGACAAAATTTCTTATTTTTAAATGAGATAGCATCAGGGGTTAATATTATTTGTCTCTAACTACTATTATTTTATTATGGTTATTACAACTATTGACTTTTTTCCTTACTAAAAAGTGTTTGAAATAGAATTGAACAGACATCTGATTCCATAAAATATCTATTAATTGTTTTCCATCGCAAGTGTCGTAAAGCCTATTAAAAATAAGTGTCACTCTTTCTTTAAGAATAAATTTTGAGAAAACGGTTAGAGATAAACGTAAACTTAATGATATCAAATTGAAGATGAATGAATGCTCTATTAAAATGCGTTACTAGATATAGGGTGTTCCATTTCAAAAAATAGCGCAAAATTCAATTAAAAATATAATTATTTGAGCAACGATTTTGATCACCCTGTATAAAAATAAATAAATTTTGAAATTTCAAAAGATAAAATAAACTTAGCCAAGGACTCTACATAAAATTTTCAAAAAGATAAACAACGTCGGTGGTAAATATTAATATTTTAGTGAAACATTGATTTTCGTGAAAATTTCTTTAAATTGTTAATAACTAGGCAACGTCGCATTTTAGAGCAAAACAATTTTAGGGCTATGAAGAGAGTCAAATGAGACTCCCATTTCAGGAAAAAATATGGGTAATTCCATTTGACACCCTGTATCAACTAAACTAATTTTAAAAAGTGGTTTCTCTAACTCAATTAAAATTTCCACTATTAAAGGTTTTTTCCATTTTACGGTTTAGCCGCAATCGAGCACCGCGATATTAAATGGACACCCTGTATAATCACTCATTTTAAGTCGCTTTGCTTACTTATTGCAAGTGTCAAAATAATTGAATTAATATTAACCATACTGAGGCGTAAGACATTAGAGCAAGATGATTCTGACTGGTTCAGACAACATAATATTATATAGCTTGTTAAGTTTCAAGAATTTACTTTTTTGACAAAAAACTATCCAAAAAGAACGTAAAAATTCTGAAACAAATTAAAATAATGATTTCTTTAATAAATATACATATGCACAAATCGCATTATCAATTATGCAAATACTAACAAAAATAAAAGAATAGCTAGAAATTAGTTTTTTTATTATATGTGGATGACAAGGCAAATTTTTCATTATATTATACAGCCATGTGGAAAAGTTCATTTGATCACATTTGTTTGCTTTTGTTTTCCCCATGTTTAAGCTCCTTTAGGTACCTTGTTTAAACGAACATTTCCAGTCACTTATAGGTGCAGTTATGTAGGCTGTACTGAAGTTATATTTATTCAGCCTATATTAAATAGATCAATCTTTAGATTAAAAAAAAAACATTACAGGAGCATAGTACATATTAATATTTGGTAAACTCAGTGGAGAAATTACGAAAAAATGGCCACATTTGCAAAAAAACAACTGTATTTTACTAACATCAGAGATACCATACTCTTTTTAAAACTATGTTTGCTATTAGTTTTACGCTAGTATTTTTTAAACACTTTCTGCCTCTGTATATAGTTTATGTAGAGTACATGTTAATTCAAATGACAGAAATTTTTTGTTTATCTATACTATGATTACTGATACACATATTCCTTTAGTTTCTTGTTCATAGCTGACAACTAGCAATGGTGATGGCTTTTGAACTGAGAGCATTTATTAAATTACATATTTTTTCAGTTGGTTTTATTGGACACAAATTATTTAGAAATAGTTTAAATATAAATTGGATACAAGAAAAGAATTATGAATTGCTGATCAAATTATTACTAATCTATTTATAAATGAAACATTCTATCTATCTTCAAATGTTTCATTAATCTTTTTAAAATTAATCACATGTAAACTAAAGAGCCTAATGCATAAACTTAAAGGTCATACTTGCTAAAGTACTCTTATTTCTAAATTATCGTTCCTAAAAGTATTTATGATTCATACAAGTAACTCTCAATATTTTCCACATCGTAGTATAACTAAGGGCAAGTCGCAAACTTGTACATTATGCGAAACGGAATCATTACATATAAAAAACTTACCCAACAATGAAAAAGTCAACTATAGTGTCATTACAGCTCACTTACCTGGAAAAAAGAAAACTTTAGTCAGTTACAGTAAAGAAATAACAAAATTACCTCCTATAATTAAAGCAACATAAATACAATTCATATTTATGCCACCCATATATGTATATTTAATTAGTTTTTTAGTAAGATCTTAAAATATGCTTTTTTGTAAACTGCGTTTTAAAATAAGACGACAATCCTTAGAATTATGATCATTAGGTGTTTCTATATATATATATAGAAATACTTACTTATTATACTTATCTTACTTATCTATATATATATATATATATATATATATATATATAGATAAGTAAGCTACGAATTCATATTTACAAAGTAAGAGGCTTATAATATTGCGTTATTTCAACTTTTTTTCTTAGAAACATATATATATCTATATATACATATACATATATATATATATATATATATGTATATGCGTGGTATTCATATTTAAAATATTGCTATGTTGTTACGAAAAAGAAACCAAATACTCTACTTGTTACGAAAATTAACTGAACTAAAGTGTCGAGTTTATATCCCTTGAAACTGAACACAAAGTGCAGTTATGTGTGTAATTTAAGAACATTAGAATCGTTACAACTTGTGAAGCAGTGACTAACGTGATTTATTGAGCAACTATTGGCAATTTTATAATAGAAAATTTGTTGTATATTCTTATCAGATTTAAGAACGAAAATTTTTGTTACAATATTTAAAAATAATCAACAACTTAAGTTACAAAAAAATACTATTTAATTAAATTAAAATACCTCGTGTTTTATTTTTAATATTCGATACTTTAGATTTTAATTAAACTTTCCTAAAAAATAGATTTTTTTTCATTTAGGATTTGCTTAAGATCATAAGGTTGAGTAATACCGCACGAACATTGGGTAGAATTGCACTTCAGATGTTGTGATAATATTGTTTGACACTATTACCACATTCTTCAATTCATTCACATAGCTCACAGGTGCGGAAAGCGATAAGAACTTGGGTCATAACTCTAGCTAGTGTGTCAGTCTTTGCACCTACCGGGTGACCCTGTATAACAAAAAAAGAAAGTGCCCTCGTTATCTACAAGTAGAGCATCAGACAAGAGCATGACTGTTTTTAAAATATAAAAATAATTTAAAATATGTACCAATGTCCGGTATCATCAAGTTTCAAGTTGGCAAAATGAGGTTATTTTCCAATAACCCAGAAGTGACAGAATATATTGAAGATAGAAAGTGAATATATTAAAAATTAATATTTACATATAGTCAAAATCGCTCTTATCGTGCGGGTGTATCGGATTATCAACGACAAACTTTTGTAGTTACGTTTCATTTCAATTTGCGCAACAACGTTTTTTAACTACAACGCGTCAGATAAACGAAACAGATATATGCAGCGTTAATGTATCAAAAGAAGATAAAATGATAAATGTCAGTGGTTCTGAAACAATTACTTTCATAGGAAACATGCCTGTCTCGTTTCGATTGACGGATGACATTATTTGTCACAAGATAATTTAAATTTCAAATTATGGAAAAGAAAAAGCCTTTTTGTGGATTTCTAAATCCTCAAGCCAAAAAAATGGTACTTAATGTTATTAATTACTTCGAGAACGAAAAAGGAAATAAATGGTTGCCTAAGAATGCACAAGAAGAAGTAGCTGAAGCGCTTGGAATTAGTTTAAGAATGGTGCAAAAGGTTGTATATGAAAACAAGAACAATCTTATTCCCAAGAAGGAAAAAAAGTGTAAAATGAAGAAGCCGAAGACTAAAGATTTAAGTGAATGTGTAAAAATGCAAGTAAGGTATAGCATTTATGAACTATATAGGCTAAAAACAGATATAACGCTGCCATTTATGAGGGATGTTTTAAAGCAACGCGGCACTTTGGAAATTGGACTTTCTGCTTTATCAAAATTAAATAAAAGCATAGGTTTTCGCTATAAAAAAGACTGCAATAGAAGATATTTGTGTGAACTACCAAATATTGTGAGCCAACGAATAGGATTTTTAAGACAATATACACAAAATGAAAAATCAATGTTAAGGAAAGTGGTATTCTTAGATGAAACTTGAATATTTTCAAACAGGAGTGCAATAAAATCTTGGCAAGATGAATCTGTGAAAAGCGTGAAAAGAAAAAAAGGATGTGGTCAGGGAAAACGATTTATTATTTTACATGCCGGGTCTTCAACGGGATTCATTCCAGGTGCAAGTTTAATTTTTTCTTCTAAGTCTAAAAGTATGGATTATCATGATAATATGAATTGCGAAATGTTTGAAAAATGGTTAAAGGAAGAGTTAATACCGAACTTGCAAGAACCTTCCTTAATAGTATTAGACAATACGTCGTATCATTCAAGAATTTTGAATAAGCAACCAAATGGAAGTTGGAGAAAAAGCGAAATTTATGAATGGTTAGTAAAAGAAAATCAGAATCCCTTGCCATATATGCTAAAATCCGAACTTCTTTCAATTGCAAAATCGCTGAAAAGACCAAAAATATATGCTGTTGACGAAATAGTACGTGAATATGGCCATGAAGTTTTAAGATTGCCACTATACCATTGTCAGTTTAATGCCATTGAGCTCATATGAGCAGGGTCAAAATCTTATTATGAGAAGCATGTGGGTGCTGGGCTTAGATCTGACCAGGTTGAAGCTGTCTGGAATGAGGCATTGAATCACATCACAAAGGAGTATTGGCGGAAATCAGTGGATCACACAGAAAACATTATTAGAACCTGGTGGAAGAGAGAAAAAGTACTCGATATCTAAGTTGAACCATTGATCATTGCTCCATTTGAAGAAGATTCGGAAAATGATGAAGAGTTTCCGACTCTGTTAGTGATAATGATACTTATAATTAGTTTCTTTTTTTAGTCAAATTTGTTACTTTATTTTTACAGATTCACTTAAATCTTCAGTCTTCGGCTTCTTCATTTTACACTTTGTTTCCTGCTTGGAAATAAGATTGTTCTTGTTTTCATATACAACCTTTTGCACTATTCTTAAACTAATTCCAAGCGCTTTAGCTACTTCTTCTTGTACATTCTAAGCAATCCCTGATTTTCTTTTTCGTTATTAAAACAATTAGTTTTCTTTTTGCATTTCGTTTATTATTTAGGTATGATTAAAAAGTACAAAATTTTTTTTTTAAACAAAGCTAAGTAAATAAATTGGTGAATGCGCTGGGAGATAGATATGCCCGGCGCATTCTCCATTTTTTTAATAGTTAGTTTTAATATTTTTTTGCCTTGTAATGTGTAAATAAATAAATATTCATAAGGAAACGACATTTTAAAGAACTGTCGTAGCTCCCCTCGCATTTATCTTTTTAAAAAAACTAAGTAAATAAATTGGTGAATGGGAGATAGAAATGCCCGCCGTATTCACCAGTGTTTTTTTTAGTTAGTTTTTACTTTTTTTGACTTTTAACTGATATAAAATAAATATTTTTTAATTTTCTGTGCATCAACGTATAAATTGGGTCAAACGACAAATAATAAATCATAACATTAAAATGTCATTTCAAAAGTGAGATAGTAACATGAACTTGCCTTTAAACAAAGAAAGTAGTTTTCTGGTCTCTGACTGCACTGCTTCACACACAATACAAATTAATTGTTTGTCATTATACCAAAATGTATAGTTTCCCAATAATTATTACCAAAAAACACAATCACACATAAACAAAGAAGAAGACAAGATCAAATAATCGTTAAAAATTAGACGCTGTGTCCTGAAACTGGTGTTATCTATCATTCTCCTCAAAAAATAAATGCAAAATTTTTGGATTATTTCGGTAGTTACCTCGATCAGGTCACTGTGTTTGAGGGTATCAACATAATAATGGGAGATTTTAATTTTGATTTACTGAATTACCTTCATTTTATGGTGAAAAAATTATATCCCAAATCTATGCAAATGGTTTTAATCAAATTGTTGATACTCCCACGCGCATTACTGATAGTAGCAGAACCCTAATTGATTATATTGTCACGAATGATAAACATATATCTTATAAGGTACACTTAACGCCTAAAATTAGTGACCACTGTAAATTGTCTATTTATCTCGAACAAAAATTTAATGAAAATTGTGATATAGTCATTTACCACAGATCTATGAAAGAATATAGTACAGATAGGGTATAAAATTATGTTTTTGGGACTGAATGGACGAATGACAGTGGGGATGTAAATGTGTTAACAAATATTTTTGTAAACGACATTACTAATATTTTAAATGAAATGTGTCCTAAACGAAAGTCTGTTATAAAACAGAAATATTTGCATAAGGGGTGGATAACTGAAAATATTAGGGAAAAGATGGATCAAAGGGACAAACTGTATGTTAGAGCCGTCAAGGAGAATAATGATGTCATCTGGAGGGAATACAAGAAACTACAAAACTCTGTGGTTGGTCTAATTAAGGGAGAAAAGGATAAGTTTTATAGAGAAATTATTGATAGGAACAAAAACAATCCCCGCGAAATGTGGAAAAACCTAAAAACATTACTTTCAGGAAAAAACTCTTCATTGCCTCAAGAGATTAAATTCGACAATCAATTAATATCTAACGAATTAACAATAGCTACAGAATTTAACAAATATTTCATAAATAGTATTGAGAAAATTGTAAATACCATTCCAGGGAATTCTTTTTTTGCAGATGAGATGGATGCCACTGTTGACCAGTATAGTATGTTTTCATTTTTTAAAGAAATATCTTTACTTGATTTAAAGAAAATGTTAAAGAATTTAAAAAATTTAGGGGGTGGTGAGAATGGGATCTCAAAACGGGTGTTGTGCGATGTTTGTGATGTTGTTGGAAATCGTTTGTTGAATATTGTAAATGCATCATTTTCAAGTGGAATTTTTCCTGAGGCCTGGAAGGAGTCGATTGTGATTCCTGTGCCAAAGGTTCAAAATACTTTTTATCATAATGAGTTTAGACCCATAAATACAGTAGAAATGTATAAACAGGTGTTGGAAATTGTTGTAAAAGAACAATTACTGAATTACTGCAATAATAACAATATTTTGGTTATTAATCAGTCTGGTTTCCGTGAAAGTCACTCTTGTGAATCTGTAATTATTAATATCTGTCATAGTTTTCTAAAGGAAATTGACAAGGGTAATTATGTATTGGCAGTATTTTTAGATTTCCGAAGGGCATTTGAAACAGTTGCTAGAATGATCTTATTGAAAAAACTTAAATTTCTTGGTATTGGGTAGGCCGTATTAAATTGGTTTGAATCATATTTATCCAGTAGGCGACAAAAAGTTAAATTTAAAAACTGTGTTTCAGAGTCATTAAATGTTAATTTTGGAGTTCCGTAGGGTACTGTTTTGGGTCCTCTATTATTTCTACTTTACATAAATGATATAGTCAAATCTGCTAATCGAATTATTTGCTGATGATACAATGATTTATTTGGCAGGGAATGATATAAATCATATGCAAGAGAGTGTGAATAATGATCTAAAAGGCTTGTTTGAGTGGCTTTGTAATAATAATCTTAGTATTAATACATTGAAATCAAAATTTTGTTCGTTTGGAAAAACAAATAAGTTGTCGAATATTGATTTGGAAAACTTGAATATTAGGATCACGAATGACACAAGAATAAGTCACGAAAACCAAATTAAATATTTAGGAGTTATGTTTGATTCGAATCAAAATTTTTATGCACATGCTGACTATATCACAAGAAAATTTGCAAAAAAGTTGGTTTTATTGCGAGAGTAGGATCTAAATTGTCACTGGGTACAAAGTTGTTATTGTATAATAGCATTGCAGCCCCAGATCTCAAATTTTGCGCAACACTTCTTGTATAATCTACCAAATTTTAAAATAGAAAAACTGCAACTTGTACAAAATAGAGCTATGAGAACCATTTTAAACTGTAATAGATACACACCTATCTCAACAATGCTTAACGTATGCAATATGTTATCTATAAAACAAAAAAATATGATCAATGTATATGTTTTATTATTTAAAATTAAAAATAACATGTTACCACAATATATTTGTAATAAGATTAAATTTTTCAGTGATGTACATAGCTATAACACAAGAAATTGTAATGATTTTATTTTAACCAATAGATGCATGCCAGTGCAACCAATAGTGCATCTAGTCAAATGTTGAATTCTGTTTTATATAAGGGCTTGTATGAATATAATATGTTGCCAATTACTAGAAAAAATTGTGGTGGTTTAATTGCATTTAAAAAACTTCTGAAAGAGCATGTTTAAGTTTAAATTATTATTTCTATATTTTATTTATTATGTATAATTTTTTCTTATTCTATTTTTTTTTAATTTTATCTGTTTAAACAATACGTTAGTAGGAGGGCATTTGTAGTCTTGTATGTGGCTTTTAACAACTTTTGGATGGACCACTGTGGGGAAAGGCCTAGATCGGGGCCGAGACGGTGTTTGCGGACCGGAATAAAGCGGCATCCATGGATTACCGGGATGCTGTGGTTCCTGGAAAAACTGGGGCACCGCGGGTTCTCGCCGGGTTGACCCCCATTGAACCCAATTCAACTAGGCCACAACTTGACCCAGATACAGGTGTCGTCATTGCCGCTATACGATTTTATATTTCTATAGTTTACAATAACTTGTTTTGTCAAATCATCGGTTTACGTATGTATTAATTCGATATTTGTTATTCCTGCTTACAAAAGTAGGTTACAATGTACTGGGTTTACAAAAATATTATAATTTCATTGAAGTTTGTAAAAATGTATTGTATTTTATATGTAGCTTTTTTTTATGCTAAACAAAGATTATTATTATATTATATTATTAAATCGACAAATTAGTATGTTATGCACATACATAGGGTTATGCTAAATCGTATACTAATTTCTCAAAAATTTAGGTAACAACCATTTTTAAATGAAATATGTACAATTTTAATGAAAGGCTAGGGAGGCATTTTTGCTCTCATAAAAAAATATAAAATGCTTAGATTTAGATATTATTGCGTAAAGAAAAATTGTTATTGAGAATTCCGTCTATTTCGGACAATTTTTCAAAAAAGAAAAGTAAATATTATGTCTGGCAACTTAGCAGAATATCGGGGATTCTAGGCATATACCGATAAGGCGTATACCCAATGGGCTTTATACTTATGGGCTTTTTCACGTCATGAAAGGAAATAACCAACGTATCTTTTACATGTCGAATCTCGGATACGTAGTATTCCGCAGACATTTTTACGGCGTTAAAGGCATCACTTCAGTTAATTATGATCTAAGGTATATACGCGGCTTTAATATGTCACATGACGGCGTTCAATGTATTGTCAAACTCTCAAGGAAATAACATTTTGGCAGCCACTGATTTTTCAATTTGATTCATATTACGTGGTGACCTTTGAACCCGCACGATAAGAGCGAAGGCGACTATAATATACGTGTATACCCCCAAAAAGTAGCGAGTGTTCATGTTATCTAGGGACAGCCGGCATAAATTATAAATAAGGAGCACTAATAGAAGATATAAATACACTTTAAACAGTGGAAGTTCAATATTTGTTTAAAACTTTGACCATTTGCTTCATTACAAAGTTGGCTAATTTAATCGCTTACCCTTTGAAATATTCCGGGAATAGATTACTAAATGAGTAATAGTTACTAAATAGATTACTAAATGAGCGTGTATTCGTACGATACGACCTATATTATGAATAGGTATTTCGTAGTTTTCGTAGTTTAGTAGAACTTTTAAAATATCCGCAAAGAAAAAAATGTAGGGTGTTAAGATCCGGAAAACCGGCAGGCTAGTCCTCCTCTAGCCTGATCCTATTGCAATTATACCGGGTGACACAGACAAAAGGGAACACTTAACAACTTTTCTACTTTTCAAGATAAACAATTAGAATTTGGTATAACGATAGAACAGTTATAAGTGTATATTTTAACATATTCTGTTGTTTTCCGTCACTTCCGGTTTAACAGGAAGTGACACTATTTTTCTTATTTAAATGGGACTCTTCGTATATTTTTATGTATTTCGATAAAAAATAATATTCTAAAAATAATACAGTATTTTCTACTTTTTGTTTTACACTCATAGAAAAAATCTTTTTTTTTTATTTTTTTAAATTTTAAAAGTTTCAATTTTTAATCAAGTAATTACGGAAAAATAGTTTTTGTTCCATTTTACGACTTTAATCTTTTACACGCCTATTTAAAATGTCTAAACCATTAATTTTGGTATTTAATTAATTTTTTTAAATAGCACATTATTGGGAACAGCCACTTTTGAAATGCGATTTCTTTTTCCCAATAATTTGATATGATTATTTTTTAAATAGATTGATAAATAAGCCCATAAGAAGAAAAAACTAAGTCACATAAACAAACGCATTTAAGTAGTAAAAATAGCATAGAAGGCTTTGATTGCTTGAATAGGCTACGTTTTGACACGTTCGTCAATTATTTTTCAATTGACATAATATATGACATCTTGTCAAGCGCAATTATTATTTGTTATTTAAATAAATTTGCTAATATTTAAAATGTTTACCAATGAATAAAAACTTGATATTTTGCATGCTATATTACTTTCATTAGACAAGATGGTGGTCGTTTCGTCGTACAATTATTTTAACATGTTACGTTAAAATAATTTATAAACCTCATATTTTTTCTCTTTGTTTACCGTTTGTGTGTACCTATGTTATGTTAGGTAAATGTTAAATAAAATATGTCGTATTAAGATACTGAAAGAAATATTGCATTAAAAAATGTATTTTTTTATTCTCAAATAGTAATATGACGTTTGACAAAATATGATGTATTATGTCAGTTGAGAAAAATAGGCAGGCGTGTAATTACAATGCTTCCTGTTCGTTCATTTCTGTAAATTAGTTTTTTTCTTCTTATGGGCCTATTTATAACCGATTTAAAAAATAATCATATCAAAATATTGGGAAAAAGAAGCCGCATTTGAAAAATGGTGGTTCCCATAAATATGCTATTTAAAAAAATTAGATAAATGCCAAAATTAGTGGCTTGGACATTTTAAATAGGCGTGTAAAAGATTTAAGTCATAAAATGCAATGAAAACTATTTTTCTGTGATTACTTGATTAAAAGTTAAAACTTTCAACGCATTCATGGCACCCTATTTTAAAATTTAAAAAACCTGCCTAATATGAGAAAACAATATCTTTTCAAAATCAGATTCATTGCCACATAAAAACCCATTGTAAAAATAATCGATGTGGAGAATCTTCCGATTCGATTGAAAATTAAAAAGGTGAAGAAGTTGTTCCTGAAAGATTCGGTATATCGCCATTCTTAAGCATCTTTTATGTTATATAATTGCACAAGCACTGAAAGATCAAATAGACTCACGAGTCCTAAATTTTGTTTAATTAAACTGCACGAGCTCTTCTTGGGCGACCATCTCGACCGGATTGCCATAATATTTAAGCTTCTATAAGGCGGCGATATAGCAAAGGGCAAAATTCCTTTTCATATAAAAGTTGCTTATATCCCATTGCATAAAATTGCATTTTTATTATTATTGTATATTTATCATATTATTGCATTTTAAAGCTGCATTGTAAGTCAGGTGAATCTGTAGATTATTAGAAGATATTATTTTCCATTTTAATGTTTTAATTTTCAGATATCTCGATTTAGTATAATGAGGTAAAATAATCACGAATAATAAATTTTACAAGCACCACAAGATAGGATTTTTCGGAAGGTTGATGATGAAGAAATGTTTTTGTATACTCAAAAAAAATGGAAAAAATGCAAATTATGCTAATGGACAACTTGATAGACAATATGTTTTGTTGTTTGACTTTTGGAATTTTTTATAAATCTATAGCTCAAAAGGATCATTTGCAGACATATGTTTATTAAACTTTTACCCTTTATAGTTGTGGATATCTTTTTGAGACCCTTCATAAAAATATAAAAATATTGATACTGTAGATTTTTTTTTTTTCGGAATTTTTTTTTAATTTCCTTTAATTAAGTACAGGTATTTTTTAAAGGTATATATTATTTGTTCAACTTTGGAAATTATATAGAGATTTTTAAGTTAAAGTTACTTTTAATTCGGTATCAAGTTAAATATGTTTTATGCCTACTAGTTATTGCAATCTCCTCAGGATATTTAATTAGAAATATTAATGGTGGGAAAATTAGTATAAAACGAATAAATAATCCAAAAATTAGGTTTTTGCCCATATTGGTGAGGCGATCTAAACTTGTGTTCTTTCTTGGAAGTCTGTCTACATAATAAAAAAGATAAACCTGCGATTTCAGTTAAGTTCATCCACTTCCCTTAGTTTGCTAAAAACGGAGATCCCAAAATATCTCTTCTCCACTTCACCCACCCTTAGCACTCTCCTTTAAGATGACTGTCAGTCAATTTCCACTGGCGTGTCTCAGGGGAGTTATACAGTGCGTCACAAAAGTTAGGTCTAAATTCATTTAAAAATAAACCATAGGTTTTTTGCAAAAACGCTTGGACCCGTCGTTTTTTTTTCAAGTTGCGCTTTTTGGTACGTAAAGCCTGTATATACAGGGTTGCTCAAAAATAAACTCCGAACATCAAGTTAAGTACCTTTTTTATTTTATTTTTAAATTTTGCGCTGAATTTTTAATATGTTTTATGCATCATGTCCTTTACCTAAACTCAACATTTACCAAAAAAAACACGATTCTTATAATAAATAAATAAAGAACAAAAATTAAATTAAATGTACAAAATGGTTGCCCTTCCGGGCTTAACAATATCCATGGCGATCAATAAACCTCGTTGCATATTATTACACGATATAATTATTACACGAGTTACGGAGCGCACTTCTCTGCAAATCCTCTCTTTCAAGTCGTCTAGATTACTAAGCCTATTAACAAATATCTTTGAATTGAGGTATATCCACAAACAAAAATTCCATGGGTGTTAGGTCAGGCGACCTGGCATGCCATTCGATGGGTGCTCTCCTTCCTATTCACCGATTGGGAAAGGTTTCATCCAAAAATCTACATACAGTGGCAGCATAGTACGGGAGAACAACATCTTGTTGGAAAATTAGTTCGAAGTAGTTAGTAGTTTTTCATCAGGATAGTCTGGCTTCAATGGATTTAGAAATAAAGCTAGTTATGCTTTATTTACCATATATACCAGTTAAAGTCTATTTAAAGAAAAATGGACCTATTACTCTTGCGTGCACTATTCCACACTACATATTTAGCTTTTCAGGGGAACTGGGTATTCCATCATCCAATGCAGGTCTTCTGCTGCCCTATATCGACAATTTTGTGCGTTCACCAATCCAATCAAACAGAATGTGGCTTCATTGCAAACAATAATATTTTTTATTAAATTAATATTTAGATTGCAGGTTTTGCAAGCGTTCTCAAAACTTATTTAGGCTATCAAAATCGTCATAATAACTTTTTTACTAGAATAACTTTATATGGGTGATATTTGTGTTTTTTAGCTATTCGGTTTACTTCGGATTTCGCTAGGTGTAAATTAGACTCAAGCTGCAACAGAGGAGGAATGCACGGATTTTCTTCCAAAGAAAGCAAAACGTCAAGTTATTCATTTTTTATCTCCAGCAAGACGATTCAGCAGATCTCTAACATAACTGAATTCTCTAAATTACTAGTACTAAATCACTCACAGGACGATCAGGATGGATTTTATTAAGTAATTGAGCGGCTCCTCTTTGAATACATTTCTTATTATGAAAACCAATCGTGCACAGAATTTCTATTTTTTCTCGTTCGGTTAACTTTACCATTGTGAAAATCGCAACTTTGCTGATACACTTGACAATATCTGTTTGGCGTACAACTGTCATACAGTGTCTATGAAAATATACGGCCAGCCAACATTAAAAGAACACGAATGAATGGCATTTTACTCTGTTTATTAAAACTCTGAGATAACGTGCGATCTCTAATAATAATGTTCGGCCGCGTTTTTTTCGATAACTGTTGACTTTAACTATAGGACATGATTGCATGAAACATAGAATTCTGCAAGAAATTCAAAAACTAAATAAAAAAGGTGCTTTCATTAAGTTATGCAAAATTAAGTTGGTGGTTAAATTTATTTTTAAGCAACCCTGTATATATAAACTTCACTTATAAAAAAACACTTGAAATAAAAACCAACGGATTTGAGCGTTTTTGCAAAAATCCATTTTAAATGAATTTAGACATAACTTTTGGAACGCACTGTATACATATAAGATAAAAGATAGGTGCAGTTATTGGTTGATAAAGTATTACTTAAAGTAACTCTAATCAGACAGAATAGCACTAGTTAAAAATGATATTTCAAAAAATTTATTTTACCCCTAATTTCTAAATTAAATTATAATTCAGTCTTAAAATTGAATTTATTATGAAACAACACGGAAAAAAACGGCTTATCTTACAGTAGTAAATTAGCATTTATTCTTGCTTAGAATTCTCAATGCTTTCAAAACATCCTTTTCAAAATAACTTTTCCTGCCACGTACTTAAGATCTCATCTTTTTTAATAACCTTAATAAAGGTGATAAAAGCACGAGACGAGAACAAATCTTAATTATGTCAGATGGTGCTGTTTAGTATAATAATCTGTATAGAACAAAGGAGTTTTTTTTTCATAAAATTGTTGTAGCAAGTTTAATATTCATTAGAAACTAAAGAGATTTTTTTTAGAATTGGTAGGTATTAGAAAAATAAGAGGATTAGAGTAGATTTTTTTATGTTTTAAGCCACCTATATAACCAGAACAAAATCAAAAAATCGAGACTTCAGACTTTGATTTATTTAAATTACTTATAACCATTTTATTATATTTGTGTATGTTTACTTTCTGGTTTATGCTACTTGCGAACTGAAAATATTTCTTATCACAAAATTCATTTATTTTAATTTTTTTTTTGTAAATAGGCAAAGATGGAAATATTTTTATAATTAAATATTACAACAGGAGATATTGTTCTTTTAATATATTAAGATATTGGTTGCTTTGGAAGAAGCGATATCTGTCTTATTATTTCAGCAAGCATGGTTTTTTATTTTCATTAGGTATTTCGGAATTACAGGTTATTTGAAGATGATATATATGCTTCTTATACTCATCACATAGCATGTCATCACTTTGCTATAGAGCTCCATTATACTACTTGATTTAAGTGTTAAAGATGTATATCTTTGCATTCATTTTATTTATGAAGTGGGGGAGCATAATTTTCTGTTATAAATTCTATAAACAATAAACAACATCCAGCTCTAGTACACTGGAAGGAGACGGTACGATCTTAAAGTCAAAAATTCATAAAAAAATTAATTAATTCCTTTGAGGCGCTAGACCTCTAAATTTATAGCTGAAAACATAAAAAACGCTTTAAATTATTTCAAATTTTTTGAGGTTAGGTTATTATGAGCAAACAAAAATCAGTAAAAAAACTCTCAAGAGGAAAACGGTCACAAAAATAAAAAATGTTTCAATAGAAATACTTGATTTTGCTGAAAAAATAACATATCAAATAAAATAACATATAGCTTTAAAAACAAAACGATTTTCGGAAATTTCAGTTATAGCTTTAATAGACTTTAAATTATTTATGTTTTTACGTGATATTAATCTTAAATTTAGTTGTATACACAAGAAGTCCAAAAAATTAAGTTTTTTTTTAAAAAAGTCAATTTTTCACCTTTTTTTATAACAATGTCAACAACGAAGATTAAATCCTATATGGCCCCATATGGTAAATCAGATTTGGTTTTTCTGGTATACTTTATATACAGTTATTAAATCTAACAAATACTTGACATATTAGGATATAATATTATGTGGCAATCATCTTTTATATTACTCTGTTTTGGTTAAAATTTAATATTTGGGGTTTATCTAGGATATAACTTAAAATCTGATAAATGTTTGGCATAATGATTATGTTATCTCGGATATAGGGAAACGTGTTTGTACTGGAAACTGTGATAGTAAAATGCATTAAAACAGAAGGTATATTTCGAAGAGCTTATTAAAAAAATATGTTTTAATTTAAAACAAGTTCAAAATTGTGACCACTCGCTTCAATGCAAGCGTGACAGCATCGTACCATTTCCTCCTGCACACGTTGAAAAAGTTTTCCGGATATTCTTGAATTTCAGCAGCAGCCGCAACAACTCTTTCTACTAACTGTTCCTCTATTTGAACCAGAGTGTCGGACATAAGCGCTTTCATGTGACCCCATAAAAAGAAGTCGCATACGGTCAGGTCTAAAGAACGTGGAAGCCATGCATTTGGTGCGTCCCTGCCAATCAGTCTTTCCTGATATGCCTGGTTTAGATTTTCCCGGTACGGTTAACGGATAATGTGCTGGGGCTTCGTCGTGTTGGTACCACATGTTTTATCTGACATTCAGGGAAAAATTTTTTTTAGCAATTGGGGAAGTGTTTCTTGCAGAAATGTCAATTAAATTTTTCTATTTAGTCGTGGTGGCAAGAGATACGTATATACCTAGAGATACGTACGATAGTATTATGAACAAGTCCTGCCCAAACATTCAACATACATTTTTGTTGAAAACCAAGCAGGTGCATAGCATGAGGATTCTCTTTAATCCAAGTGTGGCACAGCTGCTTTTAAAAAACCCTTTGTAAGTAAAGGTAGCTTCATTCGTAACATCACTAAGGACGGAAATTCTACATCGCGTCTCGTTTGTTGTAAAAACCATTGAGCGAATTCTACCTGACGGGGATAATCCTCAAGCAAAAGTGCGTACACTTTTTGAAAATGAAATGGATGCCGTTGTTGTGCGTGTAAAACCTTCCATACCCGAACATGATTTATTTGAAATGAGTGCGCTACAGCACAGGAGAGTCGTCAATTTGCGCTAAGATTTCCTCTTTCATGTCTGGTATACTTAAAAGACTTGGTAGGTGGTCTTTCACCTACATTAAAAGGCTTCTGCAAATTAAATGTTTCGTTGCCATAAACAAACCAAATAAATAACACTTTATTAACAAATCTTACCCGTAATGATCCCGTCTCTCGCAATCTTGAATGCAAACGTGCAAATAGTACTCTACACGGTAAGCGCCGCTGCGGAAAGAGTTCTTGATAAATTCGCAACGCGCGTCTACCATTACTATCAATAGCGCTATAAGCTAGTTGCAGGTCTGCTAATTCAGCGAATGTAAAATTCTCCATTTCAAAACGGTCACACTACAATTTAGATTACGTTAGGTTTCACACATTGCCACGACACAATAATAAATGAGTAGTCTACGCAATACGAGTGTCGGATGCGCGGTGATTGGTCTCGAACGTCAAAATCGGTAGAGCTGGGCTCTCAACATCGATGTTTATCGATTATTTTTGTCGATATTATTTGTTTGTTGGCCCATAGGAGCATGCTCCTATGGGTCAATAAGTAAAAAAAGTTTGTTTTGGCGACATTAACCCACCCTTACATTTTGGCATAATTGATTATATCATATCTATACAAGGTGTTCCACCTTATGTATAGATAGATAGATAATTTATTGGTATAATATATATAAATTCAGTGCTTATACAGGTCAAATTCAATTAAACATATTAAATGACACAAATTAAATTATGCAATATAGATGAATATTTCAAATAAAAATTGAAAACTACAAAAAAAAGGTAATGGCATGGCATTACAGGTTAAAACTGGATCCGAGGTACTCTTTAAATGCATATAAGGCACCCCGCACAAGATATCTCTTGATTTGTTCTATGAACTAATTAAAGTTAAGAGCTTTAATTCTAGCTGGTACGTAATGAAAGAATCTTAAGGTCTAATATCTTGAACCATTTCTGGATCTTTACAGATGACCAAAGTCAGTTACAAAATTACTTTGTTTCTTGTTGGGTATGTAAAAATCTTTGTGGGAGTTGTATAGATTAAGATTTTGTTTAATGTGCAACAAACAACAAACACTGTCAAAACGTTAAGACTTATAAAGGAATTACAACAGTCCTCTCTATAGCCAAGACCGGAGATTATACGGATGCGTTTTCTTTGTTGCCCAAATGCCTTCGCAATATGACAAGAATGACCCCAAGCCAGAATACCATCACTTAAAATAGAATGGAATTTGCTATAATATGCCATTAGAAATATATCTCTTGAAGTCCAAGTGACCATATGTTTAAATAAGAACAATTCTCGAGGCAGCTTCTTTGAAAGTCTTTTAAGGTTAATCCTACATTCAAATGAATGCCCAGAAATTAAGCTTCCATTCCACATTCAGGCAAAGAACCATGTCCAATCTCATTATTGTTCTTAAGAGTGAAGTTAATACTTTGCGATTTTAAATCGTTTAAAGATAGACGATTTGCTAAAAACCATTGAAATATATTTTGTTCTGAAGTTTTATCATCTAGATTATCAACTTCTGAGGGGTAATAGCTAATATTAAAAGTGGTGTAATCAGCAGATAATATAATGTTGACCTCTTTAACCTGAAAGTAAGTTAGGTCATTTATAAAAATGAGAAACAACGTAGGGCCTAACATCGATCCTTGTGGTATCCCAAACTTCAGAGACTGTTTTTGGAAATTGCATCGGTTAAAATGAACATATTGATCTCAATCAGTGAGATAGGATTTAAAAGGATGGCGTCATCTTGAAAATTGTAAAAAGATAGTTTTTGTAAGAGGAAAAACTGAAATTGTAAACTTGTTTCTTGCGGAATCCAAATTGATTTATGGTGAACAGTGATTTTTTAAAATATGTTCATACAGTTTGGATAATATTGACAACAAAAATATAAGACGATAATTGTTGCAGTCATTAATTGAGCCTTTATTCTTGAGCAAAGTTACCACCCTTGCAGTTTTGAAAACTTCAGAAAATTTATTGCAAGCTATAGATTAATTTATAAATACAGTCAGACGTTGAACTATTATATATTTTTTTGCTTTAATGGTCCTTGTGTTAATATCTGTGTTAACATCTGGATCTTTGCTGCCGCCATTTTTTATCTCTGAGATAGCTTTATCAGCTTCACTAAGCCTTACAGAACAAAACAAACTTAAGAATCGTATGTTTTTTATTGAGTTAGAATTTAGGTATTCTGCAAATGTCCGTTGAGAATTTTCAAGTTTATTTATCATATTTTTAGCGGTGGAACAAACATGGTTATTTGTATCAAGTGTTGAATTTGGGTTAAAGGTATAATTTTTTTGTTTTTTATTGATAAGCTTCCACAGAGCTTGTTCAGGGTTACTAGATTTTTTTTATAAATTCATCATTTGCTTTGATTCTTGCAGATCTAATAGATTCTCTGTATTTTTTTTATACTCTGTGATGGTATTCTTTGACATAGCACTGGGATGTCTTTTATTTAAATTTTTTAAAAGATGAAGTCTATTACGCATATCTTTTCAACATTATTAAACCAGCTTACTTGCTAATTAGGAAAATTTTTATTAAATTATTTTGATTTTTCTAGAAAAGAAACGTTAATGAAATTTGCTCTTAACATACCAGTAGTATTTTGAATTGTAAATCGATATTCAAATAATTATCATTAAAAACTACTAAAATTGAAGTTAAGCATGTTTTGGTAGATTTGAAATACCATCTTCTGTTATTGGTCTAAAACAGACCCTCGTTTCAGAATTTGTGGATAAATATTGGGTTTGAAAAAAGATACTTATGTGATCAGAGGTGTGAGTAAGATCAGCTGGCTTAGTAAATCGATGAGTGTTAGTAAATATATTATCCAGATACCTATTTTAAGTATTAAATTTGACGTATATATATAGAGTAGTGGCCAAAATTATAGCAACAAATATGAATTTTACTAATATTTAATAATAACTATTATATGTATGTTTTAATCGTAAAAGTACGCCACTGGTTTAGATGGCCTCTTAATATTTAAACAAAATTTCTCATTCAAATAAAAAAAAGCCTACCTGTTTTTGTGCTGACAATAAATATTTGTAATTGCAAATATTTCACCTGGTCATAATTATAGCAACATTTGAAATTTACTGCTCTTTCAATCTGTTGAAGTGCAATATTGAAACAATTTATATTGTGATTTCTTGGTAGTTATTAACTTATTTAAATAACAGTATGAGTCGTGGTAAAACCGTGTCTGTTGAAGTGAGGCAACTTATAATTAATCAGTATAAGTCAGGCATCAAACAGTCATCCATTGCAAAAAACTTTGCTCTTCACAGATCAGTTGTATCACGTATAGTGAAAAGATACAATAACACAGGGCTGGTAGTACCCAAAAAAAATTCGGGACGTCCCCGAAAAACTTCAAAAAAAAGTGACAAAATGATTGTTCGGATTTCCAGGCAAAACCCATTTTTGTCCTCTTCAAAAATTAAAGGGCTTTTGGATGGCAGTGGGTGTTCCGATCTTAGTGAACGATCCATAAGGCGGCGTCTATTTGAAAATAAGTTGTTTGGACGCAGACCAGCAAAAAAGCCTCTTCTTTCCAAGAAGAACGTGAAGGCCCGATTTGAATTTGCTCGAGAACACCAGGGCTGGACTATTGATCAGTGGCGCGAGTTATTTTTAGCGATGAATCAAAATTCAATTTATTTAAAAGTGATGGCTGCATACGTTCGACGTCCTGTAGGCAAAAGATTTAATCCTCGGTACACTTCTCCTACAGTTAAGCATGGTGGTGGTTCAGTTTTAGTGTGGGGCTGTTTTTCGGGGTATGGTATGGGACCTCTTGACAGAATAGAAGGGATTATGGATCGATTTATGTACAAGGATATATTAAAGAATGTTATGTTACCCTATTCTGAAGAAAATATGCCGCTGTTATATCAATTTCAACATGACAATGATCCAAAACATTCTTCAAGGCTAATAAAAGAGTTTCTCCATGATGAAAAAATTAATGTTATGAAGTGGCCCTCCCAATCTCCGGATTTAAATCCAATAGAAAATCTTTGGGAAATTGTGGATAACAGGTGTAGAACCAGGAATTTCAAAAATGCTGGAGAACTTTTCGAAGCTCTTCAGGATACTTGGTTGTCAATCGATCATGATGTTATAAACAAACTTATTTTATCCATGCCAAAAAGATGCATTGCTGTTATAAGGGCTAAAGGGTACTATACTAAATACTGAAGAATATTATTGTATTGTAATCTTATTTTGACTTTGGAGAATAAATAAATTGATTTTTCTAAAATGTGTTGCTATAATTTTATCCAACCCGTTTCCTAAAAAAAATTCCCATTTTTTATTTCTTTTATAAAGTAACAAAAAAATAAACATAAATAAAAAGCTTTGTAAAAAATACATCATAATATATACCAGTTTTTTTTCTAATCTACCGCATCATATAATTTGAAGGAAAAATGTACTTGTTACTATAATTATGGCCACTACTGTATATATATATATATACATACATATATATACATATACATATATATATACTTTTTTCTTGCATTCTTTATTATTCGTATATATATTTATTATATATATATATATATATATATATATATATATATATATATATATATATATATATAATAAATATATATACGAATAATAAAGAATGCAAGAAAAAAGTCGATTGTTGGTCCAAATTTAAATATACTCTACTTTCAAGTTTTTGTTATTGATGTTGTTGCGTTTTTGTAATTGTTTTCAATAAAAAAAAGTATTAGTTTGTTAAATGCTCATGACCATACATGGACTGGAGTTTTTAGTGATTTTTCTACTTAACAGTTTTTTTAATTTTCATTTCAAATAAATTACAGTGAAATTAAATGAAATGACAACATAGAAATATATGATATGGATTTTGTGTACGGTATTGCGAACCATAATGCCTACGAAGGAAATCTTAATTACAAAGAACTAAAGTTCCTGATTCGTGCTATTCCACATAGTCAAATGTTTCTTCGCCTTTATCAGCGGCTTAGTAAAAATGGCATTTTCGATAAATTAAACACTAACACTGAACGACCTCGTACAGTTATAACTGTAGAGGCGGAAGAGGATTGAAGAGAATACCCCAATTGTTGAAAAGTTAAGAAATAGAATAATGGCAAGTTAGGCAATAATTCGAATCACAGCAGGCATTTTTAAACGAGTATGGTAATTCTAGAGCAACACTTTCAACAACTTTTAAAACCTTTACTCCTTGTTTGTGTTTTACGTCATGTTAATCACTTTGCCCTTTTGTAAAAACATTTGATTTTATAAGAATTAAATTAAAATGGTGGTCTATTAGCGATATTAAAACTATCAAAAAATTTAAACTTAGTATCTTCGAAAACCTCTTTTTACCTAATTTCATATGGTTATTCTTATGTACTTTCAAATTATTTAGAAAAATTGAAATATAAATTAAAATTTTAACTCAATTCAGTATCCTTTTCTTAGCTACTACCATTAAACTTTCATATTCAAACTGATAGTGACACACATCGTCGTTAAAATCACGAAGTGGCGTAACTAATTTTTTGTCATTTTTTAGGAGATGCTTTTAAACTTTTTCTCGATCTTTGCTTCAATGCTAACGCAAATTCATTACAGCCACGGTGTTTCGTTTTCACGCCAGTTTGTGAAATTGATAAATATAATTTGATAAGACAAAGCTTGAGTTATGCCTCTGAACATCTAGGTACGTTACCATAGATAAAAGAGACACTGCATATTTAAAATGACAAATATACTTTATTTTATTAATCAATTTATATGAAAACATAAAAAGCGACAAAATAAGTAAACATTGTGCTTAAAGAAACTAAACCAAAATGTTTAATAAAGATATTATTATAAAAATAAATGAAAAAAAGTAATTTTAAGATTGAAATACAAACATGACATAAAAAAACATTATAAACTCAGGTTAATAAAAATCTAATTTAAATACATTGATATAATAAAAGAAACCATGCGTAATAATAACGGGCTGGGTTTAGGACTCACTCTACATGAGGAATATTCAAATAAAACTTTTTATATTCTTCGATCCGAATTACAGGTGTGTCACCCTGGCATAATGATTTTAAATCTGAATACTTTTCGATAGTAATTTTTTTTGGTTCGTTATTTAAGATTTCAACAGTATAATTTTTAAGGTCAGTGATTTTCGATTGCCTTTTTAATTTTAACTTTTTGTAACTTTCATGGAGATTACTTGTTTTATAAAGTATTGTTAATGGTTCTTGTTTAGTTACTTTAATTTCCATAATATCATGACATTTAATTGAGTCTCCTGTTTCAGAAGTTTTAACAGACAAAATTCTCAATTCTTGAGACAACTTTTTAAAATTTAAAAAGTCATTATATTGAAGAGGATGCACCATGTAAGAGTGTTTATGGCGCGCTAAATGGATGACGGGATATAATTGTGGCGTGATGAAAAGATCACCTGAGCGCAAGATGGCAGCTGATATTGCGCTATGTGCAACATCTCCTTCATTCTGCCCATGAAATGGTTCAAAGAAACGTAATGAAACTTCTTCTATGTTCGAAAAGTTTGCAACTGCATACAAAAGCATTGCAGCAACGACAGAATTTTTATTTTGCCCACTGCATCCATCTGAAAACAAGGCTACTGACTTAATAGTTTTCTTAGAGTCGTATTTTTGTAGAGCATTATATACATATGAACTGATTTCCGACGCACCTCTTTGGCTACTTAGCTCACTCCAAATGAAACAATGACATTCCTTTGAAGCAATATCGTAAAAAGTAAAGTTATAGTTTGCTAAAAGTCGTTTATAAAATAGAGCATTTTCTTTTGACTGTGGCAACTAAATTACCTGCTGAAGATCAAAGCTTGCACATCCAATAGCAAACTAACACTTTCTCTTTAATGATCTTTTTAAGTTCCCTTACTTTAGTCTTTTCTGCAACATATCTATTGAACTTATCCATTATCTTCTCTTTTAAAGCTGGATCTCCTTTTCTGTAGGACAAACATAACGAGCACTGGTCCTTTTTTGGCCGGTGGAAAGACAAATTTAAAGATCTAAACACCTTACGATACAAATCAATTGAATGTTTTTCTTCATTTAGACTTAATTCTTCAAGAAGCATATTGTACATCTTTGATACCGTTAATTCGGGGTGGAAATATTTCCTGCTACAACTAGCACGAACATAGTGAGCTTCTACCTTGGGAAATCTTTGGATGTGATTTAAAATTGTAGTTCGAAGGATATTATCACGTTCAATTACCCTGACTACCTGTCTACCACCTCTTCTTTCCCCTTCTAGTACCCCACCTGAAGTTACCTTTGTCAGCGAAGTTCTCATTGTTTTTTTGAAAATTCCATTCCAAATTCGATCACTCAAGACAAGACAAGAAAATTCTGAGATAAGCCGAATAATGTAAGTCGACACCGACATTTAATCAATTTCACAAAGTGGCTTAAATGAGATACGCCTTAGAATGACCAGTAATATGGAGAATTCCAAATCTTACAAAGAGGCGTAACTTAAGTTAAGTCTGTTTGTAAAATTGTACATTATAACAGATCTAGATACGCCTGTCAGTTAATATACTGTAAGTCAGAACCAAGAAAGGATCGAGTTACGCCACTTTGTGATATTGTGCGCCATGTAATGTGGTATGTAAAAACGGGCTTAACTCAATTTCGCGTTTTTTCGAGTTACGCCACTTCGTGACATTGACGACGACATGTCAAGCGGGTCTTAAATATGATAAAAGTATGTCATTTAGTTCAATTTCCTTATTTTAATGATGGTCTAATTTAGGGCATTTCAATTCTATGATTATTTCAAAGATCTCAAGTTTCAAAATTGTAGGAAACAAGCAATAAAAAAATACTCAGACTCAAAAACAAAACAAAAGAAAGTTTTATAAAATAAGAAAAAGACCCTTAATTAGTTTAGTAGAAAAATTAAGCAACATAAAACAAAACAGAATACGAACAAAAGCTGTACGGTGGCCTGGTGCAATTTGAGTGACAGTAATGGAAAGTGTCCCAATGTAGTCTCGCGATGCATTGCAGGTCATTTGTAAAGTTGAGTGAACTGGCGGAAATAAAAACATGTGCTTTATTTCATACGAAAATGCCGATGTAGCGAGCGGACAAGATTTATACGTATATTATTTTGAGAGTAGTATAAGAGAATATAGACAATAAAATTTGATAAGATATAGTGTACATAATATCCAGAATGTCAACATTTTTTAATCAAGAACAAATTATATAATACGATTCTCCAAAAAAAAAAACTTTAAAACAATTAAAAAGCAGAAATTTTTTTTTGTTCATAAAAAAAAGACAGCAGGCATTTGGTAAATAACTCTTTGTGAATAGAGCATATGTGTAGATTTTTAATTAGATCAAAATTTGGAAATTAATTTATATCTTAAAACTAATATACGGAGAAAGTTTTTTGGTAAAGTGTTTAAAATTAGTAATCTGTTAACTTAGTGTCTTTTTGGTGTTCTTAAGAAGTTTCATGGTTAACTTAGTTTTTTACAAATGACGTAGCAAATAATTTAGACCGTGTCATATACTCTTCATTGACCAAATGTATTAATTGCCATTAATCATGATGGAAATCATCTTACTTATCAGAAAGGTCTGAACAAATTGGTCAAGCGATTAAGCAAAAATGGGATAACGTCGAATTGTCCCAAAGTGACGTTATCACTTTATTATATGTCTATATTGAGTGAGAGAAATTTTAACAGAAGAAATCGATTATGAGGTTAAAACTTATAGGTTGCAATGGTTTGGTTTATAAAGAATGTCATATTTAAAATTGAACATAAAACTAAATCAGGATCGATTAAAAATATAAAGTAATTTTTTGCAGTATAATATATTCATTAAATCTGTGCTTAAAATAATTGTTTGTTAATAATCAGAAATGAATTAAAAATGCTATATCCTGCTCCGATGATTTTTCTTGCATATATTGTCGTGTGCTTTGTCCTTCGTTTTCTTTACTTCTTTAGGTCTGACTATTGTTGATTGTTGGTTGATATTCTCATCTTTCTCTTTGAACATTTCTTGTCTGAGACATTAGTTAGAAGATTATCTTTACAATTGTGGTTATTTGTTGATCTCTTGAATCCTTAAAAACTAGCTAAAAATGTTGTACTTTTAGAATAGGGAGAATTAACATGGATAGATCTTCCCATCATTTGGGATTTATCCAAGCCAATTAATTTTTATTTTCTACATGGGAACCGTGGTTTTCCCTAATAGGATTTGATATGTGAAATAAATAGTCATGGTCATTATTTACTTTTGGATTGGCGAGCGAAGTGACAGTTGACTGATGGGTCTCAACCTAAGGGCGCTTGTGGACGTCGCTGTTACACCGTTCTTCATTTTTCTGTCATAAGTTCATCCCATTTAATGTTTGATCTGTCCGAAATTTTTTGACTTGAGCATTCCCTTTGAGGTTTTGGCGGTCAACAAGATTCTAGAACGTTTTCTCTTCGTTGAAGGCTGTAATTGTAACCACATGTGTCTTGAGAATTTTTGGAATCTTAAGCCGTTATAGGCAATAAAAGTGGTTCAATTACATTTAAATTTTCGGTACTCTTGTTTGGAACCGTAATTTCGCTCGAAAGGCAATTTGATAACAACCTCCAAGGGTTTATTTAAGATCCCTCATTGGTAACCCTCTTTGGTCACCCTCATTGGTTTAGGAGATTACTACTTGATCCTATTTTAATAGAAGACATTTAGTTTTAGGGTTTCAATTTTCAATTTATAGTTTTCAGTTTTGGTTTTTCGTTTTGGTTTGGCTTGATTCCTGGGTTTTGTTGGCATTATCCTGGACTTTAGTTTACCCTCTGGGTAACGCTTTGGTCTTGGCTTGGCTTAGTGGTTGCGTTAAACTCTGGATTCATTTGGATTGTTATTCTATTGTAGTGATTCTGACATAGTGCCACTGTAGTGACTGGAACATATTACAAATGGAGCCGATACTGTTGGCTATCTAACTACAACCCCATAGCAGCTTAACATTAGCTAACTCCCTAGTTTCAAGTCAGTAAATTGTGTTATTTTCATTGCCTTATCTTTATTATCCTTTGTTTACTTAATATTAAATATTATTAATACTCCTTTAGTTAATGCGTTCACTTTCGCTTTATTAAGTGTAGTTTAATTTATCGGATCAATTTGTGAAGAACTAATTTATAATTTGTTATCTTTTTGATTTAGTTCCTAGCTGGTACTCACAGCCACAGTAATGTTATGACTACCATTTTCTTTCCAAAGCCTTCTCTCTTCTAAGGCATCGAAGAGATTTAATAATGCTTAAAAAAAAGTTTAAAACATGATTGAAGCATAACTTGTGATACTCCGTTAAATTCGGAATCAAGAGCACTTTTAAAACTTGATATCGAAAAATTGGCTACCTATTTGGAAAAAAAAAGTTGGTGATGGTGGCGCAAAGACGAAACGTCGGATCTAAAATTTAATAACGGCATCTTAAAGAGGAAAAAAGTGGCTCTCAGAAAGTATCATTTATTTTTAAAAATAATTTGAAATACTTAGCTGAAAATATTCGATTTTTTTTTTAAATTCGTATTTTTTCAGATATCTCCGAAACTGCTCGGAATTTTTAAGATTTTAAAGCCGCATGTTATTGAGGACCCAAAACCGCTAAATTATTCCCCTTTAACCAATTTTTTATCTGTCATGTTTACGAAGATGCCTATACTGCCCCTTCTATCTTATTCATTTGTAAGTGTAATTTGATTTAATACAGGACCTTTATTAATAGTCCATGACAATAAATGTTAAGCCTGTAAACATATTTTCCATTGACTTTTATTTTTCCATATTTTGGTCGTTTGAAAAAATGTATGAATAACGCCCTGGGACTTTTGACTAAAAATTCGATGGCTTTTGGACGTAACAAACTCACCAATGAGGAGAGTTGAATATTTAATTTAATTGGGCACAAGAACGACCATCTGGCCTTTAAGATTTACTTTTTAAATCACAACCCTCAACTCAATTTGTTTAGTTAAATATGTGAAATTGTGAACTTTATGTGGCTTATTTTGTCTATTAATGAGAAAGTAAACAATGTTTTGTTCAATCAGCAACTAAAAGCCATTAAAAGAAAATAAGATCCTAATGGTATAAACAGCTAGGAAATCCTTCGCTTGGCTTGGTAAAAAGGTTTCGTTTTTTCTAGTGAAAGTATAACATTTTGCGTATCTTAGATGAGGCCCTAATAGTATGCCAACTTCTACGCAAACCACATTGAAGAAATTGAGTTAGTGTTATTATTTCTTATTATTGAAATTAAATAAAAATAACTGCTTACTGCTAAGTGTTAACTTTATAGTAATTAACTTTATACTAATTTTTTAGCTTTAAAACATATTAAGTTGTTGATGCTTTAAATCTATTGGGTAACTGAATATCAATGCACCTTTTATCTCTGTTAGAATATAACAACCTATAATCTTCTTAGAGGTCCGCTAAACTAGTTATGGTTATTATTGCTTAATTTCTCGACAACTGGTTAAATTGGGCAAATAAAACATTAAAGACAGAAAAGATACCTCGCATAATTATGCTGGGAAGTTTTTACTTTTTTGATATAAAAAAGTGAAAATATTTAAATAACAACACTTTTAAAAATTCTATTATGTATTTGTATTAGTGGGAGTAAAGAAAAATAAACACTAAACAATTTTCCAAAAGACTACTACAACTCGTCTTCTACTTATTAAAATAGGCTGGTTATTCTATATTATTATTAATACTGGATAAATATTAAACTCTATACAAACAAGAAATAAATGTATCTTTAAAAACCAAATTATTCAAGACCAGTAACTTGTCCTTTTGGGCAAGATATTGTTCTTCGATTAATAATTAGTGTGGTAGGTCAACATCTTAAAAAGACTCTCAAAAAAGGTTTTATTATTTGTATTTTCTTTACAACCCTTCTCCTCTTATAACGCAATATAACATCATCTTATATCCGGTATCCCTAAAAACGTGTAATCAGATATTACGCATCCCGTTCGATTTCACGTATGAACTGTTAGGGTCCTATATAGTCGGCCCTTGACGCGATCAAATTTCAATTTTCACGCTCTGCCAGACTTATTTATTTTAGCCAGATTAATGGCGACAGTCTGGAAGTGAAAATCGGTAGTGGAATGGCAGCCGTGGCATCAGGGACGAATTGCTAGTCTGTTTTTTAAATTTGTAATGGCTTGAGGTAAATTTTTATCTAACCATTTGTCTGTTAAATATCTAAGAAAGGTTTTAAAATAAGAATATTTAATATTTTTGGATACGTGAAAATTAATCCTTCTAATATGGTATATAACTGAATTAATTTCTTATTTCTCACCTTATAAAAATCAATTTTTTTCGCCATAGAAGTTGCATCCTCTAGCGGCCGTTCCAAAAACTTAAATAGTATGTTACAAATTATCATTTGTTCTAATTTTCTTTTCAAATAATATTTGCTTAAATAGTATATCTTTTTGGCTCCAGATACGTTAAATCATATATTGAAGTGTGACAACTAAATGGCATCGCGGTATTAAATTGAAAATATGACATATTATTTGTTTCAATAGTTGGCCTTTGCAGATATAGTTACCTTAAATTCATGGAAGCATGGCTCTTAGCTGTCACCACAGGTACTCATTTTCAAATAAGTAAATGAAGCTATTTCTTTATCAAATACTATCGAAATGCATATATTTCAAATAATAATTTTCGGCAGCCTCTAATGTCTTTTTTTATGCTTTTCAAATCAAATAATTTATTTGTCACAAAAAAGAATACAATATAGAAAAATTAATTATTAAAGAAAAATCGTTACTAATTAATGGCAAAATAGGAATCTTTCGCGATTACAAAACCGATAGCAGTGGATCTAAAAGTAAATCTATTGTAATAGACTCCTGTGAATCAAAATAAAACTTAATACTAAAAAACTTTATCCAAGAGAAACATTTTAGATAAAGACTATAAAAAAGATATAGAATTTAGATACAAAAGTTAAACAAAGAAAACTTTAAAAAGAAAAAAAACCCAAAAGCCAATAAATACTGAAAAAAAGAGAGCACTATATTAAAATAGTAAATAATTTATTATACCCATAAAGTTTTAAAAGCAGAAGCCAAAAGGAGAAAGGAACAATAAATATGCAACATTTAATCGAAAAGCTTTTGAGCTTTTCCTCAGGCTCAAAAAGCCAATACTTCCCAATCTAAGAGGATCCTATGAGCCTTTATATTGGGATTGGCCATTTTTTACTTTTGTAAATTGATATTTAATATTTAGCAAAGCCTCTGGTGTATGACAAATAAGTCATTTATTAGTTTTATTATTTTAAACAATATAATTATTCTTTAAATAATGATAAAAAAATATATAAATAACAAAATAATATACAGGGTCCTGCAACAGTGCGTCGGTCCTCCATAAAGCCTAAAAATATTAGGTTAAAATTTTCTAACCTCTTAAAAAATTTTTGGGATCTGATAGCGCATATCTGGAAAATATTTCGAAGTATACAGGGTGCTTCAAAAAATTAGAGCGATATAAGCAGTATTTTTTTTAATGGAATGCCATTCTTTTTATTTTATTTTTAAGACCACCTTAGGCTACCTAGTATACGCGCTAAATATGGCTGCTTTGTCATGCGCAGTTTGACTGCAATAATTTTTTTTATAAAAAAAATCTAAAAATCATTACATCATTTAATTTCATCTTGATACTAGAAATGTTAATTCAATGTCAATATTGGACTTAATTGGGATTCTAGAAGAATGGAGAATTACGTTGACTTAAATTGTTTCCTTCTGTCATATACAGGGTGTTCGTAGTTAGCAATCATATTTTACGAATTTCAAAGCTCCATTTCTCGCTTTTTTTAAATAATAATAATAATAATAATAATAATAATTTATCGTTTATTTGCCCAATTTACAATAAAATATTATATCTTAACTAGATACAAAGATAATAAATATCATATGCTTTAAAATTAAAAAAACATCTTAACCATAATATAGGCAAAAAGGAGGCTAAAGGCAATTTAAAAAAGATTCGTGTTTAACCTCCTTCATTAAATAAGTTATAATTTCTTTTCTGTTTCTTTTGTTGCATCCAAAATAAATTACTAGGTATCCCCCAACAAGTGCCAAACATCCAATAAGCTTTAACATACCCAATACATACATATTTAATAAACGCGACGATCGCCAGATATACCCATTTTACCGCAATAAATATTTTTTGTATTTATGTTTAAATACGCTTGTTGATACATTTTTAAAGTCCTCCGGAATCTGGTTGTAAATTAAATAAATATTATAAGAAAATGACCGCTGATAAAACATAGTGGTATGCAAAGGCGGAGAAATTAGACCTCTATGCCGGAGATTCAAAGAATGTACGTCAGTTCTATAGCGTATTTTATTTAATAGATACGAGGGGCGATTTAAAGCCATTCTTTTTATTTTATTTTTAAGACCACCTTAGGCTACCTAGTATACGCGCTAAATATGGCTGCTTTGTCAAAACAAAATCGAAAATGGAACACCCTGTATATTTTTTATCCATTTAATGAAGATTTAATACATGAAAATTTTTTATCATGTAAACATATTAGCTATCTTTAGTCGTTTTTAAAATACTTACGATAATTATTCGTAGATAATAAAATTTTTAAATAAGAACCAGGAAATATGCATTCTTAACATTGTTGCCAAGCAAAATATTTCACCTGTTTCTCTAAATAAATTTTTGACATTTTGTTGAGAATATCATTTTTGTATGTGTATTATCAGCTTAAGTATTCAGTTATTTGAATTATCGTAAGTAGTAAAAGAAATTTGGAGTTTTGTTTCAGAAATCTAATCTAAACGAAAATTGCATACCTATAAAATGCATTTTAGCAAAGACGAACTTGTTGACATGATATTTGTGTTAGGGGAATCTGAAAAGAATTGCCTCTTAGCCTCTCGAATGTATGGGGCGCGCTATCCTGATAGAAGATGTCCAGAAGAAAAATCTTTTAGAAGGTTACTAGCAAGATTTGTGGAGACAGGGAGTGTTTGTTACCCCAAGCAAGATAGAATGAGGCCTGTTACTAATCAGGAGCAAGAGTTAGATGTGTTATTAACGGTAACCGAAGATCCTCACCTTAGTCAGTCAAATATCGGAGCAGCAGTTGGAATAAGTGAAAGATCAGTGCAACGAATTTTAAAAAGAAGTCATTTTCATCCATACCACATCCATGAACATCAAGCACTTTTTGATAGGGATATACAAAACCGACTTGAATTTTGTACTTGGAGCAGAAATAAATTACAAAACGACCCCACGTTTTTTAATAATGTCCTATTTACTGATAAGGCAACATTTCATAAAAACGGATCAGTAAAGAGACATAACCTTCGTTATTATTCATCCAAAAACCCCCATTTTATGCGGCAGATTGACTACCAGCATAGGTGGTCATTAAATGTGTGGGGTGAAATTATTGGTGCACCATTATCGGTCCCTATTTTTTTATTGGTCATCTCAATGAAGAAATGTACCTTCAATTTTTACAAAATGAACTGCCTAGATTACTTGCAAATGTTCCATTAATTACTAGAAACCGAATGTGGTTTCAACAGGACGGAGCTCCTCCACATTTTTCTCGAAATACTGAATATTTAAATGTAACTTTTGAAGAAAAATGGATTGGAAGGAATGGACCTATTAATTGGCCAGCCCGATCACCTGACCTAACAAAATTAGATTTTTTTATGGGGTTTTGTAAAAGAAATTGTTTATAGTAGAAATCCACCTACAACGGCAGTAGATGTGAAGCAGAGAATACGGGATGCGTTGGCTCAAGTAACTCCACAAATGCTACATGAAGTAGAAAGAAGTTTTCAGGAACATATTAATTTATGTTTTGAACAAAACGGAGGACATAATGAACACTTAATGTAATAGTAATAAAATGATTTTTAACATGCTTGTTTAATTATTATCGTGAATATTTTAAAAATGACTAAAGATAGCTAATATGTTTACATAATAAAAAATTTTCATGTATTAAATCTTCATTAAATGAATAAAAAATATACAGGGTGCTCCATTTAAAAAAAGCGAGAAATGTAACTTTGAAATTCGTAAAATGTGATTGCTAACTACAAACACCCTGTATATGACAGAAGGAAACAATTTAAGTCAAAGTAATTCTCCATTCTTCTAGAATCCCAATTAAGTCCAATATTGACATTGAATTAATATTTCTAGTATCAAGATGAAATTAAATGATGCAATGATTTTTAGATTTTTTTTATAAAAAAAATCATTGCAGTCAAACTGCGCATGACAAAGCAGCCATATTTAGCGCGTATACTAGGTAGCCTAAGGTGGTCTTAAAAATAAAATAAAAAGAATGGTATTCCTTAAAAAAAATGCTGCTTATATCGCCCTACTTTTTTGAAGAACCCTGTATACTTCAAAATATTTTCCAGATATGCGGTCCCAACATTTTTTTAAGAGGTTAGAAATTTTTAACCTTATTTTTTTAGGCTTTATGGAAGACCGACGCACTGTTGCAGGATCCTGTATAGGTTGTTCTTAAAGTTAAGTCATTTATTTTAACTGCTTTTAAGAATTAATAGACCAAAAATCACCTATATAAAATTTGCATAATAAAAGACATAGAAAATAAACATTAAGACATAAAAAACATTAAAAATTTGAAAAATAAGAATGTTAATAAATAGTTTTTTTTAGATTCTCGGCGAATGCCGTATACATTTTTAGCGTTTTAGTAGCAATCAAACTGTTATTACCGTTTATTATAATATGTGTTATTGTATGGTTTTCAGTACGAATCTTTGGTTCGATTTTTTTGATGATGCAATTATGTTTACAGGGCAAACCAAAAATAGCAACGAACATCAACTTCAATTTTTTAATTCCTTCCATTTTTAAAATCTGCATAGAATTTTAAGTATATTTTGTATGCCATGTCTAATACATAATACTAACATTATTAATGAATTTCCAACTGTTTCGGTTATTTGAGCATATTTAAACATATTTTTTTATAGTTTTTAAATAGTTATATTTGATTGTTGATGCCTTGTCACTATTTCCTTGTCACACAAATGGCATGGAAACAGTATGTATTAGTTTACGTAAATGTCGACAAGACTCGCACATAGGCCGAAGATTGCGATCTGTCTAACAATAAGTACCAAGAGAGGCCTACTACACGTTCGGTAGTAAGAAAATTAAAAAAAAAAATTAGAGTTTTGGAGCGTCCCATGCTTCCAGAAAACAGACAATTAGATATTTTGCTCAATTTACAAGAAAAGCCACATAAATCAACTCGACAAGTTGCTGCAGATCAGTCGGTTAGTAAATCATGTATTTAAAAATATTAGCATTTATAGGAATAAATAGCATCCATATAAAATTCATTTAATTCAGGAGCTTATTGAAAAAGGCACCAGCAAATTCACACTGGAGTATGGAAAGTCACACACAATTTCTCAAGAAGTTTAACGTATGGGCAGGAATTGTGAGCCCGTCAATTTTGGGTCCCTATTTTATTGAGGGCGCACTTCCTCTGAAAAATATTTAAAGTTGCTTCAAAATCAAATAGTACCTAGTTTATTTGCACTCTATCCAAATAGTGAAAACCCATGTATACCGGTAGATTCAATATAGTTCCAACAGGATGCGCTTCCACACTATGCGCGGATAGTACGAGATTACCTTACCAGCATTTTCCCAAATAGATGAATTGGAAGGGGAGGTTTTATTGAATGGCCAGCAAGGGCGCCAGATTTAACCCCATTGGATTTTTATCTTTGGGGTTATCTAAAGTTTATTTTAATAAACCTGAAAGTTTAGAAGAATTAAAAAATAAAATTAGAGCCAAAATACAACAAATCCAGCCTCAAAAAAGTATTACAAGAATTTGTGTTATATTTTAACTTTTTTATTTTGTTTTTTATAAACTTTTATGAAAATTCAAGGTTATTTATAAAAAAATTAATCACAAATTTCATAATAAATATTGAGGTTAGGTATAGGACATGGTATATAAAATATACTTAAAATTTTATACAGAATTAAAAAATTAAATAAACAATGTGTGTTTCTATTTAAAAAAATTAAGATGATAGTCGTAGCTCATTATTGGTCCACCCTATACATGAATTTATCATTGAAAAAATTGCGCTTTTTCCAACACAACCCTGAATTTTATATGAATTTGTTCCAACTTGCACATTCTCATTGTATACAGGGTGTCATTGAAATGGTGTAAAAAAATTCGGGGGGTGATAGTACTCCTAAAAATTTTAAAAAAAGTTTCTATAACCATAGGGCGGAAAATGTATATTAAGGGAGTTAGGGGCACTGAAAGGGTAAATTTAAAAAACGGTTTTTTGAAATTGTAGGCTTCAAAAACGAGATAAAATTTCGAAAAAAAATCCTCTGCCATAAATTTTGACCCAAAATCAAATGGTGATACTGAAAAATAATTTGGAAAGTCGGAAAGGGTAGTTTTTGCAAGGGTAGGGGGTTAATTCGTGAATAACTTTTTTTAGGTTATTTTTTTCGCAACGTGGGTTCATTTTTTAAAAACTACATACTTTTTCCTACAAAAAAGGTACTCTTGTTGCACATCGCCCAGAACGATGGTTTTCGAGAAAATTGAAGGCAAAAAGTTTGCTCTGATGGGTTGCTAACTGGTTAAACAACATAAACCTATGAAAGTTATAATGTTTCAAAAGTAAACACGTAGTTATTAAATAATTAATTGAAAAATCTAAATTTTATGATTTTTAAAACATCTTATTGCTTTAAAAAACGAAATAAACCAATTACCAAAATTCCTTATTAAATGCATACTTATTTGATTTATTAGCCTAGTTTACACCGCGAGTACCAAATATTCAGTACGCGGACTAAAACCTCTACATATTCTCAAACCTATTAAGTCACAATTTGGAATAATTTACGTGTAAACTTGTCAACTCGCGTTGAGTTTGAGAATAGGGGATTGGGTCCGCTTATTGAATATTTGGTACTCGCGGTGTAAACTAGGCTAATGAATCAAATAAGTATGCATTTAATAAGGAATTTTGGTAATTGGTTTATTTCGTTTTTTTAAAGCAATACGATGTTTTAAAAATCATGAAATTTATATTTTTCAATTAATTATTTAATAACTACTTGTTTACTTTTGAAACCCCATAACTTTCATAAGTTTATGTTGTTTAACCAGTTACCAGCCCATCAGAGCAAACTTTTTGCCTTCAATTTTCTCGAAAACCATCGTTCTGGGCGATGTGCAACAAGAGTACCTTTTTTGTAGGAAAAAGTATGTAGTTTTTAAAAAATGAACCCACATTGCGAAGAAAATAACCTAAAAAAAGTTATTCACGAATTAACCCCCTACCCTTGCAAAAACTACCCTTTCCGATTTTCCAAATTATTTTTCAGTATCACCATTTGATTTTGGGTCAAAATTTATGGCAGAGGATTTTTTTTCGAAATTTTATCTCGTTTTTTAAGCCTACAAATTCAAAAAACCGTTTTTTAAATTTACCCTTTCAGTGCCCCTAACTCCCTTAATATGCATTTTCCACCCTATAGTTATAGGAACTTTTTTTAAAATTTTTAGGAGTACTATCACCCCCCGAATTTTTTTACACCATTTCAATGACACCCTGTATATATATATATATATTACAGGTATATAGTTTAATAATGCGTATTTCATTTTTTTAATTTTGTTTCATTCGGAAAAAATTAAAATATTTTTTTCATTCAAATTCAAAACATTAAATTTGACATTATAAGTATTTAATACACATATGGAGAGTGCGAACAAAATGCAGCTACCGCATTGCAGAACAGCATGGTGTATGGTGAAAGGTTTTCTCTAAGAAATTATCCAGCCCCATATATTTTTGTAAATGTCGTTATTAGAATTCGTGACACAGGGTATTTAAAAGAACAATGAGGAAGCCACGCTAGAAGAGCTGCTTAACCCGAAGTATTACACATTGACAAACACATTTTAGAAATTGTCGAAGACAATCCAATGATGAATACTAGAGCCCTAGCAGCTCAAGAAGTTTCTCATAGTAAAGTGTGGAAGATAATACGACTAGAACATTATCCTTATTATTATCAACGGGTGCAAGCTAAAGAGCATCCTAGAAGAGTTGTATTTAGCCAGTGCCTTTTAGTACAGTTCCGCAAAAATAAAGTTCGCACGAAATTAATTTTGGACATAGACGAGCCCAAGTTTACGCGAGAGAAAGTGTAAAAATTAAAAAATTATATTTTTTGGGCAGTAAAAAATTTACTTTAAAAAGATCCAATTTTCAACATATATTTTTAATAAACGTTGATGTTCTTCTAAATGTGTGACAGATTATGCAGATTACGCTATTAACATTGTTTATCAGGTTTTTTGATAGGTTTAAAAAGGTTCTTTATTAGGTAACCAAAACAAATGTAGACTTTGAATGAGAGTATAGTTAGTAATTATTTATCTTATGTACCTGTTTTTACTAGCTTAGCAATTTTAATATTGGAAAACCTACTCTGATCAATGATAATATCTGATCTATATTTTTCACTATAAAATTAATGATCAGTACAGATCTTCAGCTATCATCCATAGAAGATATGGCAAGGACAGCTCTGGGTTAATCGTATCCCCCTTAACTGTATTAAAAAAATTGACAATGTTTAATAGGAATGGCAAGTCTCTCTTGGTATATTTTTGCTTTCTATTGGTTGGTCGTCGCTTTTTGCTTTCTCTACCTACTACCTGGTTGAACTAAAGAATTTTTCAAAATTTTTATATAATTATATTAAGTGCAAACGTTTCCTTTAAGCCAGCAACTACCCTTGGAAATTTGGAATCTTGAAATAAATAAATATTTAAAAAGTGGTTGCAAAAAAGTAACGTCTGCAGTAGAAATCAGCTGCTAATTTGGTGATCTTAATTTACGCCTACGATTACGTAATCTAAGGTCTAAGCCTATACCTTACAATATTATAAGTGCTATCATGTAAGAACAACTGAATTGTACAATTGAATTTGTAGATAGAATAATATGATTTTTAACCATAGAACTAACCATTTCTATGTGTAAAGATCAATATTTTTTTCAAGCACTGCAGCAAGAGTCATTAAAACTAAAAATCAGTTAGATATCATTTTGAGTGATAATATTAAAGCTTTTGACAAAATTGGTCACTAGACTTAAATAAAAAACCTAACATTTGACAAAATATCTCTGTGACAGATAGAAACAATATAATGTAAAAAACATGTTATAATATAAGTATTTGCATCCACATCCGGCAGGTAACAGGATAGCTTTAAAAGTCCTCTTTTTTGTAATAAATATTAATGATTTACTCAACTGAATTAAAAATCTATTATCTGTTAATGGTTATAAAATTTATTGAAAGAATCTCAATACTGCAGGATTTACAACTATTTTACTGTCATTTAGGCTCAGTAAAAATAGTAATACTATTATATATCTTGAAGTATTATGCACTAGTATTATCATTTAGAATATGTATTTGTATATGTTATATGGGTCCTATATAGGCTAAATCTAGTATGCCTACCTATATACCTTATTTCTAACTTATTTTATATTAATTAAGAATTGAATGAATAAAAGGTTATATTAATAATTTATCTAAAAAAGAGTAATAAATATTAGAGTTCTTTATTAGAAAACAAACGTGACGAGCAAATTTGTAGCCTGGCTCTCTGCTTTTCTTCAACACAATCTTGTTAACCTGTTATAATTGTAAATAATACTATTCTTCTAAAATGATAAAAAAGCAGAGTAATTAATTAGATTATAAAAAAATATAATAAATTCTTAAATTCTTAAATTCCAATAAAAATTATATAAGATATTCCTTTGAAAATAAAAATGTAATAAAATTATACAAACAAATAAAATTGTACTTCTGACTTAAAATATACATTTATAAACCCTTAAGCATTATATAATTTATGAAAAGCATACCTTATTCACTAACTAACATAAACTGGGGGTTTTATGTATAAAAGATTGCCATCCCTTGAACATTATTAATCCTTTAGGTTGACAAAGTCTCTAAATTTGCATTGATTACTAGGGTTGGGCATTAAAACTTAGGAGCGTAGGAGTTTGCTTCTAAGGATATTAATCAGATATCTAACGCTTCATTAAAATTCACTGACTCATAGCTTATATTATGAATAGAGAATATATATATAATCTTTAGTTATCGTCATAGTCATTAATAGACTTAGTAAGGTAACTTTAAATTGAAAAGTAGATAAAGACTCATTTTATGATGAATTAACAATGTTATGTTAACTTAAACTTGACTGTAACTTAACTAACTGACGTATAGTGAATACAAAGCTTTGTTTATAAATGCTAACTTGTAAATGTGTAATTATAGAATTGTTTAGCATTTTTGACAGAGCTGAATGTTACTCACTTAAGTCTTCGCTTTCTTTCTATCTCGATGTTTTTATTTTATTTTCTTATTTAAATTTAAACTTATTTGAAAGGCACAGCATCCTCATCTCTTTATACTCATTTTATGGCTGAATTTTTCAGCTCTGCCATTAGTTTTCTTGAATTATTATTAATTTTTCACTAATATAGTTATTTTTGCAACTTTCAAATATGTAAGATGCATAAGTAAGAAAAAATACAGTTAATATAAAAATATCTAAAATATAATATACTTAAATAATGCAAATGCTAATTAATTATTATTTAGAATAAATCAAAAATTATAAATCTACAAAATAAATTACGAAAAAATGAGTTTGATATATAATAAAGCAACTCTGACCTGACCGACAGTGGTGTTTCCAGCTTCTCCTTGAGGAACGTCTTTTTTAGGGAGGAACGTTCAACAAAGTTCTTAGGATAAGCAAAACAACATTTCACCAATCAACAACAAATACAAATGACAGAATACTGAATATCAAATAAGGCCACATTCAACAAAGTACAAAAATTTATAGAATCAGGATAAAAGCACGTAAAAGTCGACAGATAATAGTATATATTAAAATCGAGTACTATGAATTGCCTAAATGTTCTGCATAAGGTTCGAGTATCGAAGTTATTATAGTAGAGTTGGGTAGGTCAAAGTATCGTAATTATAACGTGGTGCAGGTCTTTCCATATTTTCTGTCTTTTATCATCACTTTCGATAGATACACGACAGGTAAATTTATTAGTAGGAGAAATTGGTGAGGGTCTTGGAAATGGTTCCAGCATAAAATAGACTCGCCATCTTCATAAGTAGCTACATATTCGTTTAGCTTTGTGCAGAAAGAAGCTTCAAAACCCCCAGGATTCGATGTTATGTGGTTGAAAATCACAACCGAAAAATCCACAAAGTATTTCTGCTTCCTCTAAAGCTTACGCAGCAGTACACACTTCAGAAGGCTCTTTACTGACCTTGCTGATAGGATCGACGATCTACAAACGATCCAAGTGCAAAAATTCTTTTGGTCGGAAATTTTAACGTCAACCTTAAAACATTGAATGCCTAGAATAAGACTATATAGCAGCAAGCCATAGGCGAGGTATTTGAGTTCACCATTTCTCAGACAAAGGTGTCAAATCGATTTTGCAATCTTTGATCAACATATATTTTTTTAATCCACTGAATATTTTTTTAATGTATTTTATTTTGCAACGGCTAAAATATATACTATTTAAAATTTTCTTTTATTTGCTAACTAATAAGATATACTTTGAGAGTTTTGAGACCAATCAAACTTTTCAAAATAAAAAAATGTTCTCAACAAAACAGTTAATAAAGAAAAGCAACTTGGCAACATAAGATACTTCATATGTTTACAATACAAGTATCTATCGTTGCTACTTTATTAGGTATCGCTCATTATATAGAATAATGTCATGAGAATTAGTTTATTCCTAAATTTGGATGGGATGACTACTTTAATAAAAAAACTAAAAAAATACAAAAAGTGTTAAGAGATGTAAAAATATTTTATTGCAATATTAAGAATAAGACTTATGACATTTTCGATTTAGATTTTTATTTTAAAATATGGCATAAAAATAAGGCTGTTTTGTGAAAAATAAAATTGACTATTAAAACTTTCCGATAGCGTATCCTAAAGTTATAATTGTTATTTTTTTAAGTTTGGCTTATGATTTTATACCAAGTTATAACCAACTACAGATAAACGCGGAAAATAACTAAATTATTAAATAATTACGACGAATTTTAATATTTTGAAAAAAATATATTTTTAATAATATATACAGAAAAAAATAAGTACACAAATATATAAATAAACTGCTTGAAATTAAAAACTTGTAAAAAACTAATTACAGTTCTTTGTAAAAGTTAACGTAGTATTTTAGTATGTGGTTTTTATTAACTAAATCCATCACTTCAATTAGATCATTCTTTTTTTGCCAACCATGGCTTTGCAGTAAAGGCAAGTATTAATTGTATATTTCCAAATTGTTTTCTATTTCTTATCTTCGCTTTTTTAAAATCTTTGTATGTCTTCGGAAGACTCGCTGCTGAGAGAATCACATAATGAACTACTTAATCAGGAAGAAGTGAAATAGCATAATTTCTTTTCAATAACAGGTCGTAAAATGTGCGGGAACTCTAAGTGTCCTCCGCCTTATTCTGATTTGATAACTCTGTTTTATATTTTTATATGGTGCTGTTTTATTGGCAATTTTTTTTTTGACGAGAACCCGACATATTTTAGGATGAAATATAAAACAATTTATATAGAAATTGTATGCATAAACTGAAAATATAATTCATAAAATGGTTTTTTATTTTTTTTTTTTTTGGGGTCTGTGGAGAAATTCTTTATGAACACTGGTTACGCGGCGCCGCCCCCAGTAGTGTGGGACTCAGTGTCGAGTCTGTTTCGTCCTATACCCACTAAAACTCTAAAACTCCACCGCTGGGTGGTGCCTTGTGGCTCCCTACACTGCGGTCTGCTAAGAAGCAGTCCTATTGTGTCCCATATGTTTAGTCCCACAGGTTCAATTCTGTAGCTTCAAGGAAGTCCAGGATTGTGCCCAGTGGTAGATTTCTTATACCCTCTGGTGAGGGTTTCTCTTCCCCCAGGAATGTTGCCCTGGTTTGATTAAATGCTTCACAGAAGCACAGTATGTGAAGAGTTGTTTCGTTCTCCTCATTGCACCCCTACATAGCGAGGTAACTGATTTCCCTAGCGTATGCAGGTGTTTCCTGCTGGGTGCATGGCCTGTAAATAGCCCCGCGACCCTCCGCAGTTGTTGTCTGGAGAGGCCCAGTGTGTTTGTTCTGGTTTGTTAGCCAGTTGCCGATTTCCCTCTTCCAGGTCTTATCGTTGACACAACATTTTGGTTCAGGGCCTACCAGGCTGTTGCTGGCTCCCTGGGTTGCAAGTTGGATAGCCCTTCTTGCAGCCTTATTGTTGCCCATATTCTCTGCTAGGATTATCTCTGGCCTATTTTGCGCTTCGGCGAGGTTTCTGAGATCCTCCCAGCAGCTTTGCACAGTCCTTGACTTAGTCTCGAACTGTTGTAGTGCAAGTGTTGCGGCCTGGTCTCCTGTGAAAATTGCGAAGGTTTTGCCTCTTGGCAGCCCTTCTCTCATCAGTTGGACACAGGTTTGTATTCCTATTATGCTTGCCTGTAAATTTGTTGTTTCCAGGCCCAGGTTTAGCATAAGTTGTCTGCCCTGTTGTTCGTCCTCCACTATGCCCACAGCTACCCCGATCTTGGATCGTTTGGTTGCCGTGTGCCATACTGAGTAGCCTCTTTGCCTGAGCCTGTCCGCTTCTGCGTCCAGTGGTCCCCTTTTCTCTTTGATGACAAAAGGTTTGTCTGGGTATGTGACCTTGGTTCTGTCTATTTTTAGGGCCAGGCGCTTAAGGTCCTCTATCTTGTCAAATAAGGCATTGTGCCCATCTTTCGATAGGATTGTTGCGCCATTTGACAGCAGTCTTTTCGCCCCCGATATAGCTTCAGCCCGTACCACTAAGTGTAGCGGGCTTAGTCCTATCAGGTTCTCTAGGGCAGCAGTCGGCGTTGTTGACATCGCTCCTGTTATGCCCAGACATGCTATTCGTTGTCTTTTGTTGAGTATCTGTATTACAGTCCTCTTTTCTGCCGCATGCCACCATATAGGTGCTGCGTATGTAATGATGGGTCTAACCATTGTCGTGTAAATCCAATGTACCATTTTTGGTGACAGTCCCCATGATCTACCGAACATTCTCTTACAGTACATAAGAGTTTTCGTGGCTTTATTTGTAGCCTGGATTACATGTTTCTTGAAGCTGAGTTTTTTATCCAGGGTTATACCTATATATTTGACCTCGTCTTCAAGTCGCAGAGTTTCTCCATAAAATTTTATCTTTCTAATGGGCTCTAGTTTCCTTCTTTTGGTAAAGGAAACCAGAGTAGTTTTTGTGAGATTTACCCTTAGTTGTTCTTCCTCACACCAGTGCTCGACAGTAGTCAGGGCTCTTTGCATTTTTTCGAATACATGAGCCTGACTACCCCCTCGTGTAAGGATGACTATATCGTCAGCATATCCTATAGCGAGGATAAGCTGCCTCTCCAGTCGTGTCAGCAAGCTGTCCGATACAAGGTTCCACAGCAGCGGTGACAGTACGCCCCCTTGCGGTGTTCCCCTGCACACTTTGGCCTTAACCGTTGTGCTGTTGAGATTTGCTGCTACTTTCCTATAATTTAGCATTTGGGGCATCCCTCAATGTCTAAGAAAGCTCCTAGGGCGATCTCTTTGTTGTTCAGAGATTGTTCGACCCTCTGGGTTATCTCGTGAATCGCTGATTCGCAAGATTTACCTGTTTGGTAGGCATACTGGTGTCGATGTAAAGGGTTGAATCGTAATACATTGTCCCTGATATGCCTTTCTATGAGCTTTTCCTCTGTTTTTAGGAGGAATGATGTAAGGCAGATTGGTCGGAAGGATTTAGGTTTCGCATAGGAGTCGCGTCCCGTCTTTGGTAGAAATACTACCTTTGCTTCCCTCCAACTCTCTGGTATATGCGCCGTGGCTAGACTTGCCCGCATTATTTTACATAGTGCAGGCAGCAGCAGTTCGCTACCCCGCTGTAACATGACTGGCATTATGCCATCAAATGGTTTTACTACTATCCAAAACTGGGCTAACTCCATCGAACTATGTATATCCCGAAGGAATTAAGTTAAAACCCTTAAGTCATAGGTTTCACCGACTGATGTATCAAAATATTCGAATGCAACCGTTAATCTAAAACTCTTACCTGCTGACTCGTAAACGTAAACAAGAGAGAGAAACTTAGTTAGTAAAGTAACTTACCCTGGGTATTTTGGGGGTGGGAGTAGATCAGGTACCGAAAAATACGCGCGTAAAACGGCGTCGACACTTATCCATCAATCCGGTCAATGCCAGAATTGCTGCTACTCAGTTCACAGCTTAGCACGACCTTCTCATTTTCTCCCACTCTTTGCGCATTTGTATTTAATATAAGGACAGATGAGGAGCAGACTTGCAAAATACATTTTGTCCAAATTTTCCATATTTGAGATAGAGATGGCGTTGCATTCCTATGATGAAATACCAACTTTTTATGAACATTTAGACAGTCAAACTACATTAAGTCCCCGTGTTATTAGGTGGTAAATTTCGCCCAGACAAACAAACTGATTTAAGTCCAGTCACGTTGTACTTTCAAAGCGCATTTTGTCCGTAAACGTGGACAAAACGCATTTCGATGGAGATTTTGTTCATTTTAGCGATCCACGTGTTAGAGCTTGGTGTTGTTTACAAGCTTTTTATAAAACTAGAATAAAAGCATTGTTTTCGAAAAAAATGGAAGGGTTAGAAGGGGAGCATATTGTTGGTGATAGTGTTGATAGGGGCAGTAGGAAAAGAAAAAGAAATATAATAAGCCGTCAGAGAAAAAAGCAAATAAGGTAATTTATAAGGTTAGGTTTTATAAATTAAGTTAATATTTTTTATTTAATCTCTAAGGTATTCAAATTTGGATATCAATCTCGACAATTTTGACGTAGTTTGTGATCATAAAAATGCTAATTTTGATTGCCAAGAATTATAAAAACAAGCTCTGCTAGAGATTCGCCAAACGTTTTTTGAGCACCCTGACAAAATTAGGCAGGATAACTTCCTTGCTAGGTACATGGATATTAAGGAGCCACAAAGAAAACGAAATCGAAAAGAAAATGGAAAGCCGCATAATTTTTCCGTTAATTATTTCGTAAGTTTGGTCATCTAATATGTATTTTAAAATATAACTAAGTTGAAATTCCTTTTACGTGTTTCTTAAAGGTACTAAGAAACAAATTTGCCAGAAACTCTTTCGGGATCTGTTTAGCGTTTCCCAAAGGCGAATAAACACAATTTCTAAAAAAATTAAAATTGGTTTAACCCTTACTGAAAAAAGAGGTGGAGATAGAAAGTCTCACAAGTTTGCAAATAAATTTAATGAGGTAAAAAAAATTATAAGCAATCTTAAAGGCAAAGAAAGCCACTACGGCCGTGCCAAATCAAGAAGAATTTACTTATCTGCCGAATACAGTATTGCCAAACTTTGGAAAATCTATAATCAAAATGTGTCGGCTGATAAAAAAGTAAATTATAAATACTTTAGTAGAGTTTTCAATAATCACTTTAATATAGGCTTTGGTAGCCCGGCTACGGATGTATGTAATTTTTGAGTTCGAACTGCAACACAAATCTGTAATGCCAGAAATATTATTGACAAAAGCGAACTGCAGACCAAACTAAAAGTTCATAAGGCTAGAGCATCTCAGTTCCACAAAATTATGAAGGAAGAACTACCTAGCTCAGTGTCTTGTTGTTTTGATTTGCAGCAAGTGCAGGTTCTTCCAAAAGTTCCCATACAAGATGCTTTTTATGCACAGCAACTTTCAATTTACTTTTTTTGCATTACAGCCACTAATTGTAACAACCCAGTTTTTTATTCATGGATGGAACACCAAGCTGGTAGAGGGGCCACAGAAATTTCATCAGCAGTACTTGATTTTTTAAAAAGAACTAATTTTGCCCCTAACGTAGACACTCTTCGGCTCTTTTCTGATGGATGCGGGGGGCAAAATAAAAACAGCTTTATCATCCACATGCTTATGTTATGGCTGCACAGCTTTGCTCCAGAAACAATTAAGAAGATAGAGGTTATCTTCCCAGTCCGAAGACACTCTTACCTTCCAGCAGACAGAATTTTTGGGAGGGTGGAAAAGATCCTAAAGCGACACGCGGTCATAAAAACACCTGAAAAATATTGTGAACTTTACAAACAAGTAGAAGAAATTAGACATCTTGGAACGAATTGGTCATTGGTTAATATCAAAAAAGCTTCAGTCTCTTTAAAGAAAGTAATAGGAATTAGCTTAATTAAGAGAATAATCATTAAAAGAGGTACGGTCTCAAAAGTGGTGGTAAAATCTGAATCTTTATATCGGACGGATGATCCAGCAAAAAAATTCCAAACTTTGCTAAAACCCAAAAAGCACTTGGATCAAATCGTTCTTTCTGAAGTACGGCTTGGACATGAAATAAAACAGAAAAAACTTGATAGTTTAAAAAAATTACTTGTTACGTTATCTAGTGTCAAATGGTACGACACAGACCCAGAGTTAAGATGGATGGCTGAAATATTTGAAAATCTTGCTGTAAGCCATAATGAAGATCAAGAGTACGAAGATGGTGAAGAAGCTTGCGAATGCGCTGTAACTGATGAAAATAACTTCATTTAAAATTAAAAAAAAAACCAGAGAGATTGTTTTTTTTGTTTTGTTGACATGTCTAATAATTTTGTTTTGTTTCATGTTTATGTTTGAATAGAATACTTTTTTTTAAGACAGTTTATTCATTTTGTAAAATTATAATGACATTCAAATTGCATTTTGTCCACCAATTTTTTGTATATTTTCAAGTTTTTTTTTCACTTTCTTGTACAGAAACTCGTAATCGAGGTCCATAAACTCAATGCCATTATATGATGACATAATTTTTTTTTCTTTCATTTAGTTTTTGTATAGTAGTTTTTTGCGTTTTCTGAAAATTGGTAAAAATGGACAAAATGCAATTTGCAAGTCTGCTCCTCAGATATGTATAGTTCAGGAATATACGAAAGGTGGGAAAAGGAAAAGATGTAAGCCAATTATGTAAAGTTAAATAAGTCTTTAGCAAAACGCGCATTTTTGAATGCATAATTATTAAATATAACTAAGGAATTAAATTAAAATTTAAGTATTATAAAGTACTGATCAAAAAAAATTAAGTTAATAAATATAAATACTATAAGCAAAATTTTATTTCGTTTTCCCAACACTAAATTATAGCCTTTCAGTTTTAAGTATTAAGCAGTTAAGCCTTAATCTTATAGAAAGATAGAGCAAATTTCGCTAACGATGAATATCTTAGGATGAAGTTTTAGTTAGTGGTAACACTGTTTAAGTATCGCACCCAAGGTTCCAGCCATATAATTATTTAAATTTAATTAAATGTATTTTTTAGTGACCTTATAAAATATATATTAAAAAAAAGGTTTTACTTTCAAAATCCTTATTAGGTTTTAGTTATTTGACTTTAGATATGATTTAATTAAATAACTGTATAGTTTGCACATAAATTAAGCTAAAATATGAAAGACAGAGTAAAATAGGATTAAAATGGGTTTCAAAGTTTCAAATTCTAATTTGTAACAAGAGAGACATAACTAAACATAGTTATTAATATTAACTGATATTAGAATTTATATTTAAGACAATAACGGTATGTTTTTAGTTATTTTAAAACACCAAAGTTTAAAAAAATTAAGTAATAAAGGACGACTTATCTCAAAACAAAATAAAATTTAGAATAAAATAAAATCTTACCTTTACAGCCATTCCGCCTTATCGCGAAATATGATTTTTTCGAATAAATACTGGGAATGTTAGCGGAACAAACTTAACCACCATAGATTAATACTACTTAGATAGGAAGCTCCCATAAGAGCCAATAGAACACCGAACCATCATACCGTGCACTTAAATTTATTGAAAAATGTGTGATTCTTTCAGAAACTATAATAGGTTCATCTGCCTAGAAGTGACAAAAGACTTTTTTTATCTTAAATATATTAAACAAAGTTCGCCGTTTATCACTTTTTCTATCTGCGTACTATAATTTCTAAAAAACCCGTATATTTCCTACTAGATACATAGGTCTGAGTTTCAGAAGTTATACAGTAAAAACTTATATAAGTATAAAATAAAAAACTCTTAGACTTTAAATAAATTTAAAAATTCGTGCAAATTTTCTCAATGTATAAACTTACAACTTAATTAGAAACTTTGTTGTATGAAGAGCAAAGTCTGTAAACTATAATTAATACAGAGTATTACAAAAGGTTATGGTAAATATACTAAAGTTAAAAAAAATTATAGAATCATCAAGGAATTACTTCCTACACAATTCAGAAGTGAGTCCTCTAGCAAATATTATAAAATAAATAACCGGTATTAAATTTTAAATAAAAGAAACAATAACCAAAAATTACAGCACCAGAAAGAAGAGAGCAAAGTGTATGAAGTGGAATATATAAAGTGTTACAGAAGGTTATGTTAAATGTATGAAGGTCAAAACACATCTAATAAATGCACCAAGGAATTATTCCCTACTTAATTCCGAAGTAATTCCTATGGTAAATATTATAAAATAAATAACTGTCAATAAATTGCAAATGAAAGAGACAATAAGGAAAAAGTGCAGCAGGAAGAAGAGAGCAAAGTGTATTAAGTAGAATTTATTAAGTGTTACAAAAGATTATGGTAAATGTATAAAGGTCAATAAAAATGTAATAAATTCACCAAGGATTTACTTCCTACTTAATTAAGAATTAATTCGTATTGTAAATATTATAAAATAAATAACAGTCAATAAATTACAAATGATAGAGGCAATAAGGAAAAATTACACACAAAATGACTCTCAAAGTAGTCTTATCCGAATATTAAAACTTGCAAAAATATATCCACAAACACCTTCGTAGCCTTGGCGCTTGTAATACTCGAGTATGGGATAATAAGTTTGGCTTCCAACTTAAATAAAATTGTAAATATTTTGATAATAATAATACAATTTTTATGGCTTTTACTCACGTAATAGTTACGAGGAAAAACTACCTAAATATTGGTCTGGCAATTATAATAAGAGTCATGCTGTACCAGAAGAGTTAAAAGAGTTATCAGTTTTCGAAGCAAGCATGGTATCGCTAAGAATACACTTTATGTAAATCAGGGAAGTTAGATATGCCAGACAATGTTACATTACTGGACAAATTATCAATGCACCAGTAAATATTAATACATCTACTACATTACTTTCTAGAAAGTTAGATGATAGCCAAATCATACAGATTCAATTAAAACGTAAATTGTATTAAAAACATACTTATCTATTTGAAACTGTAAATCCAAAAATAATCTTGAACGAGCTATATATTTGTGTAAGCAATCTTTTTACCAGCAAGAAGGTAGGGAACTTTCTATTTCTGGTTCAAATTGAGAACAAAGTAATAAAGATTTTAAAAGAACTCAAGGTAGTCTATGTGAAATAAGAAAAAAACATCATCTGAGTTATTGAATAGAGATAAGGAAAAATGCAAGTTGATAAGGGAGATACATCGCCCACAAATGTATTTAAACCAGCTGGCATACTAAATAATTAAGGTGAAAATAAAAATATGAACCAATTTGAAAGAACACATGAACCAATTTGAAAGAACTGATTTTCTATTTGTACGGATTTAAAAAGTGCTAATTAATACAATTTACAAAAGCGGCTTACACAGCCCTTAAAAAAAGAAAAAAATACAGAATAAGAAAGGGACATATATAGCTGGATAAGTTAGGCAAATAAACTTTGTTGAGCAGCTGATTTAAAATGACCAAGGATTTCATTTTCTTAGTAAGATCAGAAGTTCACCCTCATATTGGCAACGAGAAAAAACAATATTGCTATGTATGATTTGTCAGTTTGGAATTCCAACTTTGAATGGGTGTGCCCTTTTCTGTTAGTAGAATCCATAAATATATACTGGGTGTTTCATAATTAGTCGGACAAACTTCGACAGATTGTAGAAGGCCGTAAATATAGTAAAATAAGCAAGTTTATGCAATAAACCCCTAGCTGTGATAAAATTTTAAGAAAAAATCTTATTTTTCACTATAAATTTGACATCCCTATATTTTTTAAAAACTTAGTTTAGCAATGCTCCTATGCATCTAGTACTATTTTTTAATACATAATTTAATTTTCAATTTTACCAGTCGCGTCCATACGGGCTAGAACTTAGAGAACCCTTTAAACAAATGGTACACCACTGTTTTTTTTTTTAAATAAAAATTTCGTCTTCTGGCTTTTTTTTTTCTCCGACGTAGATTCATAGAAATCTTCGTGACATTAATAGTTTCCGACATCAGACGGGACAAGGGCAACCGTTTGCTATTCGTACAATTGAGTTTGAAAAAGTGGTTTTAAACCATGGCGAGCCCAATCCCTGTACGTGCTATTGCATATGATGTGAGAGCAGATTCAAATACTGTTTGGCGGACTTTCCGAGATCAACAGATGCATGCGTACAACTTGCAAAAAGTTCAAGCCATGGGTCCAGATTATCACATGCCGCGACGCCGGTTTTGTAGGTGGCCATATTTATGCTCAATTTCTATAGAATGTGCTTCCGAGCTTATCGGAGGATGTGCCAGTAAATAAAACTCCTATGTGGTTTCAACACGATGGCGCTCCACCACATTTTTACTTTGGAAGCGCGGTAATATTTAGATGCAAGCTTTCCTAATAGGTGAATTGGCCGCGGCGCGGCGGTCTGTTCAATGGTCAGCGCGGTCGCGCGTCTTGTCCCTATTGGATTTTATTTTATGGGGTCATGTTAAGACGTTGGTGTGTGAGACCGCACTCAAGAAGAGCTTTTGGGACGAGGGATATGTGGAGATGTTCAAAATACAGTGGGGATATTTGAAAGAGTTCGACAAAACATAAGCTACCGTGCTCAGCTTTGCAATAAAAGATTTGGCGGACACTGACCAGTTCTTATAAGCTATGAATGTATGATATCAACAAATTTGTAATATTTACTTTTTTCTTTTTGTTTTCTGGAGGGTGTTCGAGTAAAAAGTAGTCAAATATAAGCTACCAAAAACATGAATATTTTTTTTTAATAATTTGATATCAGTAGATATTTATAAGATATAAACATCAAAGAAATTTATTGCATTTTTTTTTCTAATAATGAATACCTACCGTAAATATTTTCAAACAAATAAAATTAAAAATTTTAATTTCTGCGAGAAATTAATTTGGAACATTTTGAACAATGGTTTTAATTTTTTTATACAAAAACGGTACGTCGGAGAAAAAAGTCAATTAACAAAATTTACTCTAAGTTAAACAGGGATTTGAACTATTTTTTATTTGTAAAAAAACGAGGGCGTACTATTTTTTGAAGTTTTTTAAAGAGTAAACTAGATTTTAAGACGCCACTGATAAAATAAAAAATTTGATTATGTTTTATTATTTATTTATTTATTTATTTTTAGTAGTATAGCTGAACAGTATAAACCATTTACAGAGCTAAAGGTTACAATAATGTTTTAATAATTTTTAAGATATAGTAAAAACATACAGAAACCAATATATTCTCGGCAACATCACACTATAAACTATATTTCAATAATTAATGGTAATAATCCCAAACTTATATAAAAATAAGCAACCATAAATTATTAACCCAATGAGCGAGAATTGGTCAACTCAAAAAATTACAAAAAAAATTATTAACATAGGTAGATTTTCACAGAATAAAATCTATATAAGAAAAACTATTAGACATATGACTAATGTCTATTGTTGAGCACACTATTGGGTTTTTGACATCCAGAAGGACACCGCCTTCCACGCGATAAATTGACCTGAACTTTGATCTTTTTAGCAGAAATAATTCAAAACTGTCGACCTCCCCACCTAGCCATGTTTCTGTTTATGCGACAATGTCGTATTCATAATCGCTTATTGAAAAAAGAATGTATCGATTTTGGAATTTAAGCCGCGCACATTTTGATAATACCATGATGGAGTATTATTCTGGAACATGTTAGGTTGTTTTTGGTTTTCGAACAAAAGTTGTATCTGCTGTTTGTAGTTTTCGTTTCAGGCACTGACGTTTTTTCCTTCGATAAATATTGTTCCAATGGATTGGCTACCAAGATTGTCCTACTGGCAACTGTTGGGGCATTAGGCAGTTCAGTTTCAATTGATGGTAGGTCAGAGTTTGATTCAGATGGTTCAAGATTTTGTAGAGCAAGCTTTTGCAGCTCTTCCAGGCACCATGTTTTATTATTAAATATTAGACAGTCCTTTTTCAACTTAACGGAGTAAGTTGAAACATTACTTGGTTTTTAGCAGAATTCTTATAAAATAGGAGCTTTTTCTTTAAATCAAGTAGCTCTTTAGGTAGGTCTTCTGAGATCGCATCCTCAATGTTTTTTAGTTTATACGCCGCTTTTAACATGGAATGAGGAACTTAACTAATACTGGCCTTACTCTATTATTATTTTCAGATCTTTCTATTCGAAAGGCCTTATCAATGTCTTGGGATATTATATTAATAGTCTGTGCAAATTCCGATAATATAGCATTAAGATCTTCATGAATAGTTTCCTTAATGCCAAGCAGGACTAAAGAGTCTGATATTCCAATTGCTAAACTCTATCTCTGAGTGCTTTATTCTCCTTCTCGAGTTTTTTAACGGCTCGCATATTTTCGTTTAGTTTGGTGCCAAGGTCTTGTAAAATTTAATTAGGTTTTATTAAAATAACAGTTTCTACATCTACAGGGAGAGTGGTCAAGAAACTGTTTACTCGCAAGTATTAACAATAACTTATTTGACTTACACATAAAACAGTCCACTTAGTCCTAAGAGACAGCTTGTTAAACTCGGAGCACACAATTTACGTGCACACACCTGCAATGATACGTTTAGAAGGGGAGTAGATTAATAGTACTAAATGCATAGAAGGTATCTACTAATTTTTAGAAAAATATCTACAGGGATGTCAAATTTGTCGTGAAAAAATTAGATTTTTCAAAAAATTTTATCACTCTGTACCTCAAAATTTAATTATTTTCGGATAGAGGTTTATGACACAAATTTGCTTATTTTGAGATTCTCTTTGACCCCTTCAAGTTTATCCCACTAATTATGAAACCCAAACAACGTCACAGGCTGTAACTTTTTTATTTTTAAATATAAAACTTTTTAAGAAAATGTATTTTTAATAGTTATAGGACCACTGCCCAAAATTATGTAAAAAAACTGCCCCCGACAAATTCATTGAAACATTATTATCATGTGTTAACATTAACGTAAGGAATTTTTAAGTTTCAAAATTCAAAAATTAAAATGCTTCCGTTGCAAAAATTTAAATAGCAAGTGTGAACTGTTACGGTAGTAAAAACTTGTGCCGTTTGTACTGCATCATGGAAAAAAGGCAATTTAAGCCGAACTTTTCAATATTGTCATAACATCATACCAATATTGTCATAACATCATATCAAGGGGCAACCGTCGCCACAAATGTACAAAAATAAAAACTTATTAAGAAATCTATAATAATTATAAAACATTTAATTTTCATAAAAGTATGTTAAAACAACACATATAGAGTTTATGCACGATAATATTGTTGACATCACTGGTAAAGATATAATCGAGCGGCGTTGCGATGTTGTTGCATTTTTCTCCAATATACGTGATCTACATTTATTTATCTTTGATTATTGACTTCTTTATAGAGTATCTTATCATATTTTATAAAAAAAAATGTTTCATATTTTACTTAAAAGGAATAGTATTGTTTTGTGCCTGTCAAAATAATTGAAAAATTTTTATGATATTATAAAGTGTGTTTTTTGCCATTTTTTTCATAAATATTTGGTATGCAAACAAACAAACTGCCTATAGTTCCACGGCAATGCTAATTCTAGCCTTTTAATGTTCTAAGCTCTTTAAGATAGATGGTCGTTGCTAAACAATATCCTTTAAATAACCCCAGACAAAAAATCCATTGAACCATTGGGATCATATCTGGAGAGCGGGCTGGCTTCCTAATAGGACCCTTATTTCCAATATATCTAAAATATATTGTCTAACTAATCTAAAATAATTTGGGCATTATGGGTGCAGCGCCATCTTGTTGCAAAATGATTGATTTGCGCTCCAAAAAAGGACGTCTTTTAATAGTTCAAATAGGGAATTTTAATTAATGCATCTTTATAAAAATACGGTCCAATAAAATGTCCATACATGTGTATCCGTTATCCGTACACCGGCCCACACGTTTATACCAATTGAAGTTTAAAAACGAGTTTCCATCAACCATCACGGATTGTTTTCAGACCAATAATGTGCATTATTTCTATTAACTATCTTACTATTATGAAATCTACTTTTATCAGTCCAACAGATTTGTGACAAAACTTCGGGATTATCATAAACTAAAACCCGAAGGGATGCAATAAGCTCTAATCTTCGTTGGTAATTAGTAGGCTGAAGTTCTTGTTCTAGATAGAGTTTAAAAGTGCGATGCTAGTGTTGTTAAAAAATTCGCTGAATGGTACTTCTTGCAATATTTGCGATTTTCGTTTCAATTATTTTGTTGCTATAGTGCAAATAAAAACATATGAATTTACAGCAACAGAAGCCAACAAAGATATATTTTCCTCATTTCTTGCGGCCATTTGATGAATGGAAGGTTTTAAATTTGGAAGTGATCCAGTGTCCATTTTTTCTTCTATTCTTGAAAACGACTTATATGAGGATATAGGACGAGTAAAAAAACGCTCTCGATAAACCATTTCTGCTTCACGACAATTTTTTATACACTCTCCGTTAATAAGAAGCATATCGACAGGTTCATTTGGAGTAAAAAGTTGCGGCATTATGCAAAACAATAGCAAAAATAAATAGCGAAAACTATAAAACTAAAATGTGTATGACCTATACAAAAATGCAACAAAGCTGAATATTAAAAATAACAAAATAGCGAAACAGATATTGCTAATTTAAAGAATGTATGTATTTGGCCATAAGCATTTTTTATAGCATTTAAAAATACCCTATACCTAAACATTTTATACTGAAGACAAAGGTAAATTATTTGTTAACAAATTTAAAAATACACTGTACCACTAATAATTTTTAATTAGTGTCAATAGGATATTATATATTATTCTTTTTTTTGCTGCTATAAAACATAATAAGAGGGTTCATTTGGGAAGTGAAAATTACAATTTGGCCTAGATGTCGTAGATCACAAATAAAAACAAATGACTACTTTACCAAAATGCTAATTTATTTATTAACAACACGTGATTTGACTAAGGATGTTAACATCACATAATAGAAGAAAAATAAAACTTCACCTTAAGATGAACATTATAATACCAAATTTTTATACTATTAACTCTGCTCTTTCATCACGGTATTTAATTGAAAAGATAAATGAATTTGAAAAGATGAGTTTAATACATCTTAAGAGTGTATCTCAAAGAAATCAAATACATGTTCCTCATCAAAAACAAAAATAATTTTTAAAATCAATACAAATTCAGTTATATTTAAAAAAATATATTTATAATATAATTTTTAATTGTTCAGTAAAAAAACAAATTAAGCGGTAATACTTGAGAAGAGATCGGATAATACTTAGGAAGATAAAATGGGATATTTAAATTTAATTTTAATAAAATATATAACAATATTACTGATTTTGAGCCCTTTAAAAGAATTTCATATAAATAAGATTTTTGCTTCGTGATTTTACGAGTCAAATCCTAAAAAAAGGCAATTTTACAAGTCTTAAAAAAAAACTTAGGAAAAATAAAATACTAGTGTAGTTCTGTTTACAAATGTTCAATTTTACGCCTTTAAAAAGGAAGAAAAACAAGTATTTCTATGTTTAAATTCTGCGATATTCCCGATAAAAGAAGAATTACAAACTTTTACGGCTATAAAATTGAGTAACAAATATTTCCTTTATCTTTACCATACTGAACTGCAGGAACTTCGAAAGCAATTATATAAATTTTATGCTTAATTGTACCTTTTAATGGAGCCAAACGAATGTAGTTTATAAAATATTCTAACCTATTTTATTGAACTCCCAAAGCATTCTTATTTTTAAAGTGCTTTAGTACATGGTGTTTAATAGCATAATATTTTTTTTGATTCTCAAAGCGTACGTTTAAAATAAAATTTAATAAATCGTTTTAAAATTCTTTAGTTAGGTAATGATTTTGCAAAAAAATAGGTTCAATTAAATTAATTTAATCATTGGGATTTTTTTACAGTAATTATTATTCGATAGGCTTATTAGCCTAAAAAAGTCACTTTAATCTAATTTATTATACAGCATTACAGAATATTATATTAATAAATAATAGCTTAAATTTAGTTAAAATTAGTTAGCAACTAATTTGAGAAAATATTGACATAATCATTTTTATTTTTATTTACAGTTAATTTTTTTTTCTATTATGCCAATATTTAAATAACTATTTATTTAAAAAGTGCTATCTCATATGCTCAGTTATTAAACAAAATAGACCTATTTACGTATTTTGAAGAATTATGCTCATAACCTAGTAATAGCTTTTGCTGTGTTCAATAAAAAACTATTCTAGTATTTCAATTTACTCTTAGTCCAATAACTCGTAAATGAAATAGCTGATTTGGAGTTTTATAATTTTTTTCTTAATATTAGCGCTATCATAAATTCTATCTTTCGATCTCTCTTTTTTATTTTCAACTAACTCCTTCCTATTTGACTTAATTTTTTAAGTTAAATAGGAAGAATATATGACCATAGAAAAAAAAAACAATTTACTGAATACAAATCTTAACTTAAAAAAACCGTACGGTAGTTATACTACTATCATTATTATGGACTATTTTAAGTAACTTTCTTTATTCAAAAACATTTGGTCAAAGAATTTTTAAATTAATATTTGTTTGATTTTAAAACTGTTCCAAGAAGTAACAAAGAAAATACAAAGGCTTCTTTGTTAAATTTATATAAAGGTGTAAAACAGGATGCTTCAGAATTATGGGATCAAACTTCTGGGGGTTGTTCAGTGTAACAGAAGAATCCATTTGAGTATAGGAACACATATCCGGAAATGCGTCACTACGCCACTACGGCCTTAAGACGCGTTAAAATTTACAAGAAACATTAATTACCTAAACAGGATATGCTGCATTTATTTTTATCTTTTTTAAATTTTATAGCTTACAACTTTTAAACATTTATTGGTAATGGAAAACTTTACTAATCAAGAATTGGCGGATATACATTTGGCATACGGAGCAACAAACTGCAATGCACGAGCAGCATCGCGGTTGTATCATGAACGTTATCCCGGAGGACAGCATCCTGGATACAAAAAGTTTATTGCGGTTCATCGGCGGCTCGCTGAAACAGGCACGTTTAAGACCAAGATGCATGATACTGGTGTTGCTAGAACCGTAAGAACCGTCGAATTTGAAGAAGAGGTGCTTCAGCGAGTTGCCGATGAACCATCAAATAGCACACGCTTCGGTCTGGCGGGTACTACACGAGCAACAACTCCATCCTTACCACTTCCAGAAAGTTCAAGTTATGACTGCAGCCGATTATCATCCTAGAGTTCAATTTTGTCGATGGCTTCTGGATCACATCATTACACAACCAAATTTTTTACATGTTTTGTGGACCGATGAAGCCTCTTTCACAATAAAATTTTTTCAAGAAAACATCAGAATCGTTGGTCTGTCAACGTATGGGCAGGCATTGTTGATGATTATTTAATCGGGCCATACCTTCTATCGGAACGGTTAACAGGACCTATTTATCTGCGTTTCTTGGAGGAAGTTCTCCCAGAACTCCTTGAAAATGTTCCACTAAACGTTAGGCAGCAAATGTGGTTTCAGCATGATGGAGCACCGGCTCACTTTGCTGTACAAGTACGCGAGTATTTGTCTCAGCGGTTTGGGCACCGTTGGATTGCCAAAGGTAGTGCAGTTTCTTGGACTCCTAGGTCACCCGATTTAACGTCGCTCGATTTTTTTCTTGTGGGGACATGTAAAGTCTTTAGTCTACGAAACTCCAGTAGAATTAGAGCTCGACCCTTATTAGACGAATAACAGCAGCATTTGAAATCATACAAAATGAGGATCAAATCCGCTTTCTCAAAGATCAAGTCCGCCAAAATCATGTGCGGCGTTTAAATCGGTGTATTGAGGTTGGAGAAAGACATTTTGAACAATTATTGTTATGGTATCATATACAAAAGGTAAAAATAAATGCATCAGATCCTATTTAGGTAATTAATATTTTTTCTAAATTTAAACGCGTCTTAGGGCCGTAGTGGCGTAGTGACACATTTCCGTACATGGGTTCCTATACTCAAATGGATTCTACTATTGCACTGAACAACCCGTAGAAGTTTGATCCCATAGTTCTGAAACACCCTGTACAAGTTAATAAAAGAAAATACATGCATAACATAAATTCCTAGTATTAAATTAATTTCAAGAATACTGTATTTTACTTCTATTTTTACCAAATGAATTCATACTTCAACCGAAAAACTAGCGTTGGTGTATCTCTATTTTATATTATAAATAAACTTTTCTTTCATTTACGAAAATTTAAAATTGGTTTCTTTGCTATTGTTCTTATCAAATATAAATGATATTTCTGATATTTAACAATCATTGGGTTTTGTCTAAGTTTAATGTTCCTTAATTCTTTTTGGAGATGGTCTACACCTTTTACCTCTATAAAATTTACCACAACCACAAGTAATTCTATATATTTAATTTTAATTTAATTTATGATTAGTGAAAGTGAAGTTTTAACTAATACTTATCGTAATGAATTTTGCGAATTAAAAATTATTCTTGTTATTAAGTTTATTTTTAAAAGATTTTAGCAATTATTTTAATTTAATCAGAAGAACCAGTTATAATTGGTAAAATTAAATTTATCGTATTAAGTGTTTGATTTAATTTTATAGGCGGGTTATCAGACAATTTAATATAACTTTCCAAGAATTCTTTTATATAATTATTTTCTATTAACCTATTTTTTGTTTTTTTTTTTTTAGTTTAAACTATTACTAAAAATGTTTGTCAGTCTTATAAAATTTTGACTACTCGTTTTTTCACCAATATTAGATGTTCAGAATTAAAATTAATTTATAATAGAATGAGTTTCTTTGCGGAAAATTTTTGTTTCAAGGATATGCAATTTTTTTTTGTTAGGCATTATAATTCATAATTTTTCTATACAATTAGTGGATACATTAGAAATAAAATATTTTTTTAATTGATAATTATTAAAATAATGAGGTAATACCCAACAACGTAAGTGGCTAATTAAATCTATATTGTTGTGACGAATTTATATTAAGCTATATTCGGAATAATTTTCATTCCAACATATTAATTGTCCATATTTTAGATAATTTGGTACAAAAGTCTATGCAATTATGCTGGTATCCGGATCACACTATTTGATAGAAAATATAATTAACGTAACTATTATGTTTGTTTTTTTTTACTTTTATATTATCACATTCATTCAATTGCCTCATAGAATTTTGTTTCAGTTTTTCATAAGAAAAAACAAAGATCTATAAACAGCTAAATATGTTTTTCTGCATTTAATTTAATTTTGTAATTTATTTTTGGTTCAATTTTCTTGAAAATTGCAAGAAAATATACTAGCCAACATTTTAATTAGGGTAACTTTGATTTTGTAAAGGGTTTCTGTTTTTTATTATTTATAAGAAAGTTGCTAAAAATAATAATAATAATGTTCATTAAGCTTAATATTTATTTCCTAAATTATAATTTTTAAATGCTTAGTACAATATAAGAGTGCCACATACATGTCATTGTAAATCGATGACTTGACAAAACAAACCAAATTATGATATAAACTATAAAATGTGTAGATATAAAAATAATGGTTAGACATGTTTCCAGGTTTTCGGGTTAAGTTGTGGTCCAACTAAATTAGGTTCAGCGGAGAGTATCTTTGGTATTTTAAAATATCCAGATTTTTCTAGGAAAAGCAAAATTCCGGTTCATCTAAAACCTGCTCTGCCGTCGATCTAAATACCCCCCGCTATAAACGATTTAAAAGTTTAAAAAAAAATACCACATACAAGACATATGGCCACCTTTCAACTTTACAATAATGATAATGTTATATTATGTAATAGAGGTTAGTAATTCATATGTTTCTAACCAATACAATTGATGTAATTAAAATTTGCAGCGCTATTAATATTTTTAAAAATGTAGGCAAACTAAGCTTGCAATCTTTGATTAAAACGTCATATTCTTTATGAGCATTTATATAAATTAAATTTATCATTTTCAAAACTGACTAATGAATAAATGTCTGTTTCCTGTTTCAATAAAATATTAGGATTTTTGTGTTTGTAATTTTATCGTACTCGGCGTAGTAAAGATTTAAAGCAGCTGGATTAGCTACACATCTCGTGAGAGTTATAGATTAGTTATTTGTAAGATTAACCTTTTTAATGCTGGCCAAAAGTGCTTACCAATATTGTTAATTATCACTAAAATCTTACGTAGTTAGTTCTATAGGTTAAGGCTAAATTCTATACATTCGCGGAAACAGTCGAAGAAAAATTAGTGTAAACGAAGCTTAAATGTGAAGTGCGCTTAACAGTGGCTATACATATGTAAGAACAAGTGATAATTGAAGTTGACAGTGTGATTATGACGTGTAGAATAGGTTAGGTTAAAAAAAAAGAATTATGTATGTTAAGTAAAAAACGTGTTAAAAGGTTGTCAAAAAGTTTTGTAAGTTTAAGGGCACCTAAGGACGTTATATTCGTAATTTTGTTTAAATTAAAGATAATCTAAGAGAAGACGCAAGTATCCACAATTTGTAAAAAACATTATTCGCAACCAATTTAAAATTAATAGCTTCTTTGCAAATAATGGCAAGTTTCATGTAATTACTAGGTTTGCGATAATAGCGAAGATTGGGTTTATTTCCTTTTTTTGAAATTTGAATGATTTAGAAATTTGCCTTTGTATAATTTATACCCTAATCGCAAAGAAAACCTAATATTATGTGTAATTTATAGTATACAAGGTTTTCTTTGTTTTTCTTAAGCTTTTATAGCATGTTAATTAATTAAATTAAAAAACATTATATTTTAAAAAAAAATTGTAAAATGTTAAAAAATTTTAAGAAATCTATTTACCCGGTGTTGTATATAATATTTAATGGCTTCTGTTTAATATCATAACTAAAATTTTTAAAATCTACTAAAATATATACAAAAAAGATATTTGAAAGTACCTCTATGCAAATTAAAGAAAGCCAGAGAACTATATAAATGAATACTAGTTTACTGGATTTTATACCATATATTATAAAAATGTTTTCACTCTTCGTATAGAGTGCTTTTAGTTTTTCATTTAAAAACTAATAATTCCTAATATATTTCTTAAACAAAAACATTAATTTCCCCGTTAATTGTCTTTCCCCTGTTACTTCTATAGAGGTTTTATTTTACATTTAATAAAAATTCGTCATTGACCCCCTTCACCTCCATCACTGTGATATGCCGTATAGGAAATCTCATTGTATGACAACACATTATAAACAGCATAAAATTAAAGAAAAATATGTGCTTATAATAGATATTTTATCGACCTCGAACTTTAATATGTCAAATGTCTACAAATGGTGTAACGAATCATTTTAAGGGACATACACTCTGATTAATGATATTAAAAAAAAAACTCAATAAACTTACGCAATTAGGTAAAGTTAAAAATCAGTTCAAAGGATTTATTTTATTAAATGGTTAAAATATTTGCATTTAATGACCAGAAAATAGCCTATTTTAAAATTTTCCACAAATATTGATAATAATATCTCCACTCGCAATTAATTTGATTGCAAATGCGATCAGCAATATTTTTAGGTTTGCTTTTATGAAATCTGCTTACTTAACATCCCCAAAAGAAAAAAGTCTAATGAAATTGAGTCTGGGGACCGACAGATTTTCTTTTTAAAAAGGTATTAATAGTGATGCATTGTGAAATAAAAGCCTTATAAGGTTCATTTGTATGCAGCATAGGTGTTCATAAGAGAGAAATCAGGTGAGGCAAATTAAAAAAAAATCTTACAAATAAATCAAAATCGACTTTGTTTCACTAATGCCATACATAAAATGACTAACCGTATGGCCAATTATTCGCCGAAACAAACCCACACCTTCTATTCAAATGAAAGCCCAGGCGAAAGCGGAAACTGGAGTATTTAAAAAGGGCCAATTTATCAACAAGACGTCAACTCTCCAGCTATATGCAAGCCGATGCGGTCCTTATAATAGGGTTGCCACAGTCTCTAGTTTGTGTAGTGTAAACACCTACAATGTATAACGACGGGGACAATTTATGATATTAATGGACATACGAACGGACGTTGGCTAAACCAAAGTCAAACTGGTGGTGTTTCGTTTCCGTCTCATTAACGTCGGAATTTCTGACCCATCAAAGTCAAAATAACAACACGGAATATACATATTTATGTAGCCATGTAAACCGCTTATGTTTACCGACTAACTACGAAGCTCATACTGATCAAAGAGTGTGGACTAAGCAGGTTAGTTACCGTCGAATATGTTGGATATTATGATGAACTATTTTAAATCTGTTTCGTTAATCTGCTATATATTATGAAAATACATTAATTTTTCTACAGGTAACAAAATCATGTACCATGATTTTTATTTTAATTCTGGCAAAATTTAAACTCAATGCAGAGACTGTCTTATTCATGAAATCAGAAAAAGTTATTTTTTTAAATATTATTTTTCAAGTGACAAATTATAAGTATGACAGAATGACTTATATTATCGGCTCCGACCAAAATTAAGAGCATAATAATCGTAGCTATGGCAGAGATAGCTATTTATTTAAATAAAAATTGGTATACAAGTGCACACTTCAAGAGCGATTACAAGGAACTGTTTTACCAGTTTAGCGGGCCTTATTACAACGTGCTGGAAAAATGCAGCTTTAATTATTAAGAAGTTTTATCTGTTCTGTAGGATTATCTATATCTTTGAGTTTGACGTAAATACATATTAATCGCAAAGCCTAAAAAAAGCTAATTCTATTTTTTTTTTACTTTATTCTAATATTTTAATATTTAAAACGGCCAAACGCCAAACTTCATTTTAATTTCGGGCTTGGGTCATCTAAGCAGCAAAACCAAAGATCGTGCAATTATGAAATAAGCAAATAATTGTAAAGTCTGGCAAGTGGATCCGAAAAAGCGGCAGGAATGTGGGCCAAAATATTCGACGTTGCCACGTTTAACCTCAAAACGTAATTGTGCGGGACTTACTTTCTAATAATATGCAATATAAGATTTTTCACAATCACAAGATATAGAGGGTAAAATGTTAAGAATTATAATCTAAATAGTTATTCTATTTTGGCTTTAATACGCAATTGTTTTACCATTAAATATTGTACAATTAAATGTTTGTCCAAAAAATGGATCATGTTTAGTAAATCTGGCAACATTACGTTCCACCTCTACATTCCTACTTCTACTCCTCTACTTCTTGTATAATAAGGGTCAGCCATTATGAACCTGAACGCTTGTGATTGGTTTCCCTCGCCGCATGTGTTTTTGTTATGAATTATTTCGACAGTTCATTGGACAGCGTCTTTGTTACCTGTTTACAATGCTTGCTGCTGTTTCAAAACATTGATTACTATTGAAGGGTGGACAGTGGCGTAGGTTTTATCGTTAATTTTTGGATTCCGTTTATTTTATATGTTATTTATTATTTTATTTTATTTCATTTGTGGCTATTAATTAAAAAAACTGATATTAGTGTTGTGTATACCTATAAGTAGGTAGTGTAATTTTCGTAGGTTTGGAGTTTCACTGTTTTATTACTTACATGAAATACCTAATATTTAATTTTTTAGTTTGTTTTATTATTATTTACATATATAGGAATAATAACATTTATTATAATGAATAAAATCACTGAGGGTAAGGTCCTTCATAGTCAAACGAGGGAAGTGATAGCAAACATTTACAGGTAAGTTATAATAATTTATTTAAAAAAAAGTGAAATACATTGTGCCTTCTAAAAAAACAGTAGTTTATATTATATTTTATTGCTTTTTGTATACCAACTATGCATTCAAAATGTTGTTATTAGGATTTGCGATGAAGAAGCTGCAAATAATTCGATGAAATTGCCTCTTAAGCGTAAGCTTGATCGCGTTTCCCTTTATACCGGAGTCTCCGTATCATCTGAGAAAAATTCACAAGAAAGATGAAGAAAGGCGACAAAATAACCCTGATTGATGAAATGTTAGCCAGAAAAAACGGCCACGGAAAACTGTCGTCGAAAAAGATGTCAGTTTTCATTTTCAAATAGTTAGGCATTGTATCACCAGATTTTACCTGGAATATAAAGTGATTCCGACAACTAAAAAGTTGTTAAAAAAATTAAAAGAAGAGGCAAATTTTTCTTATTCCAGGGAAACGCTTCGGCTTTTATTAAAGTCCAATGGCATTTTTTGGCGTAAGTGTCAAAATAAGAGGAAAATCTTAATGGAGGGGCCCAATATTCTTTCCTGGAGATACAAATATCTTCGCGAAATACGAAAATATCGTGAAGAAGGCCGAAACATTATTTACTTGGACGAAACTTGGGTGGATAACGATTTGACGTTCAAGAAATATTGGCTGAGCGATACGGTTACTGGTGTTTTAAGAAATATTAGTTCAACGGGTAAGCATACAATACAAAACAGTGTGTATAAGTTACAGTCATATATTTTTTCACGGGCAAGGACCCGTTAAATTTGAGAAACATATATATTTTAAATGATATTTTAGGTCGGCTAATAACTGTTCATGCAGGTTCCGACAAGGGTTTTGTGGACAATGCCTGTTTAATATTTAAAGCCGGATTGGCCCCAGGTGATTACCATGGCCAAATGAATAGGGAAAATTTTACTAGATGGCTCATGGAAAAACTTCTCCCAAATATACCTGCCAATTCGGTAATAGTGTTAGACAATGCTCCTTATCATTCGGTGCAGGAGGATAAAACCCCAACAAAATCCTCTTTAAAAAGAGATATAATCGCCTGGTTAACTAAGAAAGGTAGCTATAACAACCTAATTAAGCCTTTTGAACTGATACATTTTAAATTTTAAATATATAAATGTACCTACATAATATGTACATTATTGTACATACATGGTGAGCTAATGAAAACTTTTCACTTAACTATTTGCTTACACATTTACCGATTTCATTTTTGTTGAATAGAGAATTTTACGCTGTTTACTATGATGTATCGTTATAATTAAATGTCCCCTTGTATATCTAATTTGACGTGTGTTTTTTTTTTTTTTTTTTTTTTTAAGAAAGTTATTAAGGGTGGATCGTTCGAGAAAATTTGATCTTTTCGATTTGGTTTTACGCCACAAACCACCTGGTGACCAAAAAAATTATATAGTAGATCGGATTATAAGGTCCCATGGGCATACTCCATTAAGAACACCGCCTTATTTATGCGAGTTAAACCCAATTGAATTAGCTTGGGCAAGACCCAAATTTTTAATAAGAAGTCGGAATACCACTGGCAATTTTAACATTACAACCTTAAAAGAGGTTACTGAGGATGCTATATCCTTGATTTTCGAAAATGATTGGCAGAAATTTTGCCAGTACGTCAGAACTGTGGAGGATAAATTCTGGGAAACTAACCAAATCATGGAAGAAGTCGAGCCCCTTGTCATCACAATAGGAAATGAAGACAGTGACACTAATGGCAGTAGTAGTGAAGACGATAGTGAATACGAGGCTGAAGGTTAAGAAAACGAGCTCGCTTATTTCACCAGTGAAAATAAAAACATGTTTAAGTGAAGTGTGTGAGACTTAAAAAAAACATTAACATAAATAACAGTAAACGAAAAATTAGGTAAGTTATTTACCTTATATTTTCTTCAAATTACCTTACTTTTTCGGAAATACTAAAAAGAGTGAAAATTTCGCATAAAAAAACATAAAAATTCCCGTTCCTAGTTTAACCGAAGTTTTATCATTGCCAAAACGCTTATGCTGTTCGTTTTTTATAATCTATACCAGGTGGCTCATTTTAGTCAATTCATTTTTGGGGGATGTATTTGTTGGGGGTAGTTTTTTAAAGTAATTTTGGGTAGTGGTCCTATAGCTATTAAATTTTTTTTTTAATTTTTAGTTAGAAATAAAAAAGTTATAGCCTGTGACGTTGATTGTGGGACACCCTGTATACCAAAAAAAAAGAACTTATTTCTAAAACCATAAAACATACAAATGAAGAATTAATTAGGAAAATTTATTTTGATAAATTTTAAAATTATTTTCCTTAAATCGAATTTAAATAGTTTCACATAATACCACACGCCACTGTCCATTTTATGAATGAAGTCGGCCATGTTGTCTCATTCACTACTGCATTCCCCTTACCTCAGGCCGAAGTGTTTCAGATCCATCTGCCACACTGTATTAGTCATTCCGGTTCGGCAACACTTTAAAATGGAAATGAATCAAAACATCATATTCTTTCCAGAGAAGGAAATTCGATGAATTGCTATTAAAAACGTTAAAAGAAAAAAGACGTATCGGTCAAAATATTTTGAATACAATTCCAGTTGTATATAAGGAGTGTGATGCCCCAAAAACGTAATGAGTTTTGTTATGGAATTAACTTATCTATTTTATATTTTATTCATGATTTCTTTAATCTGCGCAGCTTTTGAATACTATATACTATAAAAAGTTATTAAAAATTAAGTACCTACTATTTTTACAGATTTTAAATATTTGTAAAATTCGTTTGGTTAACTTTAAATGTTAGGCTTTGAAGACGACAAAATCGCGAAATTAAATTAGAAGTTTGGCTTTGGTAACTTAAAATAGTTTAACATTTTCGGGCTTTGTACCTAATACATAAAATTCCTTGACTGCTAACTTTCGACCTTAGTGGCTCATTTAAACAGTCGTAAATATTAAGGTCTATAAAAAACGTATAATATTTCTTTTTTTTTTTTAATGACGTGTGAAGAAGCAATTGAATTTAGGTATGCTTTTCTAGAAACCACATCTAAGCAAAAACAAATCCAGACAATTATACATCGCAAAACAGAAAACACCTGCATCTTCAATTTCCCTTTTCGTGGGTGTATAATAGAGCATATGTGTAAACATATTCTATTTTTTTATTAATACTACATTTATATACATAAATAAGAATAACTTATAAGAATAATAAATATAAATTCATAAGCCTTAGACAAAATATTTAAGTGCACCTTTTGGTTCTACTATGATATTGTCAACAGGTTTTTTTGTTCAGATTACTTTGTTTAACCTATAAAGGGCGGCGACCCTAGTTGGAATAAATTCGCTACCGCTTTTAAAGAAAAATATTTCAGAAAACCGCAAAATTACGTGTACTAACACTTTTTGCGGCCTTTCAAAATGTATTAAAACATTTTTTTTCAGTCCCTATAAAAGCGTAAAAGCTAACCGTACTTAATTTTTTTAAATGAGTTGATTCCACTTATGGCACCTTGTTGGAAAGCTATTTTAAAAAGAAAATTGACGGTCTACTTTTCTTTTAGAGACAAATGAACCCTTAACTTAAACTTAAAAGAAACTGCTTGGAGGTATGAAAATTAAAAATAAAATATCCCGACGTTAAAAGCTTCGTATTTGTTTATAAAATATAAATATATAAATTTGTTTATAATATATATAATATATAAATCATTCGTATTTCGTTCATCTTGAGAAAGTGATCAATCGTTAAAAAAAATAACTTTCACAAGGGATCCAGGAATCCATAAGGAAGGTCAGGATTTATCACTTTGTTCTAATTTGTACGAATGCTAGTTTAAAATGGAGGTTAATGACATATTTTGTTTTTTAATTATTTATTAAAAACTATTTTTTTTTTCAATTTAAAAAAAAATAAAATTTTGTGCTGTTGCTAAAAATTTTTTTTATATACAGGGTGATTTCAACCTATGCGCATAAACTTGAGAAATGATAGCTGATGAGTAATAATGAGTAATAATGAAAAAAAAATGTAGTAAAATATTTTTAGTTTTGGAGATATCTATATTTTTTTAAATAAAAAACGTGTATTTTTTAACGTGTTTAATTTAAACTAATTTAAAGCAACTGTTCGAAGTTGTTTCCATTATTTCCGATACAGACTTCAGCTCGTCGAATCCATGAAGACGTACATGCACGAGCCAAACGAGGCTGTATGCGAATTGCGTCACTGGCAGCGTTTATGCGATGTCGTAGCTCTTGCTCAGTATCAACTTCGTTTACATACACCATTGTTTTCATATGACCCCACAAATAAAAGTCTAATGGATTAAGGTCAGGCGAGCGGGGGGGCCACCCAACTGGACCATCACGGCCTATCCATCGTCCGGGAAACACACGATCTAAATGTTGTCGCACTGGTCGTGAAAAATGTGGTGGGGCACCATCATGAAGAAATCACATGTTCTACCTTGAGTTGAGAACGTTGAGATTCACATTTTCAAAGAGCACTGGTAAATTGTTGCGCAAAAATTCTAAATACCGAGCACCAGTCAAACGATTTTCCAGAATAAAAGGTCCGATGAGCATCCCGTTCAGAATTCCAGCCCATACATTTACAGAAAAACGTTGTTGAAAGTATGTTCTCCGTGTAATATGCGGATTTTCCAAAGCCCAGTAATGAGTATTATGAAAGTTGAAAATTCCATTGCGCGTAAAATTTGCCTCATCCGTAACTAAAATGTTCATGGTAAAGTTTGGGCTTAACTGCTGGTGATGTAACAACCACTCACAAAAGTGTACTCGAAGCGGCAAATTTCTTGGAAGTAGGGCTTGTACCCTCTGCACATAAAACGGGTACGGCAACACGTGCCTTAAAACTTGCCAACTTGTAGATTGCGATATTCCAAATCACGCTGCAATTGTTCTAGTGCTAATTCCAGGTTGTTCTTCGATTACTTCTAAAATATCCTCCTCCAGATTTAGAATGTGCCTAGGTCTAATAGCTCCTCCATCTTGTCCAGGCCGCGGCCGCAAATTGCCAGTTTCTCTACCCCGCTGAATAACACGTAAGAAAGCCCCACGTCTCGGCTGATATCTTCGGAGAAATCTTTGGGCATACAGATCAGCTGCTGCCACTGCATTCTGATGCATTTCTCCGTAAACCAAAACAATGTCGACAAGTTCATCGTTTGTAAAAATGTGCGCCATTACATTTGACGCTTTTATTTTGTTCCTGTAAAAATCACGATCGAAGAAGATCACAGCCACCAACAAACTAAGTACTGCTAAAGATTCCAAACAACAAATTCCAAACATTATGACTTGTTTACTATCAATTATTAATAAGCAAAATAAGTTTGTCTGATACACGTTTTGTTGACATTTGTTTAACTTTATTTCGGAAACCAAAAATATTTTACTAAATTTTTTTCTCATTATTACTCATTATTGATCTCCATCTACCATTTCCCAAGTTTATGCGCATAGGTTGAAAATCACCCGTAGTTGTTACTTTGGCAAATGTTTAAAATGAAAACCGTTTACTTCTTGTCAAAGCCCTAAACCATGACAACATTCTGTTTCTAAACACTTCTTAAATCATTCGGCGTAATTGATTAAATGTTGTTTTTGATCCTCAGTTTTAATTCTTTAATATTGGTCTTCTAGCATGGACTTTACCTTTAAACTAGCCCCAAAGGTTGAACTTTAATGAAGTAAGGTCAGGTAAACTTGCTGGATATTCGATTGTCCCTCTCCGCTCACGGCATCTGTGGTGTAAAAAAATATTAAGAAATTCTAGTGCAGCATAATGAGGAAATGTACCATCTTGCTAAAAGCAGTTTCTTTTGTCAAAATGTCAAGTTTGACGAAAGAATCTATTTCATGTCTAATTAGTTTCTTATTAAAAAAAAATAATTAATAAATGGTTTTTTGACATGGACCTGACATGACAGTGGGGGTAACTAATACCAATTTCAAACTTTTTATCCCCCGATGATGGACACCACTGTGTTCGAAACATGTTGGAAATTGTAAAAACTGAATGATGTTTAATAAATAAGTGGAGGAACATTAGTAGGATTTTCATTTTACCTTAATCTACGACTCCACTGCAAGTATCGACTATTTCTTCGCTAAATCAGCATGACTTACTTGAAATAGCACCAGAACATCATTTTAAGTTCGTATCCGGTTACTTAACCCAGTTATCATTAGGATATCGATTTTTAAACTTTCTGTTAACTACGGCATTTTGGCGTAAATAAATGTACATAATTGTACATAATTTTGCAGTGTTAGGTGTTTTTGTGGCGATTAATCACCTTCTCAAGATAAACAAAATACGCATTTAACGTCGGGATAGTTTTACCTCTAAAGAGTTTTTTTTCAATCAATCAAAAGTTAATTTGTTTCAAAAAGAAAAATAACCCATTAATTTCCCCTTAAAGAAAACTTTTTTACAAGGTGCCAAAAGTGGCATCACCCTTTTTAAAAAAATTAAATAAGGTGAAACCTACACCCTTCGGATTTTTTTACGTTTTTCTATAATATTTATTTTAAAAGTGCCAGCGGATTTATTCCAGTTAGAGTCCTTGCTCTGTAAATAAATGTGAATGTCTGTGGCTTTGTTCGCTTATAACTTAAGAACCACAATACGAAATTGCCTAAAAAATTTTTACAGTTAGTTTTTACATCTTGCTGATAATTTTACAATGACAATTGGTTTCACAAAAATACAAAATAGCTCATCGGGCTCACGATAAAGTAGAAAATATTTAATACTAGGAGGAGTCGTAACCGCCCTGTCGCCTTCACAGTATTGACATATCAATATATTTGGAATGGAAACTGTCTATTTGTTCACCCTAGACTATTTATAAAGCTAATAAGTCTGTGTCCATTTACTTAAGATGTTAGCTTATCACTACTTTCTACCAGGCGAACGGAGCCGCGGGTTTAAGGTATTTAGACTACTTAAATATAAAATTAAACAAGAGGATAAGATAAAATATCTAACTTTAACTATTCTACTTAGCCATAAAATATAGCTACTTAATAAAAGAAATTGCAAGGTAATAATAATATTACTATGCCTAAAAAGAATCCAAATACAAAAAAAACTAATGGACAGAATTATTCAATAGAGAAAGGGTGTAATTCAAATACTTCAGCTTCTTCTTTACTTAATATATTTTTTGTACAGCTATTCACAGGCATTTTAGAATGAAGTATAAATTAAAAATGAAGAATAGTAAAACCTAATTATTTACAGTTCAAAATATTGTCGTTAGTAAATCTATTTGCTTCGGCATAAACCTTTAAAGAATCTTGGACAATTTGGCGCTGTAGGTTTCGTATAAGGTGTAATAACATTTCAGTATTTAGGTGAGCGATATCTTCCATATTAGTTTTAAATCCAAATTTTTTTGGATCGCTTTATTTAAGATTACAAATAAATCGGTAGTTCATTTGTATTTATAATAGGATGATGATAGGATTTTTTTTAATCAGAATGTTTAGGATTCGATCTTTATATTTTCCGAAAAGCTAATGAATCCATAGAATAGTCAGCAATATCCCCGAACTAGATTCGACCGATACTAGAGTTTTTTGAAGTTTCTTTCAAACTAAAAATATATAGGAAAAAATCATAAAATCTAAAGATAGATATGAAATACTGGGGTTTTCGCGATTCTCCGCATGTAGAAAAGGTAAAGGTGGTACCTGCTGAAACAGGTTTTTGCTTATTGGCTTTTTTAGGGCAAAGCACCCAGGAAACCAAAGTAAAAAAACATATAGAAAGTCTGCTTGTGGAGTATCCTAAAAAAACTATCCTTTGATTATTACTATTAGCATTCCTTATTTAAAATGTTGATCTGTCCGATAAAAGAACATGAACATAGACACATTTTTATTATCATAAGTTTGTCGTCTGAATTAGACGTATGTTGTTATTACGTAATTAAACTACAAGAATCTGAGTTATGGTTTTTTATGTCTTATATATAATATACCTTAAATATGTAATGTAATAGTAAAATTAGCTAAAAGAAAATTTAAATTAAAAAAGTAATTTATATACCTTAAAATATTTTATAACTGTTTAAATAAGGGCAAAAATCATATTGACTGCAAAATATTACGGCAAAATCCAGAAATAAACAAATTGGGGCCGATCATAATGTTTTGGTATAAGGTATACAGCCTCTTAAAATTTGGCCCCTAAATAAAAATGTTCTGTATTAAAATCTGTATTTAAATAATGTACATAAAATAGGATATTTTTTAAATATTCTATTACTAACATTTTTATAATTGTACACAACTACCTAGTATTATTTTTTAACGTTCTGACCAGACATATGCAATTAAAATAAAATTAGTTAAATCAGTAAATCGCATGTAAACTAACTATTATTACACATAATTTATTCCTATAGTTAGCTTAATATAATTGGCATTTACTGGACTTTAGGATTAATTTAATGGAATAATCATTACGAAATATCCATATTATCTATGCTTGCAAAAGCGATTTATTTAATTGCCTAAATAAATTGTCCATTCATAATAATATATAAATGATGACTTGCTACAAATATAACGCCGATAAAACTAAAAATAAGCATGTATGTAGACAAAATACTACTTTAATATTGTGCCTCTAGACAGACATATGTGCTCCCTGCTTCTTTGTATAACACATTAAATATGATTAAGATTTCTTTCATTATTTTCTAACGGATTACAGCTGACTTATTGGGTGGTCCTGATTTTTATATATATTTGTGCGAGTATTTTTTAGAAAAAGAATGTTTTTTTTCTTAATGTGACTAAAATAATAAAAGCTTTACCATTATTCTCAAAAAATTAGTAAGTCATTTTTAAAAATTGCAACAGTATTATAAATGTAATTCTTAAGAAGACTTTACAATATCTTAAACTAAGTTATCTTAAGGTCATTCTTTTAGTGATTGATGTAAAGGATGATATAATTAGGGTTAAAATTGATTAAAATAAGAATGTAGTACGAAATTTGAAAAATGATGGAGCTATCGATCTCGGAGGAATGCCCGATTGTCTAATCAAATGTCGGTCAGAACAACTGTTTCAGCAACTCACTTTGTGGATCAACCAATACCTAAATGGGGATTCTGTCCTAGAATAAAGTAGAATATTCAAACTACACAGTAAGTAGATTGCACTTTCCTTTATAGGTAACCAGTACCATAAGTCGTCTGTATAGGGAAATTATTCCAAGATCTCGTTGAACAGGATGTGAACAAAGAAGAAGAAGAAGAAGAACAGTCATGATTTCGGACTGGAAGAACGTGTACGGATAATATCTTTTGTGTAAAACAAGTTATATTAAAGGTCAGTCGTCAATCAAGCAACCCACCTTATGTTTACAGATCTCCAAAAATTCTATGATCCAGTCCCTGCGTGGAAAATTTACAGGAAACCAATCTTAGTTGATCTATTATAAAAGCTCTTAAAAACTTATATGATGGAACATCAATAGATAAAAATTTACGCCAAGGCTGCTGTGCATCGCAATAGAAGGTAAAGTGTAACGGGATGGGCATGGATATCGGAGACACTCTCTTTTATGCTCTACAATTCTCTGACGTCACCGATAAAGACTACTTACAATATATAGCGCAAAAATTGCAGCAAAAGTATAATAACTGGAGACTAGAAATCAATACACAGAAAACGAAATTTCGAACACGAATTTTCATGTGGGGTTTCACTTGTCTGAAAAAGACGATAGAAAAATAAAGAAAAAGTAACACAAGCCAGAATAATTATAGGATGTCTAAATGATGTACTATAGAGGAACCAAATTAACGTAAATACAACATGGAATACAAAGATAAATATTAGGAAACAAAATCAAGGATGCTCATAAAGCTCCAATTATTCCTCCAGTAATGTTTTAAAAATAATATACAAGTACCCGAATTATGATTAGATATTGCAAATAAAACATGAAAATGGCCTGTGGCCATTTTGTCGATTTTTAATATAAATGCCCTGGTGACTTATGGTTCAATGCAAATGCAAATATTTGCAAACTTATAACTCGCTATTACAATGCAAAAAAATAATAAAATAATGAATACTTTTTAATGTTATATTTAAATTTGTATACATATATTTTGCTGTTAAATTAAAAAATAGAAACTAAAAGATTGAAGTAAAGCATAAAACATTGAAATAGTTAAACTACAAAACAAGATTGAGAACTTTATAGAGGCGTTAATTTTTTTAAACTACTTAATAATTACTTTGTTTTATCATAGGAATCTGCGGATCTAAAGCAGTAAAATCCTAGAACAATTTTTTGTTTTTAAAATTTCTAGAAAAAACCAGACACAAAATCTTCTTTTAGATAATTATAATACTAGTAAAAAAGAACAACGTAATATTCTAGTTATGAAAGCAGACATAGTCAGCTCCGCTGTAATAATGGAATAGCCTGACTAAACTTAGGCCTTGCTTGTTATCAAATAGTTTAACATCAAACTTTTAAAAAGCCACCATCCTTCCTCTTTTTAAAATAAAGCATTGTTGACGGATTAAAAACCACAGGTGATTTTAGTAAAGAAGAGGCAAAGAAGCTAAAGAAATATAATTCCATACCTCCACAACTCTATAAGATAAGAAAAGTACATAAGCCAAACATTTACCTAAGGCCAGTAGTAAACTGCATTCATTGTATTAGTTTTACCATGGCATAGTCTATACATAATATTTTGCCTTAAGACATGGCTATCTTTTATTTTAATTTATTAGTTGAGTTTTCTAAACTTTTTAAATTGCCTAAAGATTAAATTTCATTATCGCATATAAATTTCATTATATAATTTTCTTTTTAATATAGTAACAAGCTCATTAGTAGTTATATAAATATACCGAACCAATACGTTTTATATTGGTCAAACTAAACCATGATTGAGAGAGAGCTTTTAAAAACTAAGTAAAGTTGAGACTGAATTAATTAAAGTTTTTATATGTTTATAATTAATATAACTGAGAATCGTAAATTTTGCGCTATGGTATTCGATTTCTGTATTCAAAAATACTACTAAAATAATTTACATACATATTATAGCAACACAACTATTTTGAAATATCAACAGTCAGTTAAGTTATTGCCATTAGAACAACAATAATTCTGTACCTATTGTAGTTATCTTATGTGTTTTAAAGCTAAAATATCATGGCTGTTTAATTTTAATGCAGTGTGCAGTGCTGATTAAAATTAAATCATAATATAGTATAATTTTGGTATTTTCTTTAAATGTGAATGTTAGCTCTGAAGTTCTTAATATTGTTTTTTGGAAGGAAGCTAGCACAGAGAATTAGATAATAAAAAGATATGTTTCTCGGGAAACTCCGTAAAACAGGAAATGGAAGAAGCAATAGTGGTCTCTGCCGATACGTGTTTTTTGCTTTTTGCCTTCTTCAAGGCAGCGCAACTAAAAAAAAAAGAGGAAAAACAACACAAAGGATTACGAACAGGAGCGAAAACCCAACTTTGTTTATTTTTGTCATTTATAGTTAAAACGTATATTATCACTGGGCTTTTACTTTTTTCTTAAATTTCTATCTTTAAATTTGATTTCTAAAACCCTTAAAAAAGGCATATATGTCAAAACGTTGAAACAAATTAAACTGAGTTTTCTTGCCGCCCAAATTTGCAGAACCACCTAAAGTTAAGTTTTAATAACTGAGCACCAAATTCATTGTTGTTATCTTTTTTGATAATATTTACTTTAATGTCAATAATTTCTTAGAAAAAGCAAAACTCTCGCTAGTGAGCTGCAGGGAACGTTCGTCTAAAAAAAAACACCGTTACTTATGGTTTAGTCCGAAATCGAAATATCGAATATTATTTGGCCATTCTTTTTTAAAAACAACTGCGGTCAAAGAGCAACTATCAACTCAGAATGATATTACATATGTATTTATTATAATCAAAACATACTGCAATACTTCAGTCGACATTTCAGCAGTTAAAGTCGAAGATTTAGCAAGTCAATGGAGTCCATTTCAAAAGAAGCTCTCACGATAATATTTCCGAATTTTCCTGAATATAACTATCTAATGAATATAAACTTTCCAGAATATATATATATATATATATATATATATATATATATATATATATATATATATATATATATATTTATCGAAATTTTTTATAAATTTATCGCAATTTTTTTGATAATAAATTCATGTATACAGAGTGAACCAAAAATAAGCAATGACAATCAACTTCAATTTTTTAAATGGAAACGTCTATTATTAATTTTGAATTCTGCATAGAATTCTAAATATATTTTGTATACAATGTCTTAATACTAACATAACTTCTAAAACTAATATTATTAATAAATTTGTAACATTTGAATATATTCAAACATGACAATATTTGTTTATAGTTTTTTAACAGGTACATTTGATTGTTGACACCTTGCCACCATTTAATCGCATGGAAATAGTATGTATTACGTTACGTAAATATTAGTGTCAAGTACAGTTGCAAAGTGTAAAAGTGTGGCGCGTTTAACTGAAAAACAAAGAATTTACATGTTGACGATAATAGGATATGGCGACAAGACTCAGACACAAGCCGAAGTTTGCGATCTGTTTAACAATAAGTATCCGGAGATGCCTATTACACGTTCGGTAGTAAGCAAAATTGAAAAAAAGTTTATAGATTTTGGCCATGTTAGAGAAAAGTGTGCCATCCCACGCTTCCAGAAAACCGACGATTAGATATTTAGCTCGATTTACAAGAAAACCCACATAAATCAACGCAACAAGTTGCTGCAGATCAGTCGGTTAGTAAATCATGTGTGTTCTAAAATATTTGCATAGGAATAATTGTCATCCATATAAAATTAATTTAATTCAGGAGCTTATTGAAAATTATCACATCCGCAGAATAGAGTTTTGAGAAATAATGATGAATAAATGTAATGTAAGCCCACAATTTTTAAGTAAGATTGTTTTTTCCAACGGGTCAAGTTTTTTTAAATGGTTTTGTAAATAGTTAAATTTATCGTTATCGGACACATTACATTAAAGTAATCGTTATTAGGCACCTGAAAATCCACACTGGAGTAAGCAAAGTCACACACAATTTCCCCAAGAAGTTAAACGTAGGGGCAGGAATTGTGGGCACGTCAATTGTGCCTATATTATTGAGGGCGCACTAACATCTGAAAAATATTTAAAGTTGCTTCAAAATCAGATAGTACCTAGTTAAATTGCACTTTATCCAAATGGTGAAAGCCCATTTATACCAGCAAATTCGATGGCGCCCCCCCACACTATTCGCGAGATTACCTTACCTTTAACAGTACGAGATTACCTTACCAACATTTTCCCAAATCGATGGAAAACGCTCCCTGTTTTATTGAATGGCCAGCAAGCTCACCAGATTTAACCCCATTTGATTTTTATCTATAAGGTTATCTAAGATCTAAAGTTTATTTTGATAGAAGTTTAGAAGAATTAAAAAATAGAATTTCAGCGTAACACAACAAATCCAGGCTTAAACAATAAGTAAAGTATTACAAGAATTTGAATATCGACTTGGTTAATATCAGAAAGTTAATGGTCAACCATTTGAATATTTATTTTAATTTTTTTGTTTTGTGTTTTGATAAACTGTTTCAAAAATTTCTAGTTATTTATAAAAAAATTAATCGCAAATTCCTTAATAAATATTGCGGTTAGGTATAGGACATGGTATACAAAATATAATTAAAATTTTATACAGAATTAAAAAAGAAAAAAAAAATGGGTGTTTTTTTTTCAAAAAATTAAATTAATAGTCGTAGACTATTTTTGCTTCACCCTGTATACATGAATTTATCATCCAAAAAATCGCACACAAAAAATAAAAATTAACGTGTCCGAGTCTTTTTTTTTAAACACATCCCTGAATTTTAAATGAATTTGTTCCAACTTGGACGTCCTCATTCTATAGTAACATAGATAAAATCAGAAATACTACTGGCGATTGCCGGCTACTTGCACACTTGTCACGTGGGACTATTGAAACTTCAAATTAGGTTCTAACTGAGCCGTTCAACAGAAAAGTGATCTAACTCCCTTAAAGTAGAAATTTAGAAAATTGATATTTTGCATCTGGACGAATTAAAAAATCACAGTAACATATTCTTTACTTTTTTGTACATATTTATAATAACCCTGTACTAAAATTTCATATGGCAAACATTTTTACTGATTGCGCCCATTAATTACATTTTTGCCGCCCAATGTCATTCTTCCAGTAAGTTTTTTTCAAAAAAATAGCGGAAAAGTGGTATAACTTGGAGAGTTATATCACTTTTCCTCGTAAAAGTTAACCAAATTTAGCAAAACTGATGAACCAAAGAAAAATAATAGCTGTAGTATGTTTACTATGATATCTATAAAATTGATAAAAGTGTTCAAAAAATATAGAGCTTGAAGAGCAAAACATAACTACTACTCATCTTACATACCAAACTTACAGTAAGGAGACTAAGAACAAGTTATTAAACAAATTAATCTTCATCAGAATCGGATAATGGACCACTGTCAACAGCATCTTCTTTTGTCAGGAAGTCCAGGAAGAACTGATGCTGAATCGGGGGAATCCACTGAAGAAGTTCTATCATATCTTTTTTCTTAGCTACAGTAACTGATCTACACACTACGTACCATAACACTAAAAAAACCTGACTAAACAAGAAAAAGCGAGTTTAATAGGACCTGGCGCGACATCGGAACAGCGTGGTGCCTTGACTTATACCACTATTCCAGCGAACGATTCCATTATATTGAAAGGAATAACGTTAGGAAACTCTTATCTCAGCTAAGTTAAAATTTTGACTTATACCAGTTTTCGACTGAATATATTAGACCAGTAGAAACCTAATAATTGGTATAACTCAAAAATTAAAAAATACTGACATATACCACTTTTCCTCTGAGCGGCTCAACTAATAAAGACTAACTAAGACGTGAATGGGATTGCTTTCGTTAATGGTTATCGTGAGAATCATCTTACATATGCAAATGATCTAAAAATCTTTATAACAATTAAGCAGATATCACATTTTCTTGCCTTGCAATCAGAGGTTTCTAATATTGAAAGGTATTGTACCCTAAACAAATTATTTATTATTCCACAAAAATGTCATTCGATACTCTTTAATAGAAAACCAGTTGAAATACAGAACAAATCCATCATTGCTCTTGCTGCATTAATTTTTGTATTGCAGGTGCTGGACATTCAAATTCGCACACTTTAAGGATTTAGATTTTTACATGAAATAAATTTGATATAAGCCCAGTTGGAGTTTGACGATGGGAATTTTTAACAGCTATTTATTGTCATAATATAAAGTACTAAAAAATACCTCCGTGGCCTTAATTTTGGCAAAAAAGTCACTGGTTTTGTTGTAGAAGTCTAATACAACATTGGTCTGAATAAGAAAAGCTAATTATATGATTTATATGACCCCATTGACAAAAATAGTTATTGTTTGGTCTAGAATTGTCCGATTTTAGTCCTGCTTAAACTACTTTACATACTACAAAAAAATTAGGAGTTTTTTTCCAGATACATCTAATTATTATACAAGAAATCGTGCAGATTTCATCCTAGTCAACAGATTTAATACGACCTTGCTGAACTCAATTCTTAAAAGAGGTTTGATAGAATCATTGAGTTTTCAATGGCCTGGTAGTATTTCTATATGAATTTTAATGTTAAATTTTCTTGCTTTATTCCAATATGCTTTTATATAATAGATTCCTTCTCAGGCCAGCCATTTTGTTTTTCATTATAATTAAGAAAATTAGTTTAAGTACAATAAGTATGCTTAGAATGTTTGGACAGTAAATCCGCCAATTTGTTTCCTAGATTTCCACCTCTCTTTGATCTTTTTGATAGTTAACTCGTTCTCTGCTAAAATCATGTTTAGCATGTATGTACTCTTTCCCACTTTTGATTTCTAATTCTTAAGTTTCAAAAAGTTTCAAAACGTCTTTCATCGTTGTCCAATTCCTAACTTCCACTCCCTTCTGTTGTTTCACTGTTTCTTTCTCAGGTCTCTGGTACTCATGTCTTTCTTTATACCTTCTCTCCAAGTTTTATTCGGTCTCCCTCATTTTCTACGATTTGGTAGTACCCATTTCACGGCAATTTTGGACAGTTTTGTTTCTTACATCCTTTGGAAATGTCCGTACTATATCAGCTGTTTTTGCTCCCCGTCTGTCAATAACAAACATTCCCATTCATGGTCGTACGTTGTCATGTCCGATTCTATCTCTTCTTGATATACCCATTGATCTCTTAAAAACCCATAAGATAACTATAATAGGTACAGAATTATTATTGTTCTAATAGCAATAACTTAACTGACTGTTAATATTTCAGTAGTATTTCTAAATAAAAAAGTCATATACCCCAGCGCAAAATTTATAAATTCTCAGTATATTAGTTATAAACATATAAAAACTTTTTAACATATTTAAATTTAACTTTCTAGAAGCTCTCTTTCAATCTTGGTTTAATTTGATCAATATAACGTATTGGCTCGGTATATTTATATAGCTACTAATGAACCTCTTACCTACTATAATTTAAAGTGTAAATTATGTAGTGTATTCGTAAACAAAAAGATAACCTAAAGCGATATTGAACTTTAATTTCTGGGCAACTTAAAAGGTTTAGTAAACTATAGATTTATTTTATTAAATTAAAATGAAACGTAACGATGACTTAAAACAAAATATTACCTATAAAGTATGTCATGTTAAAACTAAAACAATAAATGCAGCTTACTACTGGCTTTCAATAAATGTTTGGCTTTTGTACTTTTCTTATTCGAGTCGTGGAGGTATGGAAATATAATTTTATTGGCTTTTTTGCCTCTTCCCCACTAAAGACACGTGCGCTCTTTAATCCGTCAATAATGCTTTATTCTGAAAAGAGTAAGCAGGGTGGCCTTTTTAAAAGCTTGTATTGATACCAGACTATTTGATACCATTTTTTACATGGCCTGTGTGTCAGTCAGACTTTTCCATTATTACGACGGAGCTGCCTATGTCTGCTTTTATAACTAGAATAATAAGTTGTTCTTTTTTAAAAGTATTATAATTATCTAAAAGAAGATTGTGTCCGGCTTGTTTTAGAATTTTTAAAAACAAAAACTGTTCTAATGCTCCAGATTCGCAGATTCCTATGATAAAACAAAGTAATCATCAAGTAGTTAAAGAAAATTCACGTCTCTATAAGGTTCTTAATTTTGTTATGTAATCTAATTATTTTATGCTTTACATTAATCCTTTAATTTTTGTCTTCTAAGCAAAAAATATGTATATAAATTTGAATATAACACTAAAAAGTAGTTATTTTTTTGGTTTATTATTTTTTTTGTATTATAAAGTCGTCTTTTCTTTCCATCTAATAGGATTTTACTAACGTAGTTTTTCAGTCAATTTCTTTGGGTTCATATCAAGTTTACCAATATTTACAGAACTACAAGTCACCAGTATTATTAGCTATAATTCGGGTACTTGTATATTATTTTTGAAACATTATCAGAGGAATGATTAGAGTTATAAAAATAATTCAAAATACAATAACTTAAATTTAAGACTTAAAAATAAAGCCTTTCTCGCATACTTGTAGAAAGAGCAAATTACTCTTTAAATTACTCTTACATAAATTAAAATGATTGTAAATATCAAGAACATAAATCAAGACTCCAAGCCTGGCATCCCAACCCAACCCAACTCAAAAAGATAAAACTAAAATGTAATCTTTGAGATATATGCCCAATTTATGAATCTCTGTATCCTATAGAAGCAATTTGAGCTAAGTGGTTTAAAAAGAAGCATGTGCATATTTTTAAATACCTAAAAACTTTTTGTGACGAAATGGCCGCATAAAAATATGTTTGATTAATTTTCTGCGAAATCTCGTTAGATTTGAAAAAATAAAGTTAGCACAAAAAATTGAATAAGAAAAGGATAGGATAGTAAGTATAAAGGAGTTAGCTTTTGACACATCCCTTCTTATAATTTTCTTGAATCTTTGTGATATTCTGGTTGTCGTGCACTGATGAAGCAAAAAAGCCTATCGGCAAGTACCATATTTTTTTTTATTAAAATATTTTTTATACTAACTACAAACTTTAAGTACTAGTCCTATTTGTTTTAAAAAGACAAATATAGTATCAAGCGCTAATAGGTGCATACCATTTACAGGACCTTTTGCAATTTTACATTCTCTTTTCATTTTTAACAGTAATGCTTCAATTAAAATAGATTAAAAACTTCAAAACCATACATTTATTAAATGCTAAAACTTGAATTTTATCGAGATAGACTGGGAAACTAGCAGTTTACATTTCATTCCGATAATTGTCACAAAACACCTTAACTCGTTTTTTATGCCAGTATTTGGAAAGTATCTTTGTAATTTACTAACAGTTAGTGATTGTAAATTTCTGACGAAGATTTTTTCATGATATATTCCATTTAATAGTTATAGTATTTTTTAATGTTTAAGTAAAATTACTAGCACAAAAAGAGTCTGATAAGGGTTCTCCTTGACTTATTGACTCCATTGTTGGCTAGCGTATTAACGATATCGTTACCATATAACCCTATATGTGCCTTAACCCATGTAAATGTTAAATTTTTAATCTGATAAATTATATGTCTAATCAGTTTCCTTATTTCTCATATTATAGGATTTACTTTATTTGACTATGTGTATCCGTTTTTAATTGCTTGTACAGCTCCAAGTCATAAAGGACATGGAGTCTAACAAAATGACGAAATTACTAGATTTGTATTTTAATATACTTTCACATCCCTCTATCTTATGACGATGTAAATAAACTTCGTTGGAAAAATTTAATATTTGCCTGGCGTATTTGGGTAAATTTAAAAGCATTATACAGTGCGAGTCTGTAACTTGGAATAAATTTGGTAATAAATAAATGGGAACGTGTTCGGAAAAACGCTCGGAGACGTCTTTTTGCCCTTGTGATCTCCATCTTGTCTAATAAGTCAAGCTTCTTTCTCTTGGGGCACTGATGAAGGATTTTTACATTTTCCGGGATGGAAGGATAGTGTTTTGAGGACAATAAATGACATGCAAAAGCCGATTTCGTCTCGGTGATTTCGGTATCTTTGTGTTTATTATATTCTCTTAAGTGTTCCTGCACTCTCGTTTTTATTTTCCTTCCAGACTGACTAATGTAAACGGCATTACAGTCCCCGCAGTTAAGGAAGTCCCGATTGGGATAAGGGTTCTCTTTTATCTTTAATATTTACGAGCTTATTAAATAATGTCTTTGAAGTTTTGAATGATATCTGTAAATTATAGTTTTTAAAAAATTTTGCCTATCGGGAGGATTCAGGAGGACCAAAGTAACTGAGGCAATGAAATCTAGAATTTTTAATGCTAGTATTATGAATTAAATTATAGGAGAGCTTGTACTTATTATAAAATTAGAAATAAATTTTAATAATTATACTTAATAGACCCATTTTTTACTGCAATCTGTTTAATTGTAGCTAACTCTTTTTGAAAGGCGCTTGTTGATAATGGTATTTTGAATAACTGGTAGAAAAAGGAGTTGAATGCAGCAAATTTATGAGAATACGGGGAATTAGAATCAAACTGGATATAATTGTCCGTCGAGGAAGGTTTTCTATAAATATCAAATGTGATTTTGTTGTTATCTCTAGTCAGCAAAAGGTCCAAAAAAGGAAGCTTACCGTCATTTTCTAAGCTAAAAGTTATGTTAGGATGTAGAGAATTTAAAAAATACCAAAAACCATCCAGTCTGAGTTCATCCCCACTCCAGGCCAAACAGAAATCATCCACATACTGTTTTTAAAAAACAATGTCCTTGGCAAGTGGACGCCCTTGCCGCCCCTATCACCATCGATTTTGACCAGCTTGCTGACGCTCAGACCATCGATCAAGGCCTCCAGCAGGTCTTACAAGACCCCGCTAGCTCCCTACACCTTCAGCGTATTGTCCTGCCGGACAGTCAGCGACCTCTCTACTGCGAAGTCCGAGACGGTCGGATATGTGTGTATGTGCCAGCCACCTTCCAACGGGATGTCTTCCTCAAGCTGCATACACAGTCCCATCCTGGATACGCCACACTGCGGCTAATTTCCGAACGATATGTGTGGCATAACATGAAGCGTCAGATCAAGAAATGGTCGAGAGAGTGTCTAAAATGCCAGCGTGCCAAAGCTGGACGCCACACCCACACTCCAGTGGCACCATTGGGAATGTCTGATGAACGATTCGCCCACATCCACATTGATATAGTGGGTCCACTCCCACCTAGCCACGACTATCGCTACCTACTCGCGCATGTTGCAACCATCCGCCACAAACATGTTCAACGATTTCACAGCTCCGGAAGAAATCGGCAACACGGCGACCGGAAAAAACTGTCAACGTCAGGGCCGTCAACGGTCACTCACTTCTTCACGCCCAATTTACTCGACTTGACGAATTTTTAATCTTTGCTAGTTGTTTAGTTTGTATGTTTAGGATAAATAAATAGTTTTCCTAAAAAGAAAAACTGTATGCCTTAATTGCTCGCCGCAACAGCCACAGTTTTTGAACGTTAACCAAACTTGTGTGTCAGTGTAAATAAAAAAGATTTTATTAAATTCTGGCAGTCTTAATAAGGATAATGGGAAACTTTTCAAATTATTGCATTATCATCGGTCCTTGAAACGTGTGCAAAATTTAAAATTGCTCAGACTTTTAGAAACCAGTGAAAATTAAGCTCAAAGGTTCCGTTACATACATACACTACCGCTCAAAAGTATTTGCTCACCATGTATTCTTTTTAATATTTTAAATTAGATACAAAAATCTTATTTTCATACCTATATTTAGATTGTATCTCTTTTGTAAACTGCATATATGCTTAAACAGCATACCTATCAAATATGGTTCGTTGAAAAACACTGAGCATCACAAAATATCCCCCCTTAGAAGAAACTCTCAAACGTTCAAGAATTGGACTGATCACAGCGCCACCTTTTGACTGACCGCACCACTACGTTGCTTTATGGCGCGCGCGAAAATTTAAAAGTGGTGTTATTTTTGCTTTTCTGATAATTTTTACTTTAAAGTTATCAAATATGTCAATTTATTTGCAATATTTCTGTTACGACAAAGATTAAAACAAAAAAATTGCAAATCATACTTATTAGTAACTCTAAAGTAAAAATTATCATACAGAAATAGTAGTAGGCATAAAAAAACACATAAAAACATTGAAAACAAACATTTAAAAGTTTATTACCAAAACAAGATTTACTTATTATATACCTTACTAAGAAATACTTATAGTTGGTTACATAGTTAGTTTATTAACATAATTAGTATTAATAAAGAATTTACAAAATATTCTTACAAATGAGTTTTAAATATTTGTACATTTTATTTTTAAAAGTGCTTACTTGGCCATTTATAATTATATCCAACGAATTTAAAAATATTCATATGGCATGAAACCGTTCATAGAATGGTAATTTGAGGTTGCTTAACATATGTTTGGTGCTTAGTTAGCATAAGCCACCAGCTATATAGTTTAGCTGGGCGACTGGAAATTACCATTCTCAAAACGGTTTTCTCAAAGCATGGGTATAAACCCGTGCCTCCTCCCCCTCCTCCAGCAAGTTTACTTAATTTGTTTTAAAACAAACTCTTAATTTGTTTTAAAACAAATTAAGAGCTGGATTTTTGCACAATCATTTTCAATTTTTTCACAAGTGTTCCAATCCAATTTACTGGAGCCCAATATTTAAAAATTGGTTTCTAGCTTACCATGTGATTGAAATTTATTCTGGCTGATGGTCGTGCATGAACTATCTGCTTTTGAAGAACCGGGTAAGCAATTACAACAATTCAAGTACTTGCAACCCTTCAGTAAAATCTTGTACAGACAACTGCAAAAGTGGTTGTATTGGTGGTTAATTACATTCTTGGTGATGTGGCTGGTTCTTCTACAATTTATTATGTTAGAAATAAAATAATGGTACGCAATAATTATTTTTTTTTACCTGATTCATTAGTAAGAAATAGAACTGGCACTGCATCTGGCTTAAGCCCCCGCCTTGAGCCATATTGCCTTTGTTCAGGCAGAAAATTTCTCTCACACACAACACAATTTTGGTATAAAGTATTAAAAGGCATTGTCATAAGCTTCGGATTATTAACTTTTTTCAGCCACTCATCAATCCAATATTTATGGTTTTTATTGGGAAAACGAAAACGACTGCCATCTTTATTGGAGCAACCCTTTTTTTTGAGGTCTTTTTTCGCCAGCAAAATACATGGCTATTCTTTAACTCACAAAAAAACGGTAAATACACACAAAAAGTAACTTTCAAGAAGCAGTTAAATCCTTTAAAAAAAACACCACTCCTTAATAATCTCGGTTAAAACGAGTAAAAACGTACAATAACAAAACACGTAAACAAAGAAAATAATCAATATGGCGGACTGAGTGGTGAACTTACAACTTTACGATGACTACAGCGCTCCCTGGCGACTGACCGCATAAGTCTTTATTATTTCACGAGAATGCACATTTAAGTGAAATTTCTAAGGGAGTATATTTTGTGCTGAGCATCTAAAAATAGTCTTGCAAATAACAAACAATGTAGTGAAAATACACACTTCTTCTAAAAACCTAATCTGTTTACAGCTCGTTTCCGATGAAATTTGAAACACTTATAGGTGTTAAGTCTTCAAGAATTGATTTTGTCTAACATTAGTAAATAATTTCGCTTGCTTATTGAGGATTGTCAGCGTTTCTTTGCTGGTTTTTTAACATTCTTTAAAATAGCTAAAACAAAAGAGTTATCGGTAGAAACAAAAGGTATTCATGGACTTTATAAGGCTGGAAAGACTAACCGTCAAATTTTGACGGATTTGGGAATTCCAAGGCGGACTGTCGATTATAATGTTTAAAAATTCACCAGAGAAGGGACTATTAGCAACAAACCTCGATCGGAAAGGCCAAAGGCAATAAGTTCAAAGGAGGTCTTAAATATTATAATTACAAGCAAACGCAATAGACGCCTTACCGCCCCTGAAATCACAGCAAAAATCAACAAGGAGCGTAAAAAAGCGGTCAGTGTTTCGACAGTAAAACAGCGACTTTATAATGATGATCTTAAAGGACGTTTAGCTGTATCAAAACCGCTTCTGAAGGATATTAATAAGAGGAAAAGACTTGAGTGGGCCCAATCACACAAAGAATGGACTATTGATGACTGGAAGAAAGTTCTCTGGAGTGACGAGTCGAAATTCGAGGTTTTTGGAATGAAGAGGCAAGTTTGTGTTTGCCGTTATGCCAATGAAAGGGTCGCTGAGAACTGTACGGTGGCCTCAGTTAAACACGGTGGTGGTTAGGTGATGGTGTGGGGTTGTTTCGGAGGATCTGCAGTGGGCGATCTAATTAGAATAGAGGGAATTCTTCGAAAAGAGGGTTACAAAACAATTTTAGGTGACAATATACTTCCTAAAAAACTTCATCTTTCAACATGACAATGACCCCAAGCACACGTCGAAATTGTGCAAGCAACATTTAGGTCAATTACAAAGGCAACATCTTATAACAGTTATGGTATGGCCCCCACAATCACCGCACCTCAATCCTATCGAATTACTGTGAGATCAACTGGATAGAAGTGCGAAGCTGTTATTATGCTATGTCTGTGAAGCTGTTATTAAAAATCAAGGCGGACATGTAGATGAATCCAAAATTTGATATTCTTAAATTTAATTAATTGAAAAATGTATTGTTTATATTCATTTTGCTATAAATAAACCGTTTCATGAGAACAACTGATGGGTTTATTATTTTTAGTTATAACTTTATAACAGTCATATGTGCGCAAATACTTTTGGGTGGTAGTGTACATAGAAACAACCCGAGCTAATAAAAGCGTGTTAAAAAGTGAAAAGAGTGGCCAGCCGATTACTTAAAAAAGAAATGCTGAATGCAAATAGCATCATTGGTAGATAATAAAAGGTACATCTAGTTCATCTACCTCACCTTGTACAAAACTATATTAACGATAAGGACTTCTACGAAAAAGATCTCTGCATTGAAGAATTTCTTTGTTTAATAAAAGGATAGTAATTAGTAATGATAGTAAACAAATAATAATTATTAAGCCTGGCAACAATATTTTTAAATCATAGAGAATACTTTTAAATACTTTAGAAAGTATAATTCTATGGTATAAAAATATTTTTAAAGGTTCTTTTTCAACTCTTCATTTGTGTTTATTAAAAAAACATAATTACCTTTTAAAAACCTATTAACGGTTAAATGGTATTAATGAAAAACCCGCAGACTGTTTTAACACTCTTTATATAAAAAATGCAATTTATCAGATGACTAGTTTCTGCATAATATCTAGTATGGCCGGTTCGTTGTACAGATTTTATTGCTTAACAAAAAATACAAAATGATTGAAACTAAAAAACGAGCATTTTCCAAAACAACAAACTACCTAATGCGAAAATAATAATACCAAATGAAACGCAACAAATGAATAATGTACAAAGGGCCGTAGCAGTACTGTAATTAGGAATATAAAGCGAAAATAACTCACTTAATTTACGTGCAAGAAGGTTTTGACATAATGCATTATTTATGGATCCTGTTATGTTGGTTTAAAATAACTTTAAGTACTTGGAAAATCTATTGATAGAATAATTATAATTTCTTTTTCATTTTTACTTAATTAAAAGCTAAAACTTTAATTTTGTTTAATCGCTAACAACTAAGCACCTCTAAAAAATAATAAACGTCAGTTTCACGCATCCTCATTTACCGGAAATTAATACATCGTTTAATAAAATGTATTAAATGGAAAGTAGATTTGACCCTTTAATGGCCCTCGATATAATTTTTTAATAAAAACGTGAGATATCTATAGATTTACTTGGAACTTTTTTAATTTTACATTTAAAGCTCTATAAAAATTCCCGCATACGATACGAATTCAAAGTTCAAGTTAGTAGAACTTAATAGCTCAACTAATTTTAATACCTATATTATTATATTTTTAATAATTTAATTAAAACTTACTTACTCATATAAGGCGTACTTAGGGATAAGTCAGGCCAGTCCAAAAATACATTTTAAGTTAATTAGGCTTCTAAATACAACATTCGTTTACAAACTAACGAGAACACGCATAAATCTTTCGGTGGTAATGAAGAGCAAGTTTTGACTTTGCATCTGGAGTATAAACAGATATATTAACTATTTCAAGGGTCGAATTTCGAAAGAACACTTAAGTGAATCGGTATTTTTAAGAACGCTTTAGTATTAGAGTAAGTTTTTTCGCGTCAGACCAAATATTCCCTTTTATATATGTTTTAAAGATGCATTTATTAGAGTTAATAAATTAAATGTTAACTAATTAATACTTAAATTATTAAGAGGTTATTTCAAATAGAATAAGGTATATTTGTACTTTGAACTATTGCACACACAGTTTTAACTTAAATAAAGACATTTTTGTGAGTACATTCAAATACTTTCATAGGTAAACTTTTTCTTGAAAAAGCTCAAGAAAAAGTTTAGCAATGAAAAACTTTTTTCATAATTTTTTTTAAGAATTTCAGATATAATTACTTTATATTACCTTTTTTTGCAAATCCAGTCATAAACACACCCGACCAACAAAAGTCTTGGGTACAAAAATTAATGTATTAATTTGCTAAATAATCTAAAATCCAAGTCACATGTTAACAATGGAACAATAGCGTTTATTCAACTCTACAGACTACAGTCAAATCCAAAGTAGAGTTTTTCGACCCGTATTATCCTACGGATATTTTGCATTGTATATATACAATATAATAATATTTATGCTCATCCAAGAGGCCCTTAACTACTTTGTTTTAATGTAAAATTTATCACATTTATGACGTCACAATACGAAGTCACAATTATATCTTTTCGTGGCGTACAATTCCTTTCCTTTTCGCTTTTAATTTTTTAAGTAATTCTTTTTTAGTTTTTTTTTAATATAACCATTATTTCCATTTTTATTTCAATAAAAAATAAAATATTAGTTTTTTAACTAAAAGCTCTGATAATATGTTGCTGCATTTGTTTGTATATATCCATTTTTGTTATTAAAATAAAAATACATTTCCATTTTTATTTCAATAACAAATATTTTTTTTAACTAAAAGTTATGATAATATGTTGGTGCATTTGTATGATTAAGATAGGAAGTATACTTCACGTTTGGCATCTATATTTAAATTTATAATATTATTTCTCTAATTTTACGTTATTGTACTCAGTTATAGGAATTCTGTGGATTTTAGAATCACAAGTTATTTTTTTTTAAACATGAAAGAATTATTATGAGTCCCAGGTTTAATATAGACTAAGAAATATCTACAATAGGAAGATTTTTCCATAGTAAAAGTTTTACTTGATGTGACTCACTTAAACAATACAAGTCTGGAACAATTGAAGTGAAACGAATGAATCGCTTTAGCCTTCAATTATTATTATCAAATCAGATTGTTTTATCGCGGTAAGATAGTAAAATTTAGCTAATTTCTTTAAACTCTTTAAATTAACTTTAAACCCAACCCAACCCAACTGTTTATCAAAATCGCCAAGTCAAAGGTCATCAAATAACCGCACAAGTGCTTTAAAATGTCTATAGATATTTTAAGGAAAATCTCTAATATTTTGTGAAAATTCAGTGTTAGTATTTATTTACAGCTTTTACTCGGCTGACTGGTAAGCATTTAAAAAAAATAAAAATCGTTAAAAGATCGTGACTAGGAAGACAGCAGCGATGTAATTCTTCCAGGTTGTAATCTGAATAAAAGTACCGTCAAAAGTATCTACCTTTCTTTATTTCAGATTTTAGGGGTGACACAGGGCAGCCAGAGGTCATGACCAGAGGCGCACGTCTCTTGGTAAATCCTTTTTGCCTCACAGAAGGTTACCGGAGACCAACTGCTTAGGAGAAGTCAATGAGTCGCTCCGGTGTAGAACATTTTATATAATTAATGATCGATTTTAATATAATAACCGTGGTCTGCAGTTTCTTCCTCTAATATTTGCAATACCTATCTTATAGAAGTGGCGTCTTAAGTACCAGTTTCCATTTAAAAGATCTGCCACTAGCCAAATTTGGTGCCTCATTAAGTGCAGTAGTTGATTAGTGAGGCTGGGTCATCAATATGATCCTTAGCCTGTGTCATATCAGGTGCTTTTATCTACCTCTCGAGCATCTTTCTGTCAGGTCCATGATGTGGTAGCTGTCTAGCAATAGAGTCCGTTTTCTCGTTATCATTAGGATTTTCTCGTAAATTATTTGAATTGCCCTAAATGAGTTTTACTTTATTTTTAGATAACCACCGTATATACATACTAATAGAAGTAACTCAATAAATTAAAATATTGATTAAAAAAATTATAAGCTATTAAATATGTAGACGCTTTATAAGTAGGGCGATTGTGATGGGTATAGTCGATAAAATATATTTTCTGTAAAAGCAATTTCTTGGAAGGACGTCAAGAGTCAATTTTCATCATCTAAATTGCTTTAATTAACTTGTGAACGCTTATCCGGTTGCTTATTTACCCAAACCATATTTCATCTTTTAAATAATATTATAGATATATGTAGTTCATATATAAAATAACTAAATCTTATCAGTTTGTATGGAAATCTTGTTCCTTTCCTACAAAATTTATGGGTTGATGAATCATATTACAAAGGGGCAAATTTCATTTTATTCTCATTGTGATTTTGCTATTAATTATTCTTTTATGTAAGTAGTAGTTCAGTGATTTCTATATTAAAAAACAATGTACAATTTTATTGCATACCAGTTTTTTTTAAAACACTTTTTTTTTAATTATTTCAAATACTTTTAATATTATCTTTAAATCCTTTTTTTATTATACAGTGCGTCTCTTAATTGTCCCCTCTCTCCTCTTATGTTTTGAATGCGTTTATATAAAAATTTGAAATTTGACACATCATTAGCAACCTAATTACTACTTTTGGTCCCTTGCTCATTTTGCAAAACTTCAAAATGACGGCGGAACACGATTTTGAAAAATAAAATTAAATAGAAAGAGAGGGGAGGGCGGGGCATGCGATACATCATTTGAAAGGGAGTTTCTCTTTCAAATGAACAGCCTTTCAAAACCTTATTTTTCGCATTTTTATTTATTTTTATTTTCTTTACCACACCTGCTCAGGTGTAATTTGTTTGTAGATGTGTTGTTGTTCGTAAAGTTTGTATTTTTTGTTAATGTCGACACAAAAACTCATTTGGTTTACCAATACCTTTAAAAGCGAATAATACCGAAAGGAGAAAATATTTTTGCTATTTCGTTTAGTGCAATTTTATTTGTATCTTAGTTTAATCGAAAATGCCTGATCCACATGCCCTTAATTTATGGTGGAAATCGTAATGTACATGAGACGGAAAACATTTTTAATGTTTGCTTTCTTGACCGTCCAGTAGTTCGAAAGTTTATTTGCGAGCTAATTTAAAGATTTACCGAGGCGGATAGTGTTGCCAGTAAGAAGAATTCAGGGCGTCCCAGCTATCCAAAAGAAAAACAGGTCGATATTATAGCGGCTATGGTAAGAGATCCACAACAGTCTACTTCCATAGTTGGTGACACGTATGATGTATCTTCTGCTACCGTGAAAAGGTGCTCAAAAAACATAAATTTCATTAGTTTAAAATTGAAATGGTTACCAACTGACAGAAGATAATCGTGAATTAACGTATGGAATTCTGTAAAGTAATGACCGAGAGAGTAAGACATTAGCCTGCTTATATAAAGAACATTTGTTTCAAATGAATGTCCTTTTTTTTTTTAATGGTAATGTTCATAGACAAAATGTCCATCATTAAAGCGATGTACATCCCTACATAGTTCGTGAAACATACACACACAATGTCCAGCAAAAATAAATGGGGATCAAATTGTTGGGTCTCTCTTTTTAGACCAAAATTTGAGAAGGATCTTTACTTACACATGTTGCAAAATGCAGTAGAATGATTATGAAATCCTTGAGATTGAATCCATATCCTTGATCCTTTATCCCAGAAATGTTAGAAAGTATTTGACTAATACTTACCCTACTCGGTGGATTAATCATCTAGGGCCTACCAAGTGGCCAGCCAAGTCGCCCGATCCTGTACCTCCGGACTTTTTGTTATAGGGCTATTTGAAATAAAAAGTCTACATCACCCAGCAATTATCTATCTTCGATCTGAGTCAAAGAATAATTGATGCACGTCGCAATATTGATGTTGCCACTTTCTAAGATGTTCGTGAAGAGCTCTCTAATATATTATTTTACTATCTTGAAGTTAATGGTAAACATTTTCAACATCTTTTGTAGTGAAATAGTTACATTTCTGTTTTACCTAAAGTTTAATTATTTCAAATTGAAATAAAAATGCGAAAAATAATTTTGCAAATCTGCCATTTTGCTATAGGTAGAAGTAATGACTTTTTATGGCGACGGGACGTCAGTTTGAAGTTTTCCAAAATGAGCTAGGGACCAAAAAGTATTTCCTTATCTATACTAGTAGTAGTAAGAGTGGTGGAGCTAGAGCTCGGCAAATAGGCCTGAGCAGTCTCTTTTCGCAAACCCCAGAATCACCCACCCCTGCGCCTCCACTCTCAATGCGCGGTCTCCACTGAGTCGGCCCATCAGATCTTTAAGATCTTCCCGCTGGAGTGTCGTTGCTCCGAAAATTTTCCTTCTCGAGCGACTCCACCTATCACAGATACCTAGTATGTAGTATGAAGTTTCCTCCCCTGTACCGCAATTCGGACAGAGTGGGCTTTCTTTTATACCAAGAAGGTGTAGATGGATGTTTAGACTATTGTGCCCGGTCAGTATTCCCACCAAGTCTTTGATACTTTGTCGGGTCTTTGTTAGCAGTCGCCTTGCTTTAGAGCCGTTATGGTCTGGTATCATTTCGTTGGCCTGTCTACATCCTTCTGTCCTCCAATTCTTCTTTGTTTTTTCCCAAGCTTAAGCGCCTGGGAGATTTGTTTTTTGCTAAGACCGAGACAAGGTTCGAGGCCTACGAAGGGGTTAACGGAACCTTGTCTTGCCTGTTCGTTGGCCCGCTCATTGCCCTTAACACCTTGGTGTCCTGGGACCCACCTCAGTCTCACTTCCTTGTGTGCTGCAAGCCTTTCCAATGCGTCTCTGCATTCCTGGAGTAGCGCTGAGTTGGCCCTGGGTTTCTGAATCGCCTTGAGGGCAGCTACTTCGAGTATAGCAAACACTTCTGCTTAGAAAACTGTGGTGTGTTTCCCTAGCGGGAAGGATTCCCCTGTGTTTGTTTCCATTCTGTACACTCCGGCTCCAGCTGAATTGGTGCTTTTCATCCATGATCCATCTGTGTACCAGGCCTGAAAACCACTTGGCTCTTTAATTTGGTTCGCCGACCATTCTTCCTTTGTTGGGATTTCGACTTGAAACCACTTCTATAACTTTAGTTTGCCACTTTCTGTGCACCTGGATGTCAGAATTGGTATGTTCTTACACATCCTGAGAGTAATCGTCATATGGCGTTGTCCTAAGTGAACTCTGCGCCACCCTCCGCTATCTCTCATACTCTTATAAGCCGCCATGGCCTCCCTCTCAATCCAGACTGGGAGGTCCGGTAGTCCAAGAAGAATATTAAGTGGTGCCGCAGGTGTTATTCTCATAGCTCCAGTAATTCCCAAGCAGACCAGTCTTTGCAGTCTGGTCAGATTTTGGGCGTTGGTGACCTTCAATACGGCTGGCCACCATACCACGGATCCGTACAAGATCCTTGGTCGTATGACTGCGGTATAAAGCCACTGGAGAAAGTGGGGATTAAGACCCCATCTTGTACCTATTGTTCGCCGTAATTGCCATATTAGGGCCATTGCCTTATTTACTGCCTGCTCCACGTGAGTTTTAAACGTGAGCTTGCTGTCTAAAATGACTCCCAAGTATTTGACCTGCTGCCTCAAAGTTAGGCGAGTCTGATACATAATGGGAGGTTTAAAGCCTGTCAAATTTCGCCTCTTAGTAAAGAGAATGAGCTCGGTCTTTCCGGAGTGACCGACAGCATTATCTCGCGACACAACTGTTTCACTTCCCTATCTGTACTAAATAGTTTTACTACATATCATATTTAAAAAATATATGTTAATAAAATAAATAAGAAAAGAAAAATTTATTATACAATGCCCTTTATGCTATTTAAATTGAATAAAGCGGTAAAATTACGGCTGTAAATAATATTTATTTAACCTAAACATAACTTAAATGTACTGGTACATATCTGCTAGAAATATCTGTTTATCAGAAATTAGCTTCTAGTATCATAAAATTGTATCGTATATTAATAGGTAAAGTTATAACGAGTTATTAGGTAACGTTAGTTTTGTAAGTCTATTGTAAGTCTCTATTATTTGAACTGTATCTGTCTCTAATAAAAAGTAAAACGATATGCATCAAATATAAGATCAATTGAGAGAAAAATTTTTACAGTAAAAAGTAAATACACACGGTTGCCGAATATAGCAAGTTTTACGGATTTAAATATAAAATATTTAAAAAAGCCTTAGACTTGTATAACTTTGTTTTCAAGGTGATATAAATATTTACATAAAAATTTCACTATTTTAACTTCAACTCCAAAACAAAGGTGGTATTTACTCTTGTTTTTTTTTAATATGAAAAGACAACAATATCTGTCTAATCCTAATCACAAGTCTATGTTAATCTTTTGAAAGGTTTAAGTTTAATTAAGTATTCTTTTTTAAATGACGGGTTTTTAAATTTGAAATACGGTATTACGGTTCAGTTTCTTTAAACGCATACAAAATGAAAAAACAAAATTAGCACAAAATATTGGTGAAGGCATAGCTCGCTCATAATAATCACTTCAATATTAATGCTATTTATGATATCGATAATTTTTATTTGTTAGAATGGAACCCAAATTATTAATTATAATATTTGTTTTTAATTGTTTTGATTTTATAGATGTCAAAAGTAATATCCTAGTAAATAAGATGCCAGTTTATTTTTCTACATCCCCACTTAAACCAATATTGGCGCGAAAACTTTTGACCTCTAAGAGTCGAACAAGTCTTTGAAGACAAAAGCAAAAGCTTTCTTTGTATTATTGCCAATTTTTCTCCAATGAAAAGTTGAAGACTCATTTTAATTACATATTTTAGTTAGAGGATACTAAATACCATACTGCCTTAGTGCAGAATTTATAAGTGCTGTAATTTAATCTTAACTTTTTGAAGATTTTTTATTTAGTGTCCAGTTTGTGTTCCCAAGAAAAGGCCAATTCATTGGTAAATCTAAAAATTCCTTTGTCATCCTGGTTTACGATACTGTACATATACCCATGTATTTTTATATAAATATATTTAGACATAAGGTTAAAATTTAGCCACCAATGCTTATACCTACTTAATTTATTGGAAATATTGAACTATTGATCCGGGTTTTCTTTCACTATCAGACCTTTTTTCTCTGTGTTTATAGATAGCTTTACTATAGTATATTGTATCAAAAATCTCAAATATATGTTGTATTAAACCGTACCGATACACTTGTAAGCTGGATAACTAAGCCTATTTGAAAAGTACTCTCGTGAACTTTTAGTCCCAACAAGAATATGAGATTGCACCATTTATACAGACATTCTATTTAAGAAGGGCAACATAACTTATTTTAAAAGTTTGATTATAAATTTTTCTTTTAACATAGATAAGGATTCATCTCAAAATGTAGCTTGTTTCTTATGTTTGTTTTAAAATTTTAAAAAGAACCTTACTTTCTAGTTATATTGCTAAGTTTGACAAGGGACTTTTAATGTAATGGCACATCCATAAGTTTCAAGTTGCTCTTACACTAAAACTCGTAATTTTATAGTGTATTTAGCAAAAATAAGGGATAATATTTATTTTATTGTTAATTCAGTTCTCTTAAGTATAGTATTAATTACATCATAACACTTGTACAGAGATTTATTTTAGGTCAATATAATTTATGGCATTTATATATTTCCCAGTCTGTTCTTCCTTGTGAGATTTTCTTGCAGGTTGTAATTACAATGATTTTAGTAGTTTTTTTGATTATCGGGATATTCTTATCCATCTCTCTGCCGTACCACTCAACCAAGGTGGTTAGTGTTAATCGGCTCCCCTTTGAGAAGATCCTCGAAGAAGTCAGTTCTATTAAGTATCCTTTCTAGCCTTCACTTTCCATATTTTTACCTCCTCCTCTTTCCCTTTATTTTTCTTCTTTCCATTTCTTTCTTTTTTTTATTATCATCATAATTAATTAATCATCTGAAGTATCCATTTATTTTTTAAAATTTTACCCGAGGGATTTAATTTCATTGAATTGAATAATACTTTGGTTTTATTTGATGAATTATTGAAAATATTCGCCGTTCAACCTCATACAGCAATTATTATTTAAACCATTTCCTACCGTTGAGAACCTTATCGTGTATAGTTTGATGCCACACCTATAATGATGCGGTTTTATAAATCTTCATATGAGTCAGACTTGGTGGCATAAATATTTAATTTCTGACATCCCCACAAAAAAAAATCTTGTAATATCATAGGCTGGACCATTTAATAGATTTTCAGCAATGCTGTGAATAATATTTATTTAACTTATGCATAATTTAAATGGGTACCTTGATACATATTTACTGGAAATATTAATGATTTAAAAAATTTCAAAATATTTGTTTATCATAAATAAGCTTTTGGTATAATAAAAATGTATCGTTAAATATTAGGTATGTTAATAAAAGGTTTTTGTATGAAATCGAATTGTTTTGTAAGCCTTGTTTTTAGTTCGGTGGCTGTCTCCACTAAAAAGTAAAAAAGTATGCATCGAATATAAAATTAAATTAAAGAATAGCTTTTATAGGTGAAAGTAAATACAGGGTTGCTGAGTTTAGCAATTTCTACGGCTTTAAATGTGACACTTAAAGAAACTTAGACCCGTATACTTTTATTTTCAGAGAAATATTTATATAAAAAGTCGATCACTTTAACTTCAACCTCAAAACAAGGATAGTACTTACCCTTGTTGTTTAGAATATGAATAGGTATTATGTCTTTATAAATCTTTTGAGAGGGGATTCAGCGGGTTGCCATTCTACGGGTTGCCAAGTAATTTAATATAATTTAATATGTTCCTTGGTTTTATCTTATTTATTTTTGAAAATATTCACCTTTTACACCCACAGAGTAATTATTTAAAGCACAAGCTTATCGGATATAGTTTGATGGCATCCCTATAATAAAGTGGTTCTGTAAATCTTTTAATGACTCAGACTGTGTGGCACATATTTTTGATTTTTGACTTCTCTGCAAGAAGAAAAATTGGCTAATGTCGCGGGACATCTAATAGATTTTTTACAATTTAAAAAAACATGTAGCACTATTTTAAAGAAGTGCTTTTAAAAAAAGTATCACTACATATTTCTTTTGATTTTTTTCAAAAAAAAGTATACGAATCTGAGGATATAATTAAATTCTCAAATTTAATGCAGAAAGCCTAGTTGGACTGTTTTCGATTTGCTATCCTGTATATTTTTATTACATTTGTAAAAATGTGCTATCATTCTTGTTAAAATAATTCTAATTTCTTGTCTGTCGTATTACTTTCACAAAGGAGTTGTTTTGCCAACATACGTCTCGCTCATTGTAAAATATCTTTTGAACGTAAGCATTACTCAAATACATATTTGAGTACCGGAGGATTATAAGGTTTAATTACGCATGTTTATTTGTCGTTTGTACGTGTGCCAAGAAATGACAGGCGTGTTCTTAAATTTATTACACAGGTGACTATAAACACGTTTCATCAGGTAATAAAATTAAAATAGATTGATTTAAGATTATTATAAATAAAATAAAATATGGTTATTTACTTTTTTAAACTAACTAAGTTAACTAAAGTGGCATGAAAATATTCTGCTTAAAATATATTCGTTCAATGAATTCCCGAGAAAAGCGCAGCTTTGCACTTCCAAAGCAAAATAATTCTACCGGTTGAATTTACTTGCTGAATGAATAGCTTTAATTAAGTTCTTATTTCGCCTTGCTGCATTCATATAAGCTTTATCTAATTAATGGTAAGCTTAGCTTTGTTTATATTTTAAAAAGGATAATTATGAGACTTAAATACTATAAGTGTGATGGGTTTATAAGATTATCTGATAAGATTTTTTGAAAATTTCAAATATAAAAACTAACACGATTGTTATTGCCTGCAGTGAATTGAAGCAGTTGTTAGTGCAGGTTAAATGTGTCAAAATGGCGGTTGTTATGGGAGGTGTTATAAATCTTACTAGCCGTCCAAGAAACAATCGAAGGTCATCCTCTTGTCAAATTGGCTGGAAATCGGGCTGTTTGCTTAAAATAATGTAAACACAGCTCTTCTTAGATTTTTCTCCGAATTAAATGACAGCATTTATAAATAAATACTTATAAAGCGCATAAAAAACTTTAGATTTCAAAAATAAAGAGTTTTGTTTTAGTGGCAAAACTATCTCGTAATTTGACTGGCTAAATTGTTTCGTAGTTTGGTTGGTGATCAATTAACTTTATCATATAAAAGGCTGATAAGCGACACATACATTAGCTTTTGCTGTTCTACCACAGAGAAGCCTACTGCAAATAAAGTGGAGTTAAAACTGTCTCGTAATTTGAGGATCACACTAAAGGACCCACCATAGGACTATCAGAATAATAAGTAATTAAAACATTTTCAATCAATCGAGTGTTCAAGAGGAACACCATTGTCTATTACACCGAACCTCCGTGCTCTTAGTGCCCCACAAATGTTGGGCGCAATTAAATTCGGAGATCGCGTCGGCTATTGAGTAGCCGACGCGATCCTCTTCAACCTATATAAAGTCCTGAAAATTGTTTGTTAATATATTGCATTAAATTTAGCATATGCTCATATATAGCTCTAGAATTGTGAAAGTTAGGAATCATAATTGGTCTACAGACTTTTCAAAGAAGGTTGCTAGAGGCCAAGTTATGTGTTAAGCGCCCCGCTAAAAAGTCGCTAGTTTCTGGAAAAAATATAGCAGCAAGAATTTCATTTACGAATCGCCATTTACACTAGAGAGTAGACGATTGGATAACTTCTTTATAGTGACGAAATGCGGTATACAATTTTTACGGCCAGCGTATACGGCCAACGTGTACAGCCAGCAGCAGTTTTTTATAGTATTTTCTTGTGGAAAGAAGGAAGCCCTATATACTTTATTAATAAAACCATGGATCGATTTATTTATAGGGATATAATAGAAAATCTAATGTTCCTTTACGCAGCGTGGGAAATGCCACTGCGTTTTATGTTCCAGCAGGATTGCGATTAAAAACACTCTTCGCTTCTCGAGTAGCTTCGAGAGAGAACATTCGAGTTTTAAAGTGACCAGCACAATCCCCCGTTCTCAACTCAATTGAGAATTTGTGGGAAAAAGTAAAACGTAGTATTCGATTTTCATATTAGTTTTCGAATAAATAATCATTGATATCTAAAATTAGTCAAGTTTGGACAAATCTTCCATAAAATGTTATTTAATATTAAATTGCCTCAATGCTGACATTTCCAGCAAGTAATAAATAACAATAGATATTTTATTAACTATGAGGATTAATACTTTTAGTAATTACTATAACCAAATGTGTTAAATGTTCTTTGTTGTCATATATAAAATATAACATTTTTGAGTAATTTTGTCACCCTGATTTTCGCCAATATTTGTAATCCTAAATACGTTTTATCTCAAATTGTATCTAAAGTCTATCATAGCGTTGTGATATATTGTCTTAATTTTAGAGGTAATCCATATTTATTGACTGCATTTAGAAATTACCAGATAACTTTTTTTCATCGAAATGAACAAAAACACACTTTTCTGTTCTACTTTTGTCCGATAGTGTAATTAAAAATTTTCAAAGCTAAAAGGCAACGATCCATATCTTTATAATTAAATAACATAAATATTCGTATTAACTTACATGCACGAAACTTAAAAGCACTCAAATAATTTTTATCTGTTATAAAACTTTTAAAGCTTTTGAAGATTTCACTCTAACTACCTAACTATTAGACGGGTATAGTGCTGAATAAAAGTTTTTAAAATACGAGTTTAATACAATTTTATTTAAAAAATTATTTTAGAGGTTATAAAGTGTGATTAAAAAAAAGCTATGCGGATAAAAATATCAGAAGTGAACACAGGGTCAAGACAAATTGTTGTGAAGCCTTATATCTGAACTTAACTACTATCGAACTAGTCTTAATAAAAGAGAATAAGGAAACACCAACAACCTTGTAGTATCAAAAGCATCAAAATTCAGTGGTAACTACAGGTTTATACTATAAGAAAATCAGGAATATAACTGTTTAAACCAAATACACTAAAAAGACGTAACTTTCGAATTTTATAAAATAAAGATAATATTATTTAACCACAGCAAACTAATGCCACTTAAGCTATAAAACTACTTCTTAGCTACCTTTTAACCGAATATGATTTTTTTTTAAGTTGTCCTTAAAAACAAAATTCCGAAGGAGCCTATTTTACAGGTTTATCGATTTTAATCTAGTATAACAGAAATTATAAAATATTTCTTGGGACGTCCATATTTTAAATCTTTTTATTTATATTTAGAGATAAAGCTCATATGTATTTGTATATACAGAGTGTTTGGCGGAGGGTTAGCCAAACTTGGTGGGCATATAGGCTCAGATAGAAGATATTTTCCTAATAAATTTGTGTTCTAAATGTCTCGGGTTTTATTATTATTGATTTTGTGTTATTTTTAGGATTTTAAAAAAATTATGCCTTTTGACATCTTTAAATTTTTTCAGCATATTTTTCACGTTTTTCTTACATTTGTATTTAGTCTCTAATGTATCCTGAATCCAAAAAAATCAATATCAAGTACATATAATACCGAAATAATTCATTTTGAGCTCAAAAAGTTAATACAAGTAGCAAAAAAAGTTATGAAAGGTAACTTTAACTTGACGCAAAAAAAAAACTAAAATCTATTAAGACGTTCAGGTAGTTTTAAAAACATCTCCAGTTATTACTCTTTTCAATGATATACGATGTGTAACACAAAGCCGACTAACTTGCCACAATTCATGACTTTAAAGGAAAATAAAGTAAAAAAAAAAAATATTTTTAAAATTTTATGTATTTATTTCAAAATTACAAATTTTATTAAAATTGCGCTCCCCTGGCTCTTATACATGCCCTACATCGCCGTTGCATTTCTACTGTCGTAAGGCGAAGTCGCATCTCTTCTCTGACGGTTAGAAAAGCGGCATTGATTCTTTGAATTAAGTGGTCTAGATTGTCAATTTCTACCTCGTACACGAGTTCTTTCGCACGTCCCCATACGTAAAAATCGAGCGGGATTAAATCAGGGGACCGTGGACGCCATGCGATGGGACCTGCTCTTCCGATCCACGAATTGGGAAAAGTATTGTCCAGAAATTCTCTAACGGCGACCCGATAGTGTGCAGGACACCCGTCATTCTGGAAGACGATTGGCCCGTCTTTACTAAATATGGGTATATCAGCCAATAATAGTGGAAGATCATTTTGTAAAAAATTTAAGTAATTTTTCCCGTTGAAGTTTCTTGGCAAGTAGTGTGAACCGATGAAGTGTCTCCCAATCACACCTGCCCAAACATTAACACTGAATCTTGCTTGGAAAGACTTGGCTCTGGTCAAATGCGGATTTACGTTTTTGTCTTCCCAATAATGTAAATTGTTGTTGTTTAAATATCCCCGCACGTGTAAATGTTGATTCATCTGTCCATAAGATGCTTTTTAAAAAGTGTCCATTTTCAACGTCTGCGTGAAGCAAAAAGCAGCAAAATTGTACCCGTCGCTCACAGTCGGCTTGTAGAAGACCTAAAATAGAATATCATGATGCCAGTAAAAATTGCCGAATTAAGCTGTTGATGAAGTATGAAATTACCTTGCACTGGGGTGTAATGGAAAGGATGCCTTTCTTCTGCCTTGAAAACTGACCATGCTTTCCATGTAGAAATGTTCAGATCTGTAGCTACTTTCCTTGTACTAGTGGTGGGATCCTCATCGAATGCGCGAATTACGTTTTTATCTACAGCAACATCATACTGCCTCCGATTGATCCTCGGTTCTTGAAAATTTAGATTGCCTGTTTCCCTTAATCGACGAAAAGTGATAGCAAAAGTGTTGTGGTGGGGCACACGCCTTTTGGGGTATTGCTCCTCATAAATTCTTTGTGCTTCTCGCGTATTACCATTGGCTCTTCCGTAAGCAAAGACATATTCTTCGTTATATTCAACAACAATCCCATACCATGTTCCACGATCTCCTCATTTGACCATTCAAAGAATTGTTGCCGCTTTTCAAACTATCAGAAAAGAGATGCGTTTTCGTCTTACGATAGTGGAAATGCGACGGCGACGTAGGGCATATATTAGAGCCAGGGGAGCGCAGTTTTAATAAAATTTGTAATTTTGAAATAAATACATCAAATTAAAAAAATATTTTTTTTACTATTGTCCTTTAAAGTCATGAATTGTGGCAAGTTAGTCGGCTTTGTGTTACACATCGTATATCATTGAAAAGGGTAGTAACTGGAAATCTTTTTAAAACTACCTGATCATCTTGATAGATTTTTTTTTTTTGCGTCAAGCTAAAGTTACCCTTCATAACTTTTTTTGCTACTTGTATTAACTTTTTGAGCTCAAAACGAATTATTTTGGTATTATTTGAACTTGATATTGATTTTTTTAGATTCAGGATACATTACAGACTAAATACAAATGTAAAAAAACGTGAAAAATATGCTGAAAAAATTTAAAGATGTCAAAAGGCATAATTTTTTTAAAATCCTGAAAATAACACAAAATCAATGATATAAAAAAACCCGAGACTTTTAGAACACAAGTTTATTAAGAAAATATCTTCTATCTGAGCCTATCTATGTATATGCTCAACAAGTTTGGCTAACCCTCCGCCAAACACCCTGTATACTGAAAAAGACGCAACTTTTAAATTTTATAAAATAAAGATATTATAATTTGACTATAGCAAACTAATATCACTGTACCTATAAAACTTTTTCTAAGCTACAATTTAAACAAATATCATTATTTCTACTTGAAATAATTCTTAAAAACAAAATTCCGAAAGAACCTATTTTACACGTTTATCTATTTTAATCTAATAGAACGGAAATTATAAAATATTTGTTTGGACGGTCATATTTTAAATCAGAAGAAATGGCAGCTGGATTTTAAAAAAGAGGACGAGCGTTAGGTTAATGAAGTGTATTATTAGATGGCGGACGTAGAACCGAAAGTAAATCAAAAGATATTCGACGAGCGTAATAGTTCTAAAGTTTACGACAGGAAAAATGAAATGTGGCAAATTCCCTAATTAATATAATATACGGTAGCGATAAAAAAATAACTTAAAATAATCTGGAAAATATTGTTTGATCGCTATTATATCGTTATTAAATGTTATAAAAGCTGTGAAACTTTACATATTTATAAAGGAGCAGTCATTAAAACTTTGCTAAGAAGTTGCTGTTATGCGTAAAAAGTAAAGGAATATTCACAAACAAGAAACGTTTAATGATACAAAACAAAATTTTAATTAATAGATACGTATCTTATATTATATAAATAAGTAATGTGAGTCATTAAATAAAAACACAAAACAAAAACCTATTTTAAGACTATAAACAGCTCGTTTACCATAAACATAAACCTACTGAATAAAGATTAATAACTATTAATGTATTTAAGATTTTAGTGAGAAGTTAAAGTTAAGCTCTAAAATCAAATTAAAATTTTGATGACTAAAGTCATATTCCGGACTTGATAGGAACTAAGTGCAATTTTGTTAACAAAAGGACTTGGTATTCCTTGATATAAAATGTTAAGTGTTTAAGATGATCTTTTAAAGATCAAGTTAAGATCGTATATACCACTCACAAGCTTACCACTCAACAAACTTTGTGTGATTTCCTATTAGATTTATTCACATTCTTATTTCCATTAACATAATTAATTTTCCTCGTTTTTAAGTACCTACCTATTTTTCCTAGACTTTTTCCTATTATAATAATGAATAATATTCTTATGGAATTTGCCTACTTGACTCGATATACCCTATGTAATTGCAACCCTCTTGTTAAAACTACTACAAAAAAGTTTTAGGTAAGACTTTTTAGAGTAGTGGAAAATGTTAAAACTAAATATAAAAACGATGTCTAAGAGCTAAGAGGTAGCTAGTAAGGTATCTGTCCTATTAAAGGTTCTTAGTAGAACGATAAAATTTTAATTTGAGATTAGTAATATCAATATTTTTCAGAAACAAGTATTCAGTTATGATTATGAAGAAAAATAAAATATATCAGCTATAAAAAAAAGAAAATATATTAGTTAGGGTGGTAAGAAAGTCTAAGAAAATTGGCAATAATGTTAAGTAAATACTTCGGATTTAAAGCAATGTCTAATCACCCTTTAATAACGTTAATCAAATCTGAGAAGTAAAGCTTTCAGCAATGAGCTAGAATTCACATCCTGAACATTGATAATATCCTTGGAAAATTTTGGTATGGCTTTAAAATTTTCTTTAACTCAGATTTTCACTGCTTTCGGTTTTTTTGATTTTTTGTTTAGCTCTCGTCATATAACATGTGCATGCATTCTGATAATAAAATTCAAGATCCATCGTTTTATGCATAAATAGCAAAATATTCAAAGATGCTGTTGTTATATCCTGGGGTATTTAATATGTTTTATACATATATATATATTCCAGTTTGAATTCCTTAAAGATTACATCATTTGATTTGGCCTGTTCTACTTTTCAAAGAAAAACTAAAGACATTCTGTTTTTACGTCAGTAAATAAAGTTGGTCTTTTATTTTGATTTTTTGTGTGATGTCGCTAAATGTGTTTTTGTATTTTTAAGTTTCTACTGTTATGATCTGTAATTTGAAATATTGGTACTGATTGTAGAGCAAATTTTTTTTAAAGTTGTATTTTTTATATTTTTTTAGAGAGCGCCTAAACAGCATCTGGTCTGCGTACCGGAATACTGACGTAACACGGCCTTTTATTTTTCATAGACATTGTGTATTTCTTAATGTTTATATTGTATTTTGTACTTGTTTATGAAAAGTAATAAATTTTGTTTATTATTATTATTATATTATATATATGCCATAAGCTTATCATGGTTTCTGTATTATTCCTTTATTATATCACTAAACAGTTTCTGGCATCGCCTGAAGGCTGCATTGACATAGCCTTTTATCTTTGATGTTCTATTACTATTCTCCGTACATATTATTGTAAATCTGTCATAAAAAATTATAATTTTTTTATTATTAATATTAATACATTTATTAAACCTAGGGGAGGCTGGCCTAAAATGACATACTAGGGTAAAACAACATAGGTACAAAATCTCCAACTTGGCAACAGTATTTTTCGGAATAACTTTATGTCAACAGTATCTCGGCATGTCTTTATATTACGCGTATTAAAAATATTGAGATTAGTTTGGCGTTAACGTTCATAGGGCGTGCTTTGTATTTTTTCAAGTCTACAAAATGTTTGTGTTTTAAAACAGAAGATTTAACTAAAGTATTTAAAGTTTAATTTTTTACGCTCTAACCTAATTACAGGTATGTATTAATCTTACTTATTGGTAAAATAATAACATTTTAACATTTTTTTTGATAAATAACATTTTTATAAATAAACATGTGTTTGTAGTGTAAGTTGGGTAAAATGACATAGGACCTAGATGGCTAAAATGACATTGTATGTCATTTTGCCCTTATTTTTTTACAGTTTCTCAAAATGAATTGTTTCTTCTTATTCTTTTTAGAATGGTTGGAAATTACTCAAGAAAAACCACCCGTCAGTCTTACAGATGCAAAAAGCTATTGCGGCAGTACAAAATGGAGAAATGGGCTGGCTCAAAGCTTCAAAAACATTTGGCGTACCCCAGGCTACGCTAAGAAGACGAGAATCGGACAAAAATAAAAGAGTCAAAGCTACTAATAAGGGTCTAGGCCGATACGAAACCACGTTTTCCGTAGAGTTGGAGAGAGACCTAGTTCAACATATCAAATTATTGAAATCTTGTTTATTTGGTTTATCATGCGATGAAGTTCGTTCCTTGGCGTATCAACTGGCAGAAAGAAATGGAATTGCACATAGGTTCAACTCAACTACTAAAATGGCTGGTTGCGATTGGCTACGTAGATTTAGGACCAGAAACGCCAATATATCTCTTAGAAAGCCTGAAGCTACTTCGGCCGCTAGAGCACAATCCTTCAATAAACCGCAAATTGCTAATTTTTTTAGAACTTTTCAAGAGACAATTGAAAAAGAGCATATCAACCCCACGCGCATTTGGAATGTAGACGTATCTGACCTGTCTACTGTCCAAAAACCTAGCCGAATACTTGCTACCAAAGGTCAAAAACAAGTTGGCTTAATTTCAAGTGCTGAAAGGGGGCAGCATATTACAGCTGTGGTTTGCATGAGCGCAGCAGGAGCCTATATTCTCCCATCATTAATTTTTCCCAGAAAAAACTGGAAAAAGGAACTGACCAAGGCTCCCTTAGGTACATTGGGAATAGCTCAGGAGACAGGCTGGATGACGGGCGAGATTTTTCTAAAATGGATGCAACATTTTAGAGAATATTCTAATCCCACTTTGCCTTTATAAAGGCAAATAAAGTGTTACTTCTGGTTGATGGTCATGCTAGCCATAAAACTCTAGATGTTACAAGATTTGTTAAGGAAAATGGAATAGAAATTATATGTTTCCCACCTCATTGCACCCACCGGCTGCAACCTTTAGATGTGTGCTTTTTTGAACCGTTAAAAACATTTTATGATCAAGAAGTTACAAAATGGCTAAAATGTCATCCAGTCATATCAGATTGGCGGGTTATTTGCTGCAGCATATGGAAAAGCAGCTACAAATCAAAATACTGTAAGTGGGTTTATGAAAACAGGAATATGGCCGCTAAACCCAGATATATTTCCTGATTATCTGTTTAACCCTGCAATGGTCACAGATAGATATCAAGATGGTGATACTCAAGTGGCTAACCATTCATTGAATATAAACAATATTTCAGTTATTCGCCCACAAGACATTTTCCCCTCTTCCAAGTTCATCCGGCATACAAGCAAACCCAAGAAAGCGGGAGGCAGAAGGAACCAAAGTGCTTACGAATACCCCAATATTAGAGTAACTTAAGGCTAGAGAAGCGGAAAAACAAGCTGATAAATTTCGCAAAGCTGCGAAACGAACCAAAAAAAATTTAACTCATTTAGTTGAAAGCCCTGAAAGTTTAAAAGAAGTTATTCAAATCAAAGAAGTTGCCACAGTAGCATCCGAACACTTTGTCCCAATGGACGAAAACTCTGATAATGAAGAGCCGTTTCAAGATGAAGACGACGAAGATGATCCACCCTGCCTATATTGTAACAGTTTATACTCTATGTCCAAGTCCAAGGAAATTTGGGTTAGATGTCAATCGTGCTCGAAATGGGCACATTGTGAGGGTGCTGGTATTTCTAAAAGAAGCAAACAATATGTATGTGAACTTTGTTAGTTTTAACTTGTAATGACCTTATTTACCTATGTAAGTTTCTTATGTCATTTTACCCAAGTATGCTCGGGTAAAATGACACATTTAGATATTTCTTTTATATTTTTTTCGCCAGGATTATTCATTTATTTAAAAAAAATTAGGTTATATTTTTATTATAAACCTTTAGTATTATAAATTACTAATGATTTTGTATGTGTACATTAAAAGAATAAAAAATTAATAAGCAAAAATAAAGTGGTATGTCATTTTAGGCCAGTCTCCCCTATATAATTAATGTAATTATAATTAATTTCATTAGAAATAAGAAATAGACCAAGAATGATGCATTCTGCTTCGGTGATTTTTGTTGTATTTATTTTTGTGTGTCTTGTCCTTTATTTTGTAGTTCTTTAGGTACAAATTTAATTTCTATATATTTCTTTTTGTATCCCTGTAAGCCCTATAAACAAGTTACAATCAATAATCTGTGCCTTACGACCGCCAACTTATGAAATATTTTTTTTTTAACTTTAACAAATCGTTTAAAACAAGGCCAAATACACTCAAGTAAAAAGAGAAATGTCCTTCGATATTTGACATATCTTCCTTAAAAAAATAGTATGCCGATTTTGAAGTTTTTTTTTATTTATTCGTAGGTAATGCATTTGTCTTTTAAAAAAAAAATGATGAGGTGGAAATTTTTTCAAAGTCTTTTTGATGGTGGTGGAATAACCCTAACCATGATTTTTCCTTCATTTTTGATTCACCCTGTATGTTAATTGAATATATACTATTTATAAAGTTCTTGTACCCTATATGAAAAAGGTTTCTTTTCGAGCAAGTTACTTTTTTGTTCATTGATTTATCTCTAAAATTTTCTTGTTTTGCAATTGACTTACAGCTTTTTGCTGAAATCTTGCAGATTTTTTTCTAGTGAAATAAACTAATTTGACATAACTGCTTATCATCATGTATTGCTTCCTCTATGAGCTCTAAGAACTTATAATCTATGGGGCATACTAAAAATTAAGTTGCTTATCATTTCCATTGGTATACGATCCTATTCTTTTACAAATATCTGCCATTTCTGTGAGGCTTTTCAGAGATTTCTTGCGAAACCGTCTTCTTTCTAATTTATCCTATAAATATTCTATAGAATCATATCGGAGCTTCTCGCAGGTCATTGGAACGGGTGATACCAGTACATTCTAAGAAGTTCCGCAGTATCGCTGCGGTGGGTGGTCGAGCATTATCCTGCATCAATATAAAATTATTTCTCACTAACTCTGCATACGGTAAAACATACTCCTCTAAGATTCCTTCCCAGAATTTAATTTATCCAATCTCTTTAATTTGTTAAAAGATAAATGCAGTATCTACTTACAAATAAAAAAATAAAAATCGGCCTATTATTTCTATATTAAGAAAATAGGTCAAATAGATAGTGCGTCACTTTTTTTGAAACTGAGTGTACATAAACAATTTTGGTACGATTTCTAAGAACTTTGCTAAACTCTCGTAATTAGGTGAGTAGATAATCCTATTATAGGCTTTTTCCGACCAAGTTAATAAGTGATCAAATTCAAATGGCTTAAAATATCAAATGATATTTGATGATAATATTGATATGATCTAATTTAATTGTCGCAAAGAAAGACAAATATTGTTGGCGTCACAGTACACATTCCATTTTATACGATTTTTTTAAATATTTGTGATTAATATCAGTTAACATAAAATACTGTTAGGTATCAGTTTTATTTTGGTATTCTTCTCATCTGGTTAAGCATCTTGGTTATTGTAGGGCAATTTTCAAACTTTCTTTCTTTTTATATTACTTATAAATAATACTTCTGTTTAAGTGATTCATTTAAAGTATTATGATAAATCTATATGGATAGTATAATCTATATTTAAACACCTTAAAAATTATAGTGGTTTTATGATTATACTAAGGCATTTTTTAACATAACATATCCTGGCAAAGGTTTGTGATTTCTTTTATAATCCTATTCTAAGAAAATCATCTCAATTTGTGCTTTCAGTTTCGCTAATATGTATGTTATCGATTTTATATAATTAAAAAAATGCACGTTTTAAATTACCCTTCAAAAAGTCTAAATAACGATTTCTAATTCTGTTGATAGCAATCGGAAGCTGTTGGCCTGTTTATTTATTTTACAAGTTAAAAGTTTCCAATACTCACTGTATAAATACGGCATGTATGTTTACTGAAAAAACATTATGTGGATATTTTTGTTGCTACATGTTGCGGTATTCGGTCGTATTTTGATAAGTTAATTTTAGGCTCAATTGTGTGTGGTTTCCATTTGCTATTTTAATAATGCTATTGTCTGAAAGTTTTTAGTAAAATATATTTAAAATAGGTACATGCAGAGTTGTTCACTCTTTGTATATTAATTGGTACTTTTACATTATACTTGTTACATTTGAACTCAGATCTATTCATTATAGATTTTTACTATAAAATCTTTGCACAGGGATTTAGATTGTAGATTGTAGATTGAGAAGGGAGTCATTTCGGTTGATCCGCCGCTCAGCACTGCTACCTGTGAGATATTTTGTGCATAACTCTACTTGTCTTAGTTTGTCTCAAAAAGTCTTAGACTTCTGCCGTATAAAGCTATATTTTTGGGAGGTAGTTGTCCCACTTCTTGAGGTGTTGGTTGTAGCCCTTCCAGGTACTTGAGCCTCTTGCAGAGTTGGGTCGGGCATTCACAGATCAGGTGTTCTGCTGTTTCTGTGGCATTGCTGCAGAATCTACATTGGTCGTCCTCTGTTATACCTATTGCCTTTAGGTGATATTTCACTGGGCAATGACCGGTTAGGAGTCCGACTGCTGTTCTGATGTCTGATCTGTTCATGTCTAGGAGCTGTTCAGCTCTTTTTCTAGAAGTGGTTATAAACTTTTTTACCTATCTTAGTCCTGGTGCTCTTCTCCAGTGCGACAGCAATTGTTCTTTTTCCCACCTGTTTAGGTCTTCGGTGATGTGGGTCTTCATTAAACCACAGTATGGCTCTGGACCATAGTATGGTGTTTGAGCCCCTTTTTTTGCAAGGCGATCGGCTTCTTTGTTCCTATACCCCGGTGGCCAAGTAGCCACATTAGTGTTACTTGATTCTTTGTTGTAAGGCGCTTTAGGGTTTGTTTGCACTCCCAGACTAGCTTTGAATCACATTTAAAAGCTTTCAGGGCCTTTAGAGCAGCTTGGCTGTCTGATAGTATAAATATGTGTTTTCTTTGGAGGCCTTGGTTGATGCACTCTTCTGCACATATATCTATGGCAAGCACTTCAGCTTAAAAGATGTTAGGGTATTTGCCCAGTGACTTTGAGATCTTAGTGTTAGGGCCTGACACGCCCAGTCCTGCTCCTTCTGTTAGTTTGGAACCGTCTGTGTACCATAGCGATGCATTGTCGGCTTTTGGTACTTCTTTTTTCTCCCATGATTGCACAGGGAGGTAAATATATCTTCTCATATTTTGAAAAATGATCAGCAGTGGTTCCTGCACAAAATTTATGTAAGTTTAATTTCAAATATATATTTTCTTGAGCTACTTAGATTAATAGTTAATAATTCACACAAAAATACTTCCTATCTTCATCTAACGACCACAACTTATAAGACGCTGAACCAGTTAACGTAATAAATAAAACAAACTTGTACAATACAAAATATACCTACTTATTCCATCCAAATAAAATTAAAAAAATTGTTGCCGTTTTTGCTGACTTTACGTCATTTAATTTAAGCCTATTTGGACTCATTTTTCTTCTTAGCAGATAACGTCACTCGTTTCTTAGTAACCAATAATAATTGTACTTACCAATCACAATAGGTTGAGTACTTAAATCTATATTAACACACAACTTCTGGGAACCTTCTAGGGATCGATGATGTCCGTAAAATTGTGAACATAAGAATAATAATAAATACTTCTTAATGAGAGAAAAGGTGTTGTTGGGTGACGTCTCAATATAGACAAAATAATTCGGTTCAATTTGAACGTGGTTTCTTTAAACAAGTTTTCAGCTATACATTCAGTGTCACACAGATATTTCACTATAATCCTTTTACGCAAAAATTTCAACAATAATTTCTTTACAATATACACTAGTTTTACGCTGTACTTATGAAGTAGAAGGAACCTACTACTAACTAAGCTTCAACGCATTGACGACTTCTATTAACAATACATAAGTGTCGCCACTTAACTTATGCATTATATACATTCGTATGTGAGGGGTTTTGTTTTTAGTTGGTAAGGATGGGCTTAATTTGTTCATTTTTCTAAATCGCGTCAAAACTACGTGTATTTGAAGGTCCAATAAAGTCCTTGTTACTGTACTATATGTTTCACGCACTATACGATAATACTATGTATTTTACACTGCAATAAATTCAAAGTAAGCCAAATGTTTTAAAACATTAGCACCCAATAAAATAATTAAATTTTTAGTTAAAGCGTGAACTAAACATTTAAGTTCTATAAAACTTAAATACTCTCGCGCAAATCAAAATATTATTATCCATATCCAGAATCTCAGATTTATATTCGCGCTACTTCCTTTGTCTCCTTATAGAATTGTACATCCATATTCAGGGTCGTTGTGACACCGGATGCGTTCGCGGAGCTTATATGTGACTAGAAGTCAGCGAGAAGTCGTTAAGCGTCTGCCAGCTTAAGAATTTATAAATAGTTCACATCCATAAAAGATGGTTTTGGAGCATGAAATTACCGTATAAGTAGATCTGTATTACTTAGATATGTTAGGTATTAAGTAGTAAAAAGCCAAGAAAAAAAGTTTGATATTTCTATATTGGCGGATTGAGTTAAGTAAAGTAAAATTAAATATTTAACAATATAATACTCTTAATTAGAGCATTAGTCACTGCTCTTAGTCTGACCATTACACGGGATGATAACGAAATCAAGGAGTCATTAATATAATTTCCAAGGACTTACATTTTTTATTTTTAAGTCAATATGGCGGCAGAAAAAAACTTAATAAAATCGCAAATAAATAAATCACCTCAATTAGTTCTTAATAGAAAATGCAATACAATTGATTTATCGCCAACCATTTTTATCACATCTAAATTAATGACTACGCCTACATATAAAAATAATTTACAACTAAGAACAAAAACTAAATTATAATAAAGTAACGTATATGGAATATAATAAAATAAAGTGAAGCAAAAAAAACTTATTCATTCAAATCTTATGACCGCCTTCTTGCTGACAACTGAATTCTTTTAATATTTTTAGTTAGGTATCTTAAGGTATAGTGGCCAAAATTGAAAGCTAAAATTTGCTATATTTATTACAAGACTAGTATATAGTAGTATAGACTTTTTATACAGGGTGTTTCACGAGGAATGGTGGATATTTTATGTTGTAGTATTCATAATTCAAATAGAGTAAGATCAGGCGATCTTGGTGGCTAACTGATGGGACCACCGCAGCCGATCTAACGTCCCGGAAAAGTGCGACTTGGTGGCTGTAATGTACGGAAGCTCCGTCGTGCTGAAAAATCATATTCATTATTAAATCCAAAGAAAAAAAATCTCTATTGGCATATTGTTTTGTCGAAAATTTAAATATCCGGCTCCTGTAATACGCTGTGGTAATTCCGCACCACCATACACCTACGGCGAATCGATGTTGAAAATTCGATTCAGCAGCTACATGTGTATTTTCATCAGATCACCGATGCAAGTTATGGCTGTTGGTAATACCGTCGCGAGTAAACGTTGATTCATTAGTGAATAGTATTGTTGGAAATAATTGACGGTGAGCATTTAACCAACGACAAAATTCTAGTCTACTAGCGAGGTCATTGAGTTCCAGGTGTTGTACCCGTTCTACATGAAATGTATGCAAACCTTGCTCATGTAATGTCCGTCATACCTTTACGTGAGAAAGACAGATGCGTGCAGCAATTCTTCGTGTACTTGTACCAGGACTACGTTCCACCGATTCTAAGATCTGTTCTAATTCATTCAACTTTTGTTGATTTGCACGTTCGGATTTAAATCTGCTAGGTACACTACCAGTCTCACGTTTGGCGAAGACACGAGTAAATACTACATTCCTCCTGAAACACCCTATTTAAGCCATCATCTTCTGTTAATGGCATTAAAACATTTTTATTTTTATTTTAAGGGCTAAGTTGGATATGGGGTCAAGTGAAATTCAAGTCATTTAAATTTTTTTATTGCTACAATTTCAATGTATATTAGGCCTTCTTTATGGCGCTACGAGAACATTGGTGTATCTATTCAGGATGTAAATGGTTATAAATCCATTTAACAGTTTCCATCATACATCACAGTATACCGCTGAAGTTGAAAAGTGCAAGAAAATTCCATTTTTAAATATTTTACTTATAACAACAGAAAAAAACATTATAAGAACTGACTGGTACCACAAGCCATTGTTTTCTAAAAGATTCCCAATTACAAGCCAATGCATCTCTTTCAACATATAATTAGTATAGTTAATAACGTGAAATAGACAGCTTTAAAACTATCACATCTTAATTTTTGCAACAAAAATATTAATATTATCAAAGTCTTACTTCTAAAAACTAGGTATCCTGCAAGAATATTTAATAAATTTAAAACAAGAACCGGTCGCCCATATTCACTTAACTTTTACCTCCAAATACCAAAAAATATTTTTTTAATTCCATACATTAAGTATTCGTCTGAAAGGTTAGCCGGTACTCTTCATAATCAATATTACAAACTTGCGTTCAAATGTGAAAATACACTAAAACAACTATATCGTGGACAAAAAATAACTACAAAGTGGTGTTGTTTACAACATCCCATGCTCTAATTGTCAAGGTGTCTAGATATCTAAAAAACATCGAAACAGTTTTGGCAGAACATAATGTCTTAGAAATACACCATTTTAATTTTAAGGAGGTGTAGCGTTTTATTTTTCTACTCCTATTTTCACTAACGCTCCATTGATATTTTATTAATTTCAATAATTATATTAATAATTTCAGTCAACTTCTTTTATTCATATTTCTTTAAATTCACACTGTCAATGACACATTACTACTGTAATGCATCACTCTCCTGGTTTAATTATTCATGCTTTCTGTTGACGGTCCGTCACTTTTTTGATTGGTCTTAATTATTGTTTTCTCTGATTGGCTGATATTGACAGCTTAGGAGAGAGGTGGGGTCGTTACTGATTTAGTCGGTACTGCATCCATTTTTCGAGGACTTGTTCCCGTGTTGCTGATAGAAGCGCACGTAAAAGGCCAGTTTTTTATTTCCGAAGTTTGTGAAGCAGAAAGTGGCCAATATGGTTTGTAATTTTAGTCCTTAATCTTGTTCCTTTAGGGAACCGTTTATTTCATAATTCTGGTGCAGAATGCCCAAGATTTTGATGGATAGATAATGAAACTTAGCAAGGTGAGTGTGTCACATTTTGAACGCCATTCATTTTTATCGACAGTGAATACAATGGCAACCGTTGTTTTAGGGTTTTACTTTTCCGTTATCCTCTTTATTCTTCCTCAATTGTTGATGGCTGCAGGCTTTTGATTTCCCCGATAAATTGCTAAAAGTCATAGAGCTGGAGCCAGAGTTAGAGCTAAATATTACCGACCATAGATGTGTCTCACTTATTTAAATTTTTATTAATATATCTTTAATTTTAACTTATTGCTACAAATATTTAATTAATATCATAATTTAATATGTCAATTTCTTATCTATAATTTTAGTTATTTTTTGTTCAGTATTTTTCAGTACCTTTTTTGGTAGTTAAGTAGATATAACTCGGTTAAGGCTGATATGCCTTAGGTAAAAAGGTTCATGAACTTTCCCCGGCGTACTACAAATATACACAAAAAACTTTAATAATTGCAATTTATTTTGTGCGAAAAAGTGCGAAAAGTGCTGTCCTAAAAATTTACCTAGTAGCAAAATCATAATTTAAATATTACTTTTGTCAAATTTATTTTAATCATTTCAACATTATTCATATTTTAATTCATAATAAATTATTAACATTTAACAGATGAGAACATGAGGTGTGTACATATCTTTAATGTAAATATAATTTGTTTGTATTGTTAAGATATTTTTTTTGCCTCTTTAAATCCACTAACACTGTAAAGTTAACGCCACAGAGGTTAATATCGATAATATTTGAATATACATCATAATTCGATAAATTCAAATAATATCGATTAATATTGATAATGATTTGAGAAAAAATTAATTTCAAAAATGATAAACAACATACTGACAACTAAAGCATATATTACGCAAATCTCATCAATTTGATAAAACCCAAACTGTATAACCATTTAATAGCATACACAAATATATTTTTAAATTTAAATAACAACAGTTTAAAATATTATTCATTTATGCTTGTTGTGCAAACCAGTACTTCGATATATATTATATCCTTAAGAACTAGACACTTAATAGAATCGTCAAAAGATGCACCAATGTTCTACGTTATACTGTCAAATGATTTTTTGATGTAAGTATATTTGAATGTTCCCATTTAATATTAACATTAATTTTTAACTTTTTTTGTTAATTTTCATTTCTATGTTTAAATATGCATTTAAATAATTAAAAAAGATATTAAATATCAGAAGAGTTTAATTTAATTTAGTTTTATATTATTTTTTAAGTCTGTTTAAAAAAAAATAAGATCGCCCTAAAGAAGACCTAATATAGGCTGAAACGTTAGCAATAAAGAGAAAAAAGGCTTGATATTAATATAATTATATAAATTGATAATATTATTATTATATGCTAGGCTTGGATTTTATTTGATCTCACATTCAACTTAATCCATCAAACTCAAAACATTTAAACTGGGTCACTAAAATAATAGATCAAATCAACTAAAATAATTAATGGTAAGTTAAGGTTTGTAATTAAAAAAAAAAAAATACAATAACAAAAACAAAAAAAATAATTTATCAGATTTTACGAAATGTTATATAATATATAACAAATAGAATGTTACTAACTTGAGGACTTCTCCAATAAAAGAATGAAGCTTACTAATATAAATAATGAAAATTATTTTAAATAATCATTGAGGTTGCTGGTTTCTGGTATCTTAATTATAATTTTCGGCGTAATACAGTTTCTTATAAAATATTGTTAGTATTAAATAAATAGTCTATTCTTGCAGTCGAGTTGAAAGATCAGGTAAATAAAATATACTCAGTCTCCCTGCACTTAAAAATATGTTTACACACACGTTTTTGCATTATAACATTCTTTACTCATCCTCTATTAGTAGTTTCTGTTTCTATAGTTAAATATCTACTTGACTGGTAAAAGATCTAATTTTTTGACTATCAAATCAGACGTAGAGGAGATTTTTGTGATTTTCAGATAAACCTGTTGTGTAGTAGTTTGAATCGACTCTTTTTTTTAGTAGTATGTTTTCATTACTAAGACAGACTCGTATTACAAGTCGTACGTAAACGATTTAAAAAGTAAAATATAGTTACAAATTGTCAAAGTCTTTCACTTTTTCCAATACCCTTTTTTAAAACTATTTTCATATTTATATCAAAAATGTCATACCAAAAATTTGCGAGATTTGATTCTAATTTTTCGAGAGTTTTGCCATTCCCATAAAAAATCTTAAGTTCATAACAGACTTTAATATTATTAAACAAATTGATTTAAATACTAAATTTCCAATTAATTTAAATATTAAAATAAATTCTAAGCATCTGAAATAAACTTCTTCATAAAAATTTAATATCGAAATATTCTAAAATCAAAAACATTTCTTTACCGTATTAGTGTCCTATTTCTAACAAATTGAAAAACATTTTTACTTCGAAAAACACTAACGCTAGTTTTAAAGTAAAACACTGATTTAAGTCGTTTATTGTTAATCCTAAAGATACAGTTTTTACTAAACAGTATTTTCTGATTTTGAGTTCATCAGTGAATTTGCTCTAATTAAAATTGTAATGCTTTTTAAATAGGTCAGCGTAGAAGAAAGTTATAGACACGGATAGGTAAACGTTGAACAGAGATCGTGAAGGCTATCGAAATCATAGCCTATATTTTTCAAACATTAAGTCTAACTTTGCTAAACATATTTCATGTTAACAAACATAACTTCGATGCATGATAGTATAGTTTTTGGGCTCCTTGTTTTTCAGCATTAGTTAGTTATAAGCTAATATGATTTCACTTCTTCATTTGCATTTCTAATTTCCTCATCCACACTCTCCCTTATTATGTTAAAGTTACCCTTTTGGTGCTTTCATCAAGTCTAACCCCCCCGTATATCTCACTACCTTTTAAATACAATACCACATTAATTTTATTTAGACACTTTAATTTTATTTAATTCCTAAGATATGTAAATCTTAGATTTCTCTTTTAGTTGAGAGGGCAAATATAGCAGATATCGCTAGAAAAAGAGTTTAAACCTTTTGATAAGAAATTTTGGTACTTTAAATTTCATTACCTATCTTTTCATATCATTTGAACACCTTGCTCTCTTTCATCTGATTTCAAACAAACCAAAAGTTTTGTTTTCTGTTTTATCAGTTGTTATACCACTGCCGTTTAAAGAGATATGCAGCACGTCTATTATTTACCTCCACATTTTCGAACTTTTCTTGAATATAATAAAACCTTATAATTAATTTTTAATAGGTTAAAGTCTAATTTTTTAAATTTCAATATAAAAAACTTGTTGCCATTCCAAGCTCGTAATTATGAGATCATTTAAAGGTAAGTCACAATTTTTAGACTCTCTTTTTCAACTATTAAATGAAATCAATAAAAATTAAATCTCTATTTCGTTCCAGATGACTTAATTTCAATTTCACCCTTCAATTAATTTAACTTCATAACATTTTTGTAAAATTAAATACCTCTCCCTTTTTCATTCTATAATTTTTCAATAAACTTCGATGGAATTGTTCGGATAAGGTTTTCTGCTTGAACCTTTAGGTCATTCAAGTTTATCTCCTAGTAACAGCGGCTATAAATTCTAATTTTTGTAATTAATTATTGTCACTTAATTTTTAGTTAATATTAATTTATTGTAATATGTAACAACTCATAAACTTTTGAAACATGTTGGGTATAACCACACATTTATACTTATATTTGTGACAGAATTAAGACTGTGTATTATTACGTCAGAATATTGTCAAATTTAAAATTATTTGTGATAAAACTCTTAATTGGAAAAAATATTCCATAAATAAAAATAGAAACAGGAATTCTTTTTGGATACCTTGTAATTGTAAGGCAGTGGGCAGCTAGAGAGGCTGGTATGCACATAGGTCTCCTAATGGGCCTATCGTATCCTACCGAGGGCTACCAGAGCTTAATAGCCTTGGAAAAATCAATGAGGCCTAGCTAATGCGTAGGGTGTGAAGATGGCGTCTTAAGTGCCAGTAAAATCTAAATATTTCAACTGAGTTATATAAACTTTAATGCCAGTGTTCGGTTAAAAGACCTGTCATTAGCAGAATGTGGGTCTCTTTAAGTACAGTAGTTGCCTGGTGAGATAGGGAGAAAGCCCATCTATGTGTCTCTTAGCCTGTCTCATTCCACGAACGGAGGTCCGTCTCTAGGGTTAATTTATCTAGCAGGTTCTTCATTGGTTATACCTATTATAGGTTCAAGGCCTACCGGTCATTTCAGCAGCAGATTCCAGTCTAGTAAGGAAGTCCCCCTCCTGGTATCTAGCATAGCCAGAATAGTCAGGTGTCGAAACAAGCCTGAACTCTGCAGTCCACTTTCACTTGTTTCTTCAGGATCGATACAATCTGGTAAAATCTGGCTTTTTTTTAAATATAAAATATTGCAAAAAAATCATTTATATTTTTACTGAAATAAAAAAAAAAACAAATTTTATCTTGAAAAATATATGCAGGATTAAGTACGGTTTAAAATGGATATAAAAAAATTGTCTTTAATTAGAAAAGGTACTCTATATTATCAAGTTATGTAAGTGAATTTATAAATTGTTGGAAGGATTGTTTGAATTTTAAATTGTTGGGGTTGTTGAGAGAAATATACATATGTAAAATAGTATACCTACCCATATGTATAAATAAATCACTTTACATATGTGTAAATAAACAAAAAATATCTTTTAGATACTTTTTGTTTATAATTTTTGTCACTTTGAAAAAAGCTTACGAATGTGAGAAAGCCAAGAATCCACGCAAATAAATATTTGGGCAGGGATTTTTAATAATAACTGATATTTCTTTTTGTATCAAAAATATTTTATTCGCCTATTAACAAAACTATTTTCCACTAACGATAATTCTGCGAATATTCCGGTTTACTAGTAAGCCCAATCAAAATAATAATCCGAATAGATATAATTGATTTCAGCAGGACAATGCTGCCTCATTTTGCTTGACAAATGCGAGTTTACCACAGTTTGAATTAAGTTTTTCCGAAAAGCATTTATTTCATATTAAATGAATATTCACGAATGTAACTGAAACAGATTAATAAAATTGGTAAAAAAATAAAAAACTTAGTAAACCAAACACAATTGTACAAATTAAAATACAAGATACCGCGTAAAATTGATTTTTATTGAAAGTTACGAGATTTATTTTGACACTACAATCATAATCCCCAATAGGCATAAAAACAGCCAATTTAAAAAAAAGAATAATATGCTAATTATGTTATTTTTAATTCTACCGAAGCAACACATCATATATTATTATCGTTCAATATATGTTTATTCAATAATTTTTTAATGAATTTTTGGCAAGGTATATTTATTAAATTGTAGAATATGCTTATCTCAAATACTATTCTGTTTAAAAAAGGAAGAAAATTTCAGCAGATAAAAAAATTGACACGGAATTTTTAAAACTCGATTATTACATCTCAAATATTTGATGAAATGATCTCCATATCACAAATAGGCCAATGTGTAGCATACGATATAATATTATATTTTTCATATACTTATGTAACTTATAGTGTCGAATATCATAAACAGGGAAATTTAAAAAGTGAAAAATGCATTAACGTGTTAGAAACACAATAATTATACCAAATAAAAAAATAATACAAATTTGCTCAAAACTAAATAAAGATTTAAAAAGTAAAATTTATTTTAGAGAAATGTGCAATGGCAGAATACTTTTTTTTTATATTTACCATAAACCCCTTATAGACGCCACTAGTAAAAATTATTTTTTACTAAAAATATACATTGGTAGTAAAGTTATTTAAAAGAAAAAAACTCCTTTAACGATTAAAATAAGGGTTTTATATTGGTTTTCTATAACTAAATATGCAACATTTTGTTGATGGTAAGTATATTTATTTAAAAGCGCATTCTTTTAAATGGATTTTGTAAACATCTAAAAGTAATATACAATATACTATACTTAAACGCTTAACTTTTCTGAAATAATAATTGTATATTATTAACATTTAATAAACCTTCTTGTAAAACGTGAATAACATAAACATATTACTAAATTACTGTTATTTTAAATCAAAAATATACGATATAAAATAAATATGGAGGGGGTTTTTGCGACAATTTTTCATAAAGTTAGAAATACCATGAACAGAATCTTCATAGTCCTTTCAGCTTTTAAAATACAGGTCACTTTGGAAAATATTCTATTTTGGGTCTCCCTTATATTTCAATCATCTTTCAACTTATCCAAACGGTAAAATACCATTCTTATATATTTTTTCTCGTAAAATGCAGAGATGTAGATAATTTTAGTTACATAAATACTATGTTAGAGGTATAAATCAAACTTATATTTTTTTTAAATAAAATACCTTGTACGTTTATAGATTTAAAAAAAATGTATTTTTTGTGTCGTATAAACAGATAGTTACATATTACTAACGAAGAATTGGATGCAATGCAAATACATAACCTTTATAAAAGCATAAAAGCAAATATCTTAGAAGTTAGTTAAACACTTAGTTTCTAATGTTCTAATTTTTAAGGTGATAAAATGACAACAATTTTCTCTAATGCAAAGTTGCCATGTGTTCGTAATTCTTCAAATAGCAATAAAAAGAATCAATGTTCGCAGATTTTGAAAGGATCAATGAATTGCCTCTTGGGTTCTGGCCTTGTATCGCGATTTATTACTTCATTTTATATCTATCCCTATGAAAAAATTAAAATTAAGAGATCTGGAGATAGTGAAGGCCATCTAATAGGTTCGTTTGTACCTCTAGAATATTTTTGGGCAATTCTGGAATAACTTCCCCAAGGATTTCTAGTTATCTACGTGCTAACAACCTTTATCAAAAATCCTATAAAGTATTTGTCTGCCCAACTAATTTACGATACGCTAACTTCAACTGATTTTATGTATGCCAAATTCTGTCAGCAAAAAAGCAGTTGTTTGACGAATTAACAAGTTTTCCCAATAAATCGTTGCCATCGATTTGCTGCTCCTGATAAAACAGTATCATATTATATATGAAATTTGTACAGATGATGGAATAAATTACATTTCTTAAAATCTCAACTTTTCTATCTGATGACGAAGGTGCTGCTTCTATATATACCAAAACAGCTACCTCTTTTCTTCCCTGTTCTCTTTGTTGTATACTTTAGGACGCAAGTAAACAAAGGATCCGTGCTAAATTGAATTTGCTTTTAAACGAGCAAATATGTCCAAAAACGGTTCCCTTCTTTCTGGTTTTCTAACAATAGCTCACTTACCTTTGGAAAAATACCGAAGCTTCTTAAGATTTTTTATTACTCTGTATAAAATATAACCAGCATATCATATTTCTCGTAACTTTCATACGCTACTTTTATTCGACGAGCTTGAAGAATCTTAATTAAAAAAAAACTAAACGAATAAAAATAAACTGGTTCTGGAAAATAGACATTTTAATATTCTATTGGGTATTACTTCAGTCTTTTAGTAAAAATCAATTTAGAAAATACTCTAACCGTAACTATCTCGTACGATCAGTTATGGAAGAGAAGAAGAAAAAAGACTTAAAAAAAAAACTAAAATAAAAAAAAAATTTACTTGAGGTATAATAGATTTTTTATGTGCCCAGGAGCTGACTTATCTATTGACCTTTGAGCTCGTTTCTTGTTTACTTGTTTTCAATATCCTAACTTTGTTTTTTACTGAAATTGAAAAGAATTCAAAATCAACTTATTTATTAAAGATAACAACCTAATTTGAGCCACAGTTTTGGTTTTTACAGTTTGAATTTTTACAAATTATTTAAGATACCCTACCTACCGAGATACCCTGCAACTACAACCAAAATGAGAAAGAGTATACAGAGCGACATATTCGAGATCTCGGAAACCGTAAAAAATAGAAGGACAATGAAATTACGGGATTTTTAAAATATTTATTAAAAATCCAAAAAAAAATATTCGTTCAATTTTCTTATCTGATATTATTTAAAGTCATAGAGAAAATAAGTGAAACTTCTTTGTAAAAAAATTTTTGATATTTCAATTTTTGGAAACCACTATCGTTTAAGTTTTTTGATAAGGCTATGTCGAATTATAACAAATTTAGTTAGTTATATTTCAGAAGATACTTTCCGTAAAACGGTCACAAAAAAGAGAGAAATAGGTGTATAGTAATTATAATTAGTCACTTATGTATTAACATGATTAAATGCGAGTATTTAAAAAATAAAGAATCTTAAAAAAAGGCAAGATAAAGAACGTTGAACAAATAAAATATTGTAACGAAATTCGGGAACACACTTTTATTGTCAACGTCAAAAATACTAACCTTACTCGCCTTGACTGTCGTTTAATTGTTTCCAAGGTAAAAACTGACTAAACAATTAAAACTGAATGAATTGTCACAAAGCGCGTCCTTTTTAAAACCCGATGGAACAGTTTCGAAATATTAAGAATTATCTTCATTGTTTTTGCCCAAAGAGACCAATAATTTTAGGAGAATACGGACAGTCAAAGCTAGCAAGTATACAAATTCTAGAAAATTAGAACTACAGGGATTTACAATAATATAACCTAAATAACCTAAATTGGAGCCAAAATGGGGCTCTCGAACAAGATGAACTACTTAAAAACTAAACACTATAGATAAAAATAATAAACCAAACGTAAGTAGAACCCTAAAGAAACCCTACGAATCAACTTTAACTACAGAATACTAAAAAAATTGTACAAAAACTAGGAGAACGTTTACTAATTAACGTATTTACATTTTCATAATAATATCTAGGGGTTATGTTGGATTAATATTTAAAGTGGCAAAAATATATTGCTTTTTTGAGTGAAAAAATTAGGAATATATTTTACAAACTCCAACAACTAGGTAATATTTTAAGTCAGAAGTTACTTAAAAAATTTTACAATGCCCTTGTGAAACCTAATATGAGATACTGCGTTATCATTTGGGGATGTATTTATAATACAACTGTTAAGAAAATATCAATTACTGTTCTAAAAGTTATATTTAAAAAATAATTTAAATTCTCAAATTACGATTTATATACTATAAAGTTATAAACTATCTCAATATATTAAATGTTAGAAACCTTCATATTTACCCAGCACTTTTTTATATCGATTAAATTGTGTGTTCAATTAATAAAAACTCTAGTATATACCGGGTGCGGTAAATTAACTTAAAATAATTATTTTACTATTCAAGGTAAACGGGTGAAATTTGGTAAATCAATAGAATTATTATAAGAGTATCTTTTGACATATCCAGTTATTTTTTGTCACTTCCAGTTTTACCGGAAGTGACACTAACTTTCTTATTTTAAATAAGGCACTTAGTATATTATTACGTATTTTGATAGAAAATAATATTCTGAGAATAATGATACTGCATTTGCTACTTTTTGTTTTATAATCATAGAAAAAATAATTTTTTTTTAATTTTAAAATAGGGTGACATGGATGCGTTGAAAGTTTCAATTTTTAATCAAGTAATCATGGAAAAATAGTTTTCGTTACATTTTATGATTTAAATTTTTTATACGTCGTTTTAAAATGTCCAAACCATTATTTATGGCATTTATATTATTTTTTAAATAGCACATTATTGGGAAAAGTAATGTGCTATTTAAAAAAAATAAAATAAATTAACATAAAATAAAAAAACATAAATTAATATAAAATAAAAATAACAATTGGGGTTTCTTTTTGTCAATAATTTGATATCATTATTTTTTAAATTGGTTGATAAATAAGCCCATAAGAAGAAAAAATTAAGTATTATAAATAAACGCGTTTAATTAATAGAAATAGCACATACAAGGCTTTGATTTCTTGATTAGGAGGCTGTGTTTTGACGCATTCCTGAGTTATTTTTCAATTGACATAATACATGACATCTTGTCAAGTTCAATTATTATTTGTTATTCAGACAAATTGACCATAGTTTTTGAAAGACTTTCAATGTTTGATAATATTTGAAAGGTTTGCTGACTGAATTTCTGAAAAACTGATTTAAGTAATAAAACACAATATAAATTATTATTCTTCCGTGATTACTTGAATAAATATTAAAATTTTGAAAACGTTTTTGACACCTTGTTCTAAAATTTAAAAAAAATTATTTTTTCTATAACCATAAAACAAAAAGTAGCAAATTCGGTATCATTATTCTCAGAATATTATTTTCTATCAAATACGTAATAGTACACCAAGTGTCCCATTTAAAATAAGAAAGTTAGTGTCACTTCCGATAAAACTGGAAGTGACAGAAAATAATTGAATATGTCAAAAGATGCTTTTATAACAATTCTATCAATATACCAAATTTCATATGTTTATCTTGAAGAGTAAAATAGTTATTAAGTGTTTCCTTTTTTCTGTATCACCTGGTATAGTAGTACTTAAGGTAATTTCTTGTAGCAATCACTTGGTCTTGTATAGCCATCATAAAGCCTTTGGTTCCAGGAAATAGATCTCCACGAGTTATTATTATTATTATTATTATTATCTTTTGAAGGAGGTAGATTCACACAAGCTATTTAGGCCGATTCCTCTTCTATTTTTTTTACTGGGTATTGCTAAAAATAAAGTGTTTTTTTATGATATGTTTGTATAAACTCCTATGTAAAAATAGTTTTCAAACACTTAATATTTGAAATAAATTTTAATTTGAATTAAATCATCAGCTGAGGGTAAAAAAAGTGGCCATAAATTAATTAAGCTCTATGGTTTCAAATAACCCCCGAAAAAAATTAAACCGACTTTTTAAACTATTCGGTAAAACGAGTTTTTTAAAGAATTTAAAAAGTGTAAAATTTCTCAAACTTCTTTTATTTAAATTTCTCAAATTTCTGCTAAAATATTCAGTTTTTTATTAATTACATAATTTTACTGTGATTTGGCTAAACTTTTTCGAACGAAACGGTTTTCGAGATCTTAATGACCACTCTCGAATTTGGGACATCCTGCGTATAGATTCTAAATGCCTTGTGAAAACGATTAAGATTTGACATAAATTCAAGAACATATGTTTATTTATTATTAACCGCAGAGCAGTATCTTCACCTTCACCACATTGACTATATAACATTAGAACTGATTTAAACATCAAATGACAAGCTTTCCTTTTATAGACCTCTGTAAATTATTAGAAAGGCTTTATAAACTTTGCTTACTTTGCTGCATATTTAGACTATAAAGGTTTATAATAAAATAAACTTATTGAGGTAAATCGGGCTTAAATAGGCTCCTCAGCAAGACTAACTACTAAAATCTACTTCCTGCAGCAAATACTGTTAAATGAAACGTAAATTAATTTAACTACCGTACCTGAGCTACGAAATAATATATACAAATATTTAATATACACATATTTAATGTTTTACTTTTTAATAACAATATAGCTAGCAAACATTTATATAAAAAGTTTGGAATAAGTTGGATTTCACTTTTTTAGTTCAATTTCAAACTAAAAAAATGGAAAAACCACCAAAAGCTCAACCTAAATACGTAAAATCCCCATAAAACTTATATCTCACACATAAGGCCTATTATTAATCGAATGGTATGCAAAATTGCCTTAAATAATTTATTATTATGAAAATGTAAATACTTAAATTATTCTCCTAGTTTTTGTACTACTTTTATTAGTATTCTATTGTTAAAGTTGATTCGTAGGGTTTCTTTAGGGTTCTACTTACGTTTGGTTTATTATTTTTATCTATAGTGTTTAGTTTTTAAATAATTCATCTTGTTCGAGAGTCCCATTTTGGCCCCAATTTAGGTTATTTAGGTTATATTGTTGTAAATCCCTGTAATTCGAATTTTCTAGAATTTGTATACCTGCTTGCTTTGACTGTCAGTATTCTCCTAAAATTATTGGTCTCTTTCGGCAAAAACAATGAAGATAATTCCAAATATTTCGAAACTGTTCCATCGGGTTTTAAAAAGGACGCGCTTCGTGACAATTCATTCAGTTTTAATTGTTTAGTCAGTTTTTACCTTGGAAACAATTAAACGACAGTCAAGGCGAGTTAGGTTAGTGTTTTTGACGTTGATAATAAAAGTGTGTTCCCGAATTTCATTACAATATAATACACGAGATGTTAAGTAATAAAGACGTTACTGGTTTTATAAAAAAGTGACAAAATCGCATAGCTAAAATATTTTTTTTAATAAACTTTTACTCTTATTCGACGTTGCCCAATTTTCATTAGATTTCTAATGTCTACTTTTTAAAAAAACAATCGCCGCAGTTCATCGTGGGATATATATGTTTTTAAGCAGTAAAGACGTTTATGGGAACTTGCTCTAGGATCAATAAGCAAATTGCCTTGTATGCAATATAAACATATTATTGAATTTGAATATAACATATAAAAAAACTTAGTAAACCATCTAAAATAACTCATACATGTTGAGTCAGAGATATATCTTAAACGCAAATTGATATTTTATAAGTGATTCTAGGAACTTATAATTTATGGGTCTATTGACCTATATAACCGAAATATAGGATAGTTTACTAAAAATATTATATTTTTAATGCACTTTTTTAGTTAATTATGTTTAAATATTAAAATTTTCAATCAAGAATGTATTGTTTCATTTTCTACGTGCAAGTTTACTAAGAAGTTTCAAGCACAATCTATCTCAGAATCAGAATCTCAGAAAGGAAAAGATGAACTTAAAAATGCTATTTCAAATGTCTTTTGTTTTAATTTAACTCTTACATAATCTTATTTTTTGACATTATTCATTATGTTAATATCAAACTTTTAACATTCTTTATAAAATGAATTTTAATTAAAAAAAAAAGTGAAAATGCCAGTATAGTAATTGTGTATAGTATTTGTGTATGCGTTTTGTAATGGTACTGCTTGGGCTGCAAAGAATATGCAAGAAGATTTTCTAAGAGAAGATAACTCTATTTTAAAACGTTTTCAAGAGTGTTTGGTTGGTTCAAAGAATAAAGTACATTTCCAACAGTAAGATTAAGCAAAGATCAAGAAAGGTGCTGCCGTTAGTAAATGTGATGGTCTGACGACTTTTACAGAAATATAAATTTTATCTATATCACATCCAACAAGTTCAACGGTTAAAATGTAGTGACAAAATTTGAAGCCTGATTATAGCAGGTCGATTATTTTAAGTCAAAGAATATTTAAGCGGTGTTTCTTTACGGACGAGGCTACCTTTTAAAATCATAATTCAAAATTTCCAAAATTTATATAAATTTTATTTTAAATATTTTACCAATTTTATTAGTTGATGCAGTATAACCGTGGGAATGTATTTTTAACATTATGGTTCTCTTCCATATTTCAGACAAATTTTAATTGACTTCTTAAAGGAAAATTTTCTAGTTAAATCAATGGACAGAGGTAGTCCTAATCAGTTGCCTTCTGAGTCGCCCGATTTTAACCCTGTATACTATTATCTTTAAAGGCATCTAAATTCCACAGTTTATGACAGATACTTCGATGCAAGAGCAGCTTTTTCAGCGAATAAAGAATGCCGGTAATAGATGCAAAAAAACCTAAAGGTTTTTAAGTAGTTGTTATGTTTTTTGGTACGTTTTTATCCAGTGCAGTAAGTGTAGGTAATTAGTGCAATTTTGAATTTGTTTGAATCTGTTTGCTACTTTAATTTATTTTACTCTTCAAAAAATTTACATTTTTTGTTCTAGTTAATTAATTATTAAGGAATTAATTTTATTACATATAATTTTTGCAAGATATTTTATCATATGATCCTAAAACAAGCTGTTTTTTTGGCAAATAGACATACATACATCTATTTAAATTTGAAGTCGGCATTTATACAAACAACTTTAAGAATAAAAATACAAATCAACAGTATAATCTTAAAAACTTTTAAATATATAATAAATAACTTTTTGCGTTTCATTTCAAAACAACAAAAAAATTGTTTTATAATATAATAATTTAGTATTGTATGAATAGTCCTGATCGCGACATCAAGCATCTAGTTAATGGCATTGTAAAAATAAGAACTCCTAGATTGCGCTAGCGGTTCCTCGCTTTGAATTTTTAGCATTTTATTGGAATCTTGTTGTTTTTCTCTCTCTCTCTCTCTTTGACTAACGTGATGTTTGTTATCTATCTGTCTTTATAATTGGTCACGTACGCCATGCTCAACGATCAATTTACGTACTGGCATTTTTGATGTCGGGCCGTTGTTGCCATTCTTTTTCCTGTAATTTGAATACTTTGCCTATTGGGATTAGATTGATTTCCGTACTTGCTGCAACTTAAAGCTGAGCAAGACAGTGTTGTATTGTCAATTCATGTAAAACTGGACTTACGTGAGATTATTGATCGAAGTGGTACCCAGAAATTGCGTTTTGGCTTTCTTTCCAGATGGTGTGTTTCTTTCCTATTTTTTGTAAAACGTTTTGTCATGGTTTTTAAGGCCGCCATTTTTCAAGTGCCATTCGCCAAGTTTCACGTGTTAATTTTAAGGTCTTATGACGGGTCCTAAATCAGATCTTAAGTAAGATCTTTGGTAAGGTCTTCTGCAGAGTCTTATGCCAGATCTTCAGCGTAATATTAGGTCTTAAGGGCCATCCCAAGACTATCCCAAGCCGCCTAAGAAGATTTTCCCATTTCCCATTATAAATTGGAGCTTTATCAGGATTCCTTGCTTCTTTAGGGTGTTATTGATTGGACTTTAGTCAGCTGCTGCCTTTAAATCTGCAAAATGGGTTATCAGGTCAAGAAAATAAGAGGAACGTGTAAGCAATGTTATTATTATTTCGATTTTGAGACTGGTTATATTGGCTTAATTATACTAATTGATGGCTCCCTTATTTATTAATTAATGTCTAAAGTTCCTTCTTGGTAAGTTACAATGTAATGTAAATTGCATAACTACCTAAATAATAATTTATTCAATACCTAAATAATGATTTATTTAAACGAAAGAATAAACAATGAACATTGACCAGTAGTAGCATATTTTTATAATAAGGTGTTAATAATCAAAGCTTATTTTGTGTTTTACTATGTGTTATATTTCTTAAAATCCTTTTTGTTTATGTGAAAACCAATTTGCTAGTTAAAGGTTCTTTCAACTGCACTTTAAACAAACACATCAAGCTGGAAGGCGCCCACAATTTAAAAGGTAAGCATCTCTAGAATAATTCATGCCGACCCACCTCCAGTGAATGTTCTCCAGACTGATAAGCTGCCGTTAGCATAAGTGCCACTCTATTAAAAACTTTAAAATCGGTCAATTTTCATTAAAACCAAAATCTAATAAAAAGTGGTTAAAAAAATTGCACATGTTTGTTTCCTCGCAAGTTGTCAAAGTTTGATAAGTATTTCATATATTAATAAAAAAAATTTTTAAATGTCCATAAAAAAAATACTTAAAAAAAAAGAAAAACCAGATCCCATGGCTGCTAGTCCTTCTTATTGTTTTAAAAATTAATTATTAGAATAAAAAAATGTTTTACGGCACAACAATACAAGATAAAAAAAAGAAAAGTTGTAAATATAATATTGGCCAGCGGATCCCTAAGAATGTTTTTAGTTAAAAAAAAAGCAATCTTCAGGTGAAATAATGAAAAACTGATTCATACAGCATTCGAATAAATAGATCTTTTAGATAATTTGCAAATTTAACAGTTTAAAACTGCACATTTTGCTTTGAAACTAATTGAATAGCTTAATATTTTATTTAACCGACAATATCTGGTAACAAAGGGAAAATACAAATAAAATCGGTAGTCTTATAGGGCTGTTGGATTTATGAATTTTAAGTAAGTATAAACACAGATTTAACTAGCTAACGCAATTGCTTGCGTAAGCTAGTTAAATCTGTGGTATAAAGCAATGGAGTACATGCATTTATGGAGGTATATATTTCGCTGTTTCAAGAATCTTGAAAGTTGTTAAAGCCTGATTCATTTTTATAAATTTATTGCTGATTTTTTTTGTTATTCTGCTGGTCCTATTGGAGCAATCTTTTAAAAAATTTATTATCTTTTCATAATCTTGTGATCATTTTAGCTGTAATGATAAAGAAAATATATGCCACCTAATAAAATGAAATAAAAAGAGTATTTTTGATTTATATTTTTTCTTCGTATTTTTAAACGTCATTATTAAGTTTTTTTTTGATACAAAAAAACAATATCTTTGAAAAATATGGTTGAATTTTTTATTTGCTTTATAATGTTAAACCACATCTTATATCTATATAAATAATTATTCGAGCTCTTTTTTATAAGGATATCGCCTAAACTTCCCTAAAAATATTTTGCTTTGAATTTTTAATATTATTGATAATCTTATTTCTTGTACAAATAAAAATTACGAGTCTAAATTTAGTGAAATAAAAAAGTAGGGTATTTATAATAAATTTTAGTATATTAGTAATATTTTGTGTATAAGAATCTACTACTCAAAAAATATGCATAACAAATCCCAGAAAATGGGTAAAACATCTGCAATAAATGTTGTTTACATAAAATTTGGTGCCATGCTTAATAAAAAAACTATTTTATAACCCGTATATTTATTTTAAATTATTTTTCCCAACGGAACCCTATATAAAAACAAATTAACGCAAACTAATAGTCCTATTGGGTCTTTGTACTTGCTGCAGCGATGAGCGATAATCATTTTTCATTAAAAACAATGTCTGACACTACCCTTTGTAGCGCTTGTCGTATGGGTGAACTGGGGTTTCATTTATGATTTCCTAACAGCTTGTCAAAAATGCAATAAGACATACTATGGCTTAAAAAGTATACGGCTATATCTGAAATATAAAATGAATTTAAATGGAAACAAATAAACTTCCAGTTATTATATTAATATTTATATAATATTTTTTCGGTTTTAGACACTAAATGCAAATAATAATAATAATAATAATAATAAACGTCTTTTATTTAACAAACAAATATATTACAGTTGTGATTATCATACATACATTTCTATAGGGATATAAGAGAGGCGAAGTCTAGCCATGTGGCTACTCTTACTTAACCTAACTTATCCCTCTGAAGTGAAAATAAAACAATATCATGCAACTTATTAGCGAACAGCTCTTTAAATGTACGCATACATTGTAGAAAAAAAAGTTACTTAAAGAATTATTATACACAACGACAAACTGTGCGATATAAAAGACCGTAATATAGCTTTATCCAGTAGCAGGTAGAGATTTTCATTAAAAAGTATATAGTTATATTTTGAAATAATTTCAAAGCCTAGTCCAGTTCAGCATACAATGCCAATACCTATTTATAAATTCTTCAAATATATTATAAGGTTGGTGTATTACACAAGTTAGATACCCTTTTCCTGGTTATTCTCCCATTTTTTTTAATTTTTTATTTTTTTTATTGCCTCAACATGCTCATTTTAAGTGTCTTTTTGTCTTTAATAAGAAAGAAAAAAAAATCCTTTCTTATTCATGGTGAGTTTGTTGATTAAATAGAAACAAACGCATTTTGTATTTAAATTTATTAATATTAAATATTTTAAAATTATCAGGTATGGAATTATATAAGATGATTGCATTATATGAAAAGGATCTTTTATACATAGATGTTTTATGTAACGGGATGGAGAATTTGTTTTTGTTTCTAATATTTTGTCCATGCATGCTTGTCCTTGGCAGAAATTTATTTTTAAGAGTATTCGAGATGTTAATGGTATTGGGAAGCTTATGCACAAAATTTGAAAGATGTAGTTTTCTACGGCTTTCCATATTTAGTCAGTTAGATTCTGCAATTTTATGAGTAATATGGTCATAATTCCTGATTCCATATACCTATCGACAGCATGCGTTCTGTACCCTTTGTATTTTTTGTTTATGAAGAGCTGTAAGACAGGGACCGTATATAAAGTCACCATAGGTAAAATGTGAGAGTACTAATGTGTCGCATAAACTTTTTTCAACGAGTAGTTAATAATGTGCCGATTATTATATAATAATTTCAGCACACAGAAGCTTTTTCTGGTTATATTCTAAACCTGTGCACTAAATCTGAGATCTTCGTCGATAGTTAAGCCAAGATTTTTTGCGGTGGATACAAATTTTAATGTAGTGTCATTTATTTTTCATTTTAAGTTGTTTTTAATAAAGTTTCTTTTGATTTTGCTGCCAATTCATAATAGTTTAGTTTTGTCAGAATTTAAGTTTAGGTTATGTTCAGCAGATAATTCTTTAATTAGCTAAAGATCAGCGTTTATTTTATCGGCCATTTCTTGCGATTTGTTATAATTAAAAGAGACATAGATTTGTGTGTCATCCGCGTATGCTTATGTTTTACAGTATTTAAGTGCGAGAATTATATCAATGGTGTAAATAATAAATAGAAGGGGTGATAAAATAGCTCCTTGTGGTACACCCGACAGAACATCCAATGCATTCGACGTCATATTATTATAGACCACCTTTTGCGATCGTTTGCTTAGAAATGAATTAATTAATTGAACAGAGTCTGCGTCGAACCCATAATATTTTAGCTTAGCTAATAGGAGACGGTGATCCAGAGTATCAAAGGCCTTGGTGAAGTCTGCTACTCTGTACTAAACTGTACTAAAATTCTCTCGAAATCCACATTGATTATCAGGCAGGATTTTATTAACAGTAAAATAAGTGAATATTTGGTTATAAAGGATTCGCTCAAAAATTTTTGACAGGGTAGGAAGAATACTTATGATCCTCAACTCAGAAAAATGAGAGGGCTGACTGTTCTTTGGTAGTGGGATTCCCAGAGCAGTTTTCCAGATTGTTGAGACTTTTGTTGTTTCTTTTCTATGGCCGTGTTAACAATGTGTAAAATTATATGATCTATTAAAGGGCTACATATTTTTAGCATTTTTGCATTAATTTGATCTGTACCAACACCGTTAGTTCGGATGTTATGTAGAGCGAAGTGTATATCATCTATTGTAGCTAAAGAAAATGTGAAGTTTATTTCTGTGTTGAATATAATATGGGTGTTATAAAATTTGATTATTTGAGGGATTTGATATGGATTGCAAAAAGGATGTAAAATAACTATTAATTTTATTAGGATTTGAGAGGTTACTTGGTATAATGTGTTTTTTTTTTGTAAGCGAACATTTAAAGCTTGAAAAGTTTTCCAGAGTTTAGCTGTATTGTTTAATTGAGAAGTATTTATAATATATCTCTTTTTTGCAGCTCTAGTGGCAGATAATGTCTGGTTACGAATATTTTTATAGAGTAAATGGTCAGCGTCCGATCTAGTTTTTCTATACTTTTGCCAACTTTTATTTGTCAATACTTTTAGGTGACGAATTTCATCATTTAACCAAGGAGCTTTTGGTTTTGTTGCTCGGACCTCTATTATAGGGAGCATGTTTATCAAAAAGTTTTATAATGAAATGGTTGAAAAGTTCTAGTTTACTTTCTAAGTTCTCTTCCCATAAAATTTGATGCCACGACATATTTAAAAGATCATTTTTAAAATTTAGTTGATTAAAATTTCTAAATGATCTAAAAGAGAATTATCTAGGAGGTCCTTTTTTAATATTAAGAGACATATTAACATATACTAAATTATGGTCAGAAATTCCATTTGAAGATATCATTCCACATTGTTTTACTATGTCAAAATTATTGATAAATATAGGATCAATAAGAGTGCTTGACTCTCTCCGTCACTCCAGTCGTCACTCTAGTAGGTTCATTTCTAAGCTGTTGCAGACCATAAGACTCAAAAGTATCCAGTACAGGATTAGATAAATTAAAAAAGTTGATGTTAAAATCTCCCAGGTACAAAAGTATATCCGCTTGAAGAAATGTCTCAGATATTATGTTTTCAAAATCATTTATTATATTGTTTATATTTGTGTTAGGTGGTCGATAAAAAGCTCCAATTATTATATTTTTATTTGGAAGTCTAATTCTTTAAAATATGTATTCTAGTTGATCAGATGTTTGAAAATTAAAATCAATAGTTGTATGTTTTAGATTACATTTTACATAGGCACCAACTCCCCCACCTCTACCAGATCGATCCTTGTGATAAAAACAGTAACCAGAGATATTCAGTGCATCGATAGATAAATTATTGTTTAGCCACATCTCGGTTAACATAACAACATCGAAGTCATGTTCAACAACCAATGAGGTAAACTCATGAAAACAATTGAAAAGCGATCTTACATTGAGTTGTGCAACCTTCATGCTTTATAAGAGAACACAGATATATACAAGCATAATAGTGACATTTCTCATTACCAAATAAAGCTTATGCAACTAAAGGAGTGAATGGCGTTAAATTAAAAAAAAATTATCAAAACAAAAACAGAAATATGTTTTAAAAGAAGTGATATTATGTTATCAATATTATTTATATCTATACTGAACCAGAGATAGGTTTACAAAATTAGTAGCTGTTAATTTAATTATTAATTAAATAAATATTATAACAAATTTACAAACGTTAATCCCACCTAACTACTGCAAAAGACAAAAGCAAAGAAAAAATAACAATAAATGAATAAAACAAAACAGCAGCTCAAGCTCCTCACAAATTTACCTGCATGAAAACAGTTCCACTTCTATATTAATACAGTCAAAAAGTGGTTGTGAATTAATGTTAAAAGAAAGGAAAATTATATAATTGTGCAAATGTGAAAGTTTTACTAAGAGAAAAAAAAACGATACTATAAAATATATAAGAAACCAAAAAGATATATTATAAACTACTATACAGGCGCAAACCTTCCTAGGTATGAATTTGCATGAAGTTTTGGGCACGGTGTCCCTATAGCACAATGCCACTCTACATGCAACATTATAAAAAATATAAACTCAAAAAAAAAAACGACATTCATGTTCAATTAATATGCTTATCAGGTATATAAAGTGTTGAATAGAACTGGGGCATTTAAGAACGAAATAATTAATAATAATATAAAATTTCCGAAATGAATGTTTAGAACCTTATATGTATATTCAAGCTCATTAAGCAAGAAATATAACTCTAGAAGAAAAAAAAATGATAACTAACTTAGTGACTAACAGAGGCAGTAAAGTTATTATAAGTTAAAATACATTTCTAATCTATGGAGAATGGTCATTAGAAGATCTTATAGGTTTCCTCTCAACTAAGATAAAAGCATAAACCGAACCATTTTATAACCACGCCGATTTTCCATCGCTTTCCAAGATTCGCGGGCACACTTAAACACCTTAAGGTTCTCAGGAGTAAGAACTTCTGTCACCATATAACCCGAGCCTTTCAAAAGTTTTTTGTTTGTAAACCCAAGATTTCTTGACCACCTACGACAGAACCGAACAACTGGTCTGGGTTTTTGCGAGGCAGGTGTTTTTTTACCCATACGCTCGCAGTGAGATATGTCGTTTTTATTTAGGTCAATTTTTAGCCGTTCACTAAATATTTGTACAGCCGATTCGAGATCTTTGTTACCTTCCTGCATCCCGTGAATTATAAGGCAGTCCGCATTGTATTTAAGCTGCATATTGCGCAGCTTATTTTCTTGTCGTTCTGCGTTGACTTTTAGATTGTTAATGTCCAAAGTTAGACTTTGCAGAGATGCATTGATCCCCCTTTGGAATTTGTCAATCTGGACCTCAAGTAGGCTGAAGCGTTCATCCTCTTGGCTTGGCGCCTTTGAAATTTCCGTGCTTTTAAATTGCGAGAATTGTTCTCGGAGCATGCTCAAACCAACATTAAACTCAGTTGACAGTTGATCAACCCGGCTATTTAATTCCTTTACACTTGTGGCTGATTTAGAGGCCATGGCTCAATTTCCTCTCCTAATCCGTTTAAAAAAACTTCTGCCCGGCTTGCGTACATAAAACTTACACTTTAAAACACTTTAAATATTATTCAAAAGCTTAAATTTCTTAGAGCCGTCTAGCACGCGTCTATTCACTACAAAGCGCCATCTGTCTTCGCACATTTATCATCAATTTTATCATCAATTTTACCACAGGCGTCTAGACGCCACTAAAACGCACCCGATTCCCGCCGGTGATCGTGTATGTTCGGAGAAAAATTCGGTCGTTTGACGTGAATGACAAGAATAACGACACGAATGTTCCCGCTTTTTTTGCGTTTGTTGATTGTTTACTTTTGTAAAAAAGCTCCAACTAATTTGATCAATTATTGCGATTATACTGAACTTGTTTCTTTGTAAAATATTGACCATATTGTTGCTTATAGTGTTTTAAAATAATACCTGAAAAGCTGTATTAATTCCAATTCAGCGATTTTAGCTGTAAAGATGGACGGCCCTACTCAAAGCCATCAGAATCAGGACCAAACAATCAACAAAAATATGTGCCACTAATGCAGTAAAATGTTTTCTTCCATTTCAGCTAAGAACAAACATATTAAAGTTATTCGTAAGCAGCAGCTTCCAGATAACTCAAAGTCACACATTTTTTGTCCCTTATGCAAAGAGACTAAGTATTCTTGTGAGACTTATCAAAGACTTGAAGCTCATTTACAGGTAAGTCATGATATCAAAATAGAGTCCTCAACTTTCCATTTTTCCAGCGAAGAAAGATTTGAGGAATGGTTAAGAGAGCATAAAATAAGCACAAACTATGCACTTGTTCGCACAAGGAAAATTGAAGACAATATTGAAAAAGTATATTGTTGCAATCGAAGCGATTTTAGAGGTAATTTGTAGCAATTTCAATTGTTCATTATGGTGTGTGAGCAAAGGAAGGGAAGCGATTCTGTTTTAGGTGAACTCCTTGGGGAATGTTCTTCCAATAATATTGAAGCTAGCCATAGTCTAGAAATTGAAACGTTTGTTAATGAGAAGATTACTGAAAATCAACAAGTAGCAGTACAAGAATTCACAACAAGCAATCAACAAGAGAAATTGAAATTGAAAGTGTATCAAACTTTTTAAGATCTTTAAATGATGAAACTTATGATAAGTAAGTTATCTTTTTATAAAATTATATAAGATATATTAACACATACCTGTAAATGTGCATGAGACAACTGACATCAATGATGGAACAGATAAATAAGACAAATACAAGTAAACGAAAAATGGACAAATAAGTTTATTTTCCATCAAAGAAGAAGAAGGAGCAGTAAATAAAAATAATTAATTGTATATTTTTTTCTATTTATCAGTATTTTTTTTATATAATAGTAGGTATATTTTTATAGGTTTAAGTATATATGTATGTATATGTGTATTATAATTTTTTATGTAAGTTTTAGGCAAATATTTAAAAAAACATTACCTATCTCATAAGTTTCTTGCAGTTTCTTCTTATGAGTATTAATGAAAACTGCGAATTGTAAATTAGTATTTTAGCATAAAATAATTAATTTTCTTTTCAAATCAGTCATATACATTATACATGTTTTTGCAGCATTTATAAAATAAAACTTTTAATATATGATACATTTATATAACAGTATAACTAATTAAATCCATTGTGTTTTCACTTACCAAAATTACCTCTCTACCTAGGTATAAAAATTATTTAAAAAAATAGGTACTTATTTTAAAGAGAATAATAACATTTATATATCTAAGATTCAAATTAAAGTACAATACTACAATATTTAATAAATGTTGTTTTCCATTTATTTATTTTTTCTAAATATACAATATCCTATTGTTTAAGTTGGGCTTTTCCTTTTGATATGTCCACATATAGAGAACTTAAAAAAATAATAGTTATTTGTATAACAAAAGGGAGCAAAGTGCATAATTTCCTTAAGTGGGTAAAGTTTGATCTAGCAAAAGCATCCACAGTGAGGAAATGACACCGCTCCTACAGTACTTCATTTTCTACTTTCATTTTTATTAATAAGCACAATTTAATGTAAAAAATTAATTTTATAAAAAATAATAAGCAAGATATAGTCAAATAAAAAAATTCAATTGTGCAGGGAAATAAAATTAAAAATTTTCTTATAAGGTAGTAAAAAAATAAATATTTCAAATAACACTTTCTCAAAAATAAACTATAGTAATTTTAAATAATATCCAAAATCAAATAAATCCATGTCCGCCCAAGGAAATTTTTAAAAATATTTATTCAAAAAAAAATAATTAAATTTCCATTCCATTGGATCGTTCAACCAAACTGCATTTTTTTGATACTTACATTTACATTAGGGTATTATGTATAAAATTAATAATTCAATTTTCTTGTTTGCATCCTTTATTTATATTTAATTTATTTAAAGAATCAATAATTATTATTATTCCAGAAACGCTATTTTTTATTTTAATTAAATTAATATTCCATTAATTATTATTTACATTAATTATTTTTATTGCCAGAAACCGTTGCTTCTAGCAGCAAAAATTGCTCTTTTGTTGGTTGCCCGCCATTCACATAATATTTATATATCCGAATGGGACAGTCGGAGATAGCCGAATGGTGACGGGAATCGGGTGCTTTTTAGTGGCGTCTCAGGCGTCTGCCTGAGTCTGACCTGCATATTTTGATGTCAGTGATTTCTCTTTAAAAAAATAGATATTATAAAATCTGTTTTATTTTAACTTTTTATGTTTATTTCTGCAGTCTGATTATTATTTAACTATAAAGTATCTTTGCATATGAATTTGAATGATTCTATCAAAAAGGCATTCTCATTAGAATTATTTAATCTCTGTCAATATCCAATCAAAAATTAAAATTCCTGTCTATTAACTTTGCACTGCCAAACTAAACCTTTTCAAAATATTAAAACCATGATTTATTAGACACTAAAAAAGATAATCACCAAGTAAATACTTCTGGTATCCACACACCTATATTGCAAGACAATGATAAGTATTAATTCTTTTTTAATAAAATACTAGTTTTTTTAGTGGTTTGCTGTAACATCATCTATTACTATAAAACTATTCTTTCTTCTTTTAATGTTTATTGACCAAACTATGAATATAATTTATTTAAAAGTTTTCAAAAATAATTTAAAGTTTATTACAAGATATTTAGAGTGATAAGTCCGATAAGAAATACCTCTTGATATGTAGGTACGCATTAAGATATCTAGAGCACGATTACAAACACCATAGGTTCAAAACTTTTACAGCCTTATATTTTAAGAATTAATGATGAATCGTTATATAAAGTTTTATTCTTCAAATCTCTTAAGTGTAAAAAAACACTTTTTAAAAATTGGTATAGTACTTATACTAAAAGTATCCTATATTCAAAGTAGTAAAAATATAGTGAAATAAACATTTAAGATATTTCGAACGATAATGCTTTCATCCAGGTCTATCTAGACATTTCAACAACGCATGTATGAAAATAATTTAAAAAGAAAATGAAAAAAATTGTAAAGCAACGTTCTAAAATCTTTAATTCATGAGTGATATCAATTTTTTTTAACTTCTTAAACGCATATGTATATTTATAGTACAAATGCCTCATAAAATAAAATTTGCAAATCATGTTCATCTTAATGGATATTTTTAGAGACGACCGTTTGCGCCACTTACACTTAGGTTAACCTTAACTTGTCACTTTTAACTGTCAGATTTTGTTCGCATCGGTGAAACTTTCACGATAAGCTCTACCTAAAACTGATTGTATGCTAAGCGGCAGTTATTATTTTTACCCTTAGAATTTCTTTTATTTTGATATGTAACTTGCGAATTTTTAATTTTTTGCAAAAAAATCATTATGAATGTTTTAAACAATGGTCTAAATTCGAAGACGAAAGAATATGAAGCGGTTGTTTAAAAAATACCTAGGCGAATTGAAGATTTTAGATATAATTAAAGACAAAATAGAGTTCCTTTATGAAAGATAAGTATAGTAACCTACTATAAAGCTCGACTTAAATACCGCTATTCTTATATTTACATTGATTTACGATTATATTCATTGTAATGATTTAAGTATACATACTGTATATTGTATGTATAAAAAGCAAAGAGTTTTTATGTAACATTTTTGTTAGGCATATCCTCTTTTCACCTCTTTTTTGTGAAATAAGTAAAACGTGCCTTAAATTTTATTACACCATAACGTAATTCCATTTACCTCGTAACCTACTAACGTACTTCTTCTCTATTGGAGACTTTGGTGGAGTACATGTTTCTACTGTATCTCGCATAATTTTCCAAGTGGGAAGAGCTCTATCTAGATTCTACCAGTTTATTAAAATGCCAGAACCTCTCCATTAAATCAATGAATTCGATTTAAATTTTTTTGAGAAAGGAGGATTTTTCAGAGTTATTGTAGCTATTGATTGCACGCATGTCCGAATTTAGTCTTCTGGTAATAATTGCTACATTATTCACGTTGCAATGATACGTATTTAAGTCTAAAATAACCTATACATGGCCCATTTTATAAATATTTAAGCTATAGGAGATGCAGATCTCTCATTTTTTCTGAACAGGACAAAAAACGTTATTAGAAAACAGTTCTCAAACTAATAAGTCTATTAATAACAGTTTAGGTACTGGAAAATAATATCATTGAATCTTACCTTTTTATTTCGTTGATTGGCTAACCCACCTCCAATACTTGTTTTATTACATTATTTAAATTTTGGCTATTAAAAAGTATAATTTCTTACACATCTTCATACAGTTTGGGATATACTGCAACGTATACAGGGTGTCCCAAAATTAGAGGACGAAACGCGAACCCTTATTTGGTCAAAAATAACCTCACTTTTTCCTATAAACATATATCAGCAAACGCCCCCCAAGGGAGCTACGCCCCTTTTAAAGGGGGCACCTGAAGATGGTTTTTTTCCACTTGTTTTCGAAACGGGTAAATATAAAAAATTTAAATTTTGGTATTCTTCCAATTTTGATATGCTGAATTTAGTTGTCATTTTATAATTTTCATTATTTAGTCAGGTGAGTATTATTTAGGGGGTGAGCCTAAAAAAATACTTTAAAAAAAATTGTTTGCAAATTTTTTGTTTTTTTTTCTTTAAATTTTAAAAATGTAGTTTTTAAAATTTAAATAAAGTTTTTATGGAAAAAAGTACCTCTTGGTCAATAACGCTAGGAATTACCATTTTCGAGAAAAACGCATTTAAAAATAACGCTGCATAGTATTATTAATAACAATTTTTATTAAAACTCAATAGCACGCTTCAAAAGTAAATTGACAAATAAAATTGCAAACAGCTAAAAATACTAGTTTATTTGAGGCAAATGTTCAAACAAGTTTCCGTTTTCCTAAATGCATAACCTGGATCTTTTTTGAATGTTTTGGGTCGATCTAAGAATTTCAAATCGGTTTTCTCTTATTTGGCCTGCAGCTGCGAGAATTCGCCTCTGAAGCTCTTCTGGAGTATCAATTTCGGTGGCATAAATAATATTGCACATATTACCCCAAAGATAATAATCCAGAGGATTAAGGTCGGGCGATCATGCAGACCAGTTTATTGGACCACCTCGGCCTATCCATCTGCCTGTAAAATTATTGTCTAGCCAGTTTCTCACCTATCGGCTGTAGTGAGCTGGTGCCCCATCGTGCTGAAAAATCATTTCCAGCCGAGTTTCTATGGGAACATCGTCCAGTAAATCTCTGAGATTGTTTTGAAGAAAATTTAAATAATGACGACCAGTTAACCTGTGTGGCAAAATAATTGGGCCTATCAATTTATCTCCTATCAAATCCGCCCATACGTTAAAGAAAAATCTATGCTGAAAGTTAGTTCGTCGAACTACTCTCGGATTCTCGATGCTCCAAAAATGAGTATTACGGCTGTTAAAGCCCTTACTCCTAGAAAAATTTGCCTCATCTGACCACAAAATTTTTTGACGAAGATTTGGGTGATTTAAAATCCAATGACAAAAGTCTACTCAAGCTGGAAAATCTTCTTCTAACTCCTGAACCCTTTTATAATGGAAAGGATGGTATTCTAACATCTTAGTCATTCTTCCAATCTGAAATTATTTTTAAATATTTTAAATTGCATAGGAAATAAGACTAAACCTTAGTAAGTCACTAAACATTCCAGTAAAAGTAAATAAAGTAAATAATAATAATAATAATAATAATAGTAATTAGAGTATTTTGAAATGAATGTAATGCGATCCGACGATAATAAATAACAACACTATTTATACCAATCTCAATTTTCAGTTATAAGTACTTTAAATTTAATTTTTTGGATAACAAATTAGGTACTTAATTATTTATTTATCATAATTAATTTTACTTACATTTGACTTTGGGATATTGGTAATCTCTTCTAAGATTCTCAATGATATTTGAAGGTTTTCTTCAATTAAATCCAGTACTTCTCCATAACCATCATTTGCAATTGGTCTTCCTTCCCTCGAGCATGTTCAAAGGATCTATATTCAAGTAAATTTCTATGAATTCTAAGAAAAACTTTCCAATGTGGAAGCCTTCTTGCAGGAAACCTCCGCCGATAATCTCGTGCAGCGGCATGTGCGTTTCCATTGCAAAACCCATACATAAAATGAATATCTACCTTTTCACGGGTCGAAAAGTCTTCCATAGTTAAAAAGATATTAACAATTTGAATGCAAAATGACAACTAATCAATTACAACAAATGCTAATGTCATTATGCAGTGTGTCAATTTTTTCCAAAGCTAAGCTTCCTGCTACTAAGTTTTCATAAAAATTGGTAGTGAAAATAATACTATGCAGCGTTATTTTTAAATGCTTTTTTCTCAAAAATGGTAACTCGTAGAGATATTGACCAAGAGGTACTTTTTTACGTAAAAAGCTTCAAATTTTTAAAATTTAAAGATAAAAAAACAAAAACTTTCCACACAATTTTTTTTAGGTATTTTTTTAGGCTCATATCAAAATTGGGAGAATACCAAAATTTAAAATTTGTAGCTCCCTTGGGGGGCGTTTGCCGATATATGTTTATAGAAAAAAGTGAGGTTATTTTTGACCAAAGAATACAGGGTTCGCATTTCGTCCACTAATTTTGGGACACCCTGTATATTGCTCTCTTGGCTGGATATTGCCTCGGATATTATTTGATCACCATTAAATGGATTGCTAAGAACACACACACTTTTTAATGTATAAAATTTAACGGTAATTTCTCGACTGGATCTTTGCTCTTGGTTACTCTTCATCTCGTTTTTAATTTTTTCCATTTTCTTTCTATCCTCAACTTCTTTCCTAACATATTTTTTACTATTGTCGTAATGTTTTATATTTTCCTTTGTCTTATTAGGTTATTTTCTCATTTGCAATATGCATTACCAGTTTCCTCCCATGCATTATCCTTATCTCTCCCAGTGATATTTGTTTATTTATTCTTTACGATTTCCTTATAACTTAAAACTATATTTAGCAAAACAGTTTTTTTCTCTAATTGTGAAATTAGGACTACGCTTCCGAATATTCTCCCTTTTTTGAGGATTGCGCATGTTATCTACTAACATACATTTTGAGATGTAAAATAATACAGAAAATTTAACAAAATTTCAAACAGATATCAAATATATAATAAATAAATAATGAAATGTCGGTAATGTCAAAAGTCACATCTAATTCTACCAATTTTATTGATTCATACAAATATTTAGCACAACAATAAATCAGTCAATTATTTACGATGTTGTCAAGCGTTTCCAAGACTTAGTTAAAAAAATTGAAGTATCAATAGTGCAACGCCATCAAAAATTAAGGTGAACCTTCAATCTTAGTTGTACTTAAATGTGCCGCAAATTACACATCTCGTGAGAGTGGGCGTGAAACTGAAAAATGAGTACCTACATAAATGTAAAAAATAATATCTAGGAATATCAAGTGTCAACTTCACGATATTGTTTCTTCTGTAGAATTTACCAAAGCTTTAACAGTTAAAATACCTAATTTAAGCTACCTAATTTATACCTAATAGTTAAATACCTAAGTTCAAGCAAGCTGCAAAGCGACGATTTTTAAAAACGTTTTTATATTTAGAACTACATTTTTGTAATATTTCATTTTTATTTGTTCTATTGTACGTAAGAAATACAGGGTGTTTTGAGAACTATGGAATCAAACTTCTGGGGGTTATTCAGTGCAACAGAAAAATTCATTTGAGTGTCGGAACCCATGTCCGGAAATGCGTCACTACGCCACTACAGCCCTAAGACGCGTTAAAATTTATGCTGCATTTATTTTTAACTTTTGTACATGATACCATAACAACAATTGTTTAAAATCAACGCTTATTATTGTCAATTCTCAATGTCATGTTTAAAAAATTTTATAGCTTACAATTTTTAAACATTTATTGCTAATGGAAAACTTTACCAATCAAGAATTGGTGGATATGCATTTGGCATACGGAGCAACAAACTGCAATGTACAAGCAGCATCGCGGTTGTATCATGAACGTTATTCCGAACGACAACATCCTGGATACAAAAAGTTTATTGCGGTTCATCGGCGGCTTGCTGAGACAGGCATGTTTATGACTAAGATGCATGATACTGGTGTTGCTCGAACCGTAGGAATGGTCGAATTTGAAGAAGAGGTGCTTCAGCGAGTTGCCGATGAACCATCAAATAGCACATGTTTTGTGGGACCGATGAAACCTCTTTCACGAGAGACGGTATTTTTAATAGTAGGAATAGCCATGTTTGGGACCAAGAAAATCCTTATGCAATTTTTCCAAGAAAATATCAGAATCGTTGGTCTGTCAACGTATGGGCAGGCATTGCTGATGAATATTTAATTGGGCCATACCTTCTACCGGAACGGTTAACAGGACCTATTTATCTGCGTTTCTTGGAGGAAATTCTCCCAGAACTCCTTTGAAAATGTTCCACTAAACGTTAGACAGCAAATATGGTTTCAGCATGATGGAGCGCCAGCTCACTTTGCTGCAAAGTACGCGAGTATTTAGCTCAGCGGTTTGGGCACCATTGGATTGCCAGAGGTGGAGCAGTTTCTTGGTCTCCTAGGTCACGACATTGCACATGTCTCTAATAATAATAATAATTTTGTTTATTTAGCAAATTTTGCTACATATAAAATACAGTGTATTAACATGATATTCATATAATGAATACAAACCTACTTTAAAATATTTACCAAGGCAAGAGAAACTACAAACTCAAAACTAACAATATCAAACCTATAACCAGTGTGTTAACAAGTGTAAAAATAAAAATAAAAGCACAATGAAAGACAACCAAAATATAAAACACTTACATATATATGAATATAATCTAAATTGTTGGGATGGAATATATGTTTTTTTAATGTTTTTCTAAATATTATTAAGCTTTCATAGTTCTTTACATTTATTGGTAATTCATTACAATATTTGAGACCTTTATGGAGAACAGTGTTTTTTTTTTTAACTTTTTCCAAAGCTCTGCTGAATTATTTCTATTGGTATCAATAACTTCCCGAAATTTTTTATCTTTTTCTATTCTTATTTTATTAACTATTTGGTTTCTAACCCTTTTATTACTACCCCATAGATCTGCAGTGCCATGCCGTAATGAATTGCCCGTATATATAACTTGTCCCTATCTTCCATTAATTGTAAAATATCATAAGTTATCAATTTTTTATTTTTATATTTTAGGCAGACATTTTCAACTTTGGACACATTATATTTTAACTATCTTCTAAATCTAAAAAGGGTTTGCCATATTCACATCTCTTTTCTTGCATGATCTGTCAGACCAGAAGTTTTTTAAAGTTTCAGATATAGTGTTTCACATAATATTCAAAAAGTAAAGGTAAAATATTGCATACATCGCAATACCCATAATATATAACAAAAAAAGCAAAGGTTTGGGTCAGTAGCTGCAAAAAGCATAAATCTCCAAGAAACAATACCTAATTATACAAAAAAAGTGCAATAGCGCATACTTTTTTTATGCAATAGAGCAAACATAATGAAAAATGGGTGAAAATTTAAAAAGTCTTCATTTAAAATAAAGTAAAAGCTTAGAATACAATTGCTCATAGAAAAATTATTAAAAAAAAATTTTACCTAAACAATTTCAAAACAATTAAACAATTTTGAAAAAAGTGGACTTATGCTTTTCTTTCTTAGTACGCTAGAATTTGGGTTACTAAGCAATAAAGTCAATTAAAAAAACATATAATACAAACTTTACTGTGTTAAAAATAAATTATCATTTAATGATAATTTTTAAAACATACATGAAAATTTATTAGTGGAGTATTTTTTTCATAATATTGTGACGACAGGCCACCTATTTGAGAGACCACCCTGTACGAGCTAGATATCCGAAGCGCGCGTGGGCTCAGAAACAACGACTCAGCATAGTGTGTTATTGTAATTGTATAGCTAATAAAATGTACTAATAGTTAGTTGTTACGTAGACACCAGAATTGTAACATCTCAATATACCAACCCAACTCAACACAGTAGTATTAATTAAGCTACAACCCCCAAAGAAAGTACTTGTGTCACAACTGATGGAGGCGCCGCGTAATCCTATCGTACAGAGCAACTTTCGCGAAAACTGATCTACATCGTTAGAAAGTGTAGTGCTAGTGTAATGAATGTTCTTGAGAAGTCACGCTAGAGCCAATAGACGCCGCTCATCACTTCTACCAGTTAGAAGTAATCAAACAGTTAACATGCCTAACAACCAAGATAATGACGAAGTAGGAGAAAATCCCAGAGGCCAAGACCGAAACGCAACGGAACTTTATACTTACGTAAATCTAAAAGTATTCACAGGAAAAGAGGGTGAGAACGTGGCATCATTTATAAAAAATTTTAATAGAGCCGCAAGAGCAAACCGTTGGTCTGAGGAGACTATACTTCTCCGACTACCATGCTATTTGGAAGGTGCAGCTCTAGAATGCTTTGAAACGATAGAGGAAGATATAGAAACGTACGACGAAGCAACAGAGTCTTTAAGAGCCAACTTTACAAAAACAAAAGACCAAGAGCATATATAGAGTAGGTATAGCAGTAAATCTTAAACATGAAAATTTAGTAAAAGTTATAAATTCAATAAAAAATTTTAGCGCGCCGGTTAATTCAGATTTTTGGAATACAGAAAAGTTTTCTAAGGAAATAGTTTCGAAACTAAGTGAATTTGAAAGTAATTTTAATTTGGAGGCAAAAAATGATAATGAAGAGTTTAGTTTGTTGTTTCCGTATGTAACTAAAATTTATTTTCAAAGTCTAAGGTTTTTAGAAGCTTTTAATAAGTACGAGGAGATAAATCAATGTAGGGACAATAAAATTCCAAATGAAATATTAAACATAGAGACTCTTAAAAAGGATCTTATTCAGTTAGAAAATGTATTGGTATCTAGTGACCATGAGCTTGTTATTAAACCTCAAGATGTATCAAAATACTTGCGACTTAACATAGCATCGTGCATCGCAACAGAAAAATCCGTAGTTATAACCTTAAAGATCCCTATAAAACAGCGTGGGTATTCTTGGAAAGTATATCGCGTCGTACCTATTCCGTTTGCTTGGCAAAATGAAGTATGTATTTTCTTAGAACACGATACGTTGGTTGCTAAGTAGAAACATTTTCTATGAAACTGAAATTAGAGTCCTAGTTGGCGCTGCGCTAAAAAAAATGTAAAGTTGATAACAAACTATGTATGTTATCACGAGCTTGCTATTCAACAATAATAAATGCAGCATGTTATGCTAAAATGGTGGAAGACATACAAATATCTGACTTAATAAAGTATTGTAAACCATCGTATCTAAAAAATAATCAAACATTAGTTACTCAAATCGAACCAAAAAAATTTATCGTTACGTGTCCACCTAAAGATTTATTACTTGAATGCGAAAATGATACACAGCAATTTAAGATATATCACGAAACATTATTAGGGGCATTAGAAATAGAAGTTCCTTGTTTTTACTCATTAAATACTAATAAAAAACAATTGATACATAAATCGTATCCGTGTGATGCTAGAACAGTCGATAGTTTCAAGTATAGGCATGTTTTACCAGCTATTTGGTCGAAGTTTAAAACTTTTAAAATGAAACCTGTAACAACACATACCAATTTAGTTTTTGAAAATTTTTCTGAATGTTTAAACGATAATTGGAAGCAATCTTTACCAACTTTTGAAAATCCAGCAAAATAATGCCAGATATGCTGGGAGCTAAGTATGTAGGTAGTGATAAATTGTATAGTTTTAGGTATCATTATACTTGGAATTTGCTTACGATTATAAATGTTATAATAATCGCTTTAGTAATTATAAGAAATATTATTAGGTGTAGTATTTATTAGGTGTAGGGTATACTCCAGTAACAATGGCAATGAGCGAAGTAAGTGTAATTTTAAATGATGTAAACGCTGCCGTTCTAATTTGATTGGTAATTGTTTTTATTTTTTGGGCTGGCTTTAAATATGTGAAAGATAGACGTTTAAGAGAAACGAAAGGTAACACGGAGGAAATTGATACGATTAATGAACTGACCGGGATTTCATTGAGCGCTTCTCAGTCGTCCGTGGCTACTCATACGTTAGGGAAAAGTCAAACTAGGTTTAAGTTATGAAATAAGTGTATTGTTTCTTTTTATTATTTTGTGTGTTTTAAAGAAGTATACTGCTGTTTTTTTTTTCTTTTTGTTATAGATGTTGATCGTTGCAGTCCAGAACACGAACGCTGACGAGAGGTCGATGCTCATCAAACGTCGAGGTCGACGTCGACGTCGACGTTTTTCTTTCAAGAAGGGGGTGTGTGACGACAGGCCACCTATTTGGGAGACCACCCTGTCCGAGCCACAGAATAAACGATCTCAGAGATCTGAGATCGTTTATTCTGTGTCCGAGCTAGACATCCGAAGCGCGCGTGGGCTGAGAAACAACGACTCAGCATAGTGTGTTATTGTAATTGCATAGCTAATATAATGTACTAATAGTTAGTTGTCACGTAGACACCAGAATTGTAACATCTAGGCAACTCAATATACCATCTGTTCATTAAAGCTACAACCCCCAAACAAAGTACTGGTGTCACAATATAAGAGTTACTAAGATTAAATAGTAGAACTCTAAAATGGAATTTTGCAGGCCTGTCTAAATTATTAATCAACTTTATTAAAACACCACTATTCTTCGTGAAATTTTTATAATTTAGTTCTAGTCATTTTTAAACTTAAAAAATAATATTCACTCATAATTGATCTGCATTTATGGATATATTTCGTTCAGCAATTTTTCTAACAATGTTCATACAATCACAATATATATACATTATTTATTGTAATAATAAAATTTATTAATTTAATTACTTGGTTTTTGCTGCAATAAAATAACTATTACGTAAAAACAATAAACAGGGGCAGACAATAATGTAATATAAAGTGAATCTATCAAAACTGGTTTTTTAGTCATCGGTAACGAAAAATAAATAAATAAAAAAATTACTTCCAATTCCTACAAAAGAGTGGAAATATTTATTTTTATATCATGTCATTTTCATGCGTTATCATTTTCTTGCAATGCCTATTATTATTTTTTTTTATTTAGAAAAATAAATAATTTTATTATGAAAAGGAAAATTAATGAAACATAGAAAGTTTATAATTAGGTGCTGCATTAAAAAAATTAATTCATTTAGGCAAAAAAGTAATTAATTTTTTTTTCTTTCAATTTTAATTAGAAAAAAATTATAGAAGCTGAAATAAATAAAATAAAAAGGCTTTATTATTATAAAGGGTTTAGTGCCCTGATCTAGGACTTCTCGCCGAAACATATTTAAGATAACCATAGTCTATTTAAGTTCTTGTAATGCTGTTACATATTTTTTTAAATATTTTAGAATCACTGCCCCACTTGAAGTAAGATGACATTTTTAATAAATCAGTTTACTTATATTAGTAAATTAAATATATTTAAAGATTTTTTAATATAGATAATAGTGGCTTTCGATGTGTTTGAAGATAATAAAGATCCAATTTTCAATGCCTATTTAAATTGAAATTTGATACATTTTTGTATATTTCTTTCACTTATTGGATCATTGACGAGCATAATATTTTGGTGTAATGGAAATAAATACAATGTATCCCTAAAGTAGCGTATAACTTTAATAAAAAGGAAATGGACCCTTTCTGAAAAAAAATGCCCGAAACCGTCGATTTTAATATTTGGTTTAGGGGTTTTTCTACGTAGAAATTATACAGCGTGACTCAAAAAAAAGGATAGGACGTCATCAATATGTTTTTTAAATGGAAACATCTGGAATAACATTTCTAATTTCCTGGCGTATTTGTTCTTTAAAATATTCTAAACTTACTGGTTTAGTGACATACACTTTACTTTTAAAGTTTCCCCATAAAAAGTAATCAAGGGAGTTAAATCTGGTGATCTGGGTGGCCATTTGGATTTGGAAAAATTTCATCTAGAAAATTGCGAACAGGTAAAGCATAATGTGGCGATCTTGCTGAAAAAAAAGGTCACGTTGGTGCATGTCGGGTTCTTGCAAATCTGGATACAAAGTTAACAGAATGGGGATAAGATCATTTTGAATAAAGTCCAAATACCTCTCACCGGTAAGAGTGTCATCAAAAAAGTAAGGTCCTAAAACTATTCCTTCCACTATAACGCACCAAACATTGACTTTTTGAGGATCGGGATAAATTAACATTTGAAGCCGTGCCTGTGATTGTGGCTTTGGAATTATCTTGGACCGTTAACAGAACGTTAAGCTTATCTTCTTCAGTTATTAAACCCCGACCAGCTTTTTGAGTATCCGGAACATGCCCAATTTCACGAAACTTTGCTTCAACTCTGCTTACCATGCTTTGGCTAATAGGCGACAAATCAGAATGAAATGTATAAAACAACTGAACCAACTCCTTTTGAGTACGCGACATATCTCCGAAATCAATCATGCAGAAGATTTTGATTCTTTTACGTTTGCTTAATTTTCTCATATTTCATATAATAACAATGCGTAGTTACTAATAAAACGCAGGATGATACTGCTTTCGCCTCTCAAAAAGAATAAACATCACTTGCAAATGTAAAAATACTTCAAATAGTTGCACCAAAATAAATTCACTTTTTAACACTGTCAACACCAACGACAACTAAAAAACCAAAATACCAACATTTAATTTAGATAGATATTTCCTAAATTTTACATTTTATCATAATTCATCCTTCAAAATTGCCTATGTAAACACTATTCATTTGTACCATATCCTTTATAAAAAATGGTTCCTCCTGACTCTGTATTAAAAAATGGTCGTTTCCATTTAAAAAAACATATTGATGGCGTAATTTTTTTTGAGTCACCATTTTTGAGTCATATTTAATATCCGCGTAGAAAAACCCTAAACCCAATTTTCAAATCGACGGGTTTGGGTATTTTCCGTCAGATTAAAGATGCACTGTATAGATCGCCAGTGGTAAACACGGAATCTTTAGGTATTCTGTTTATAATAATATAGAATATTTCCTATATAGTGAAGTGTATAGATGTCCTGTAATACTTCAATCATAAAACGTTTTTAGAATAATATCTTCTTAGTTAGTATCAAAGGTGCCAGTTAAATTAAGAAATGGAGCAAAAATTTGCCCCCAAGAAGGCACTTACTAAAAAAAGACATCATATAAATCAAAAACCTATTATATTAGATATATCTAATTGCGATGCTATTATTTCTTTACTTACTTTAAACACTAAAATTTCATTTACTCAATAGATAAGTAAGTCCGAAATGAACTAAAAAAATAAATCGAAATAACCAAATTATCAATAGTATATGAATGATGAGTTATAAAACTATCGAGGAAAAAAATTGTTACCACCATGGTTGAAAATGCTATAAGTAGTTGTTCAAGAATAACATCAACTTACGCTACTTTTAGAGTCAGGTCATAACTTTGATCTGTAATCCATTATAGAAGTATTTTATGTCCGTCAGAAAGGGTTGAAATTAAACTTATTGGAAGCTTTTGAAATAAATAGAGCCACGAAATCTCCTAACTTTATTTACGTCAATGAACAAATTAACTTTTGACAGCTTGCGATTTTTTAATTCAGTTAGCCCTCATAAATTAATAATTTGTTCTATTTTACATAAATTCTAGATATCTAAGTCTAACTTATATCCACTTTTAAACTTTTGGTAGATGTAGCAGGCTAGATGTAATATTTGTTTCTAATATTTTTTAATTTTTTTTTTCAGTACCATAAAATCAATAATTATCTAAATTTTAAGACTTTTGTGATATATTTTATATAGTTCTAGTGAGTTTTTATTACTTATTAAGATTGGAAGTTTATGATTTCTGTGTTTGTTTTAGTATCTCAAATGCATATTATATTGGTTTAAAGATCTTTGGAATTTTATTGTGGGGAAAACGACAACCTTGCTTAATAAACCTTCTAATAACACTTAATAAGACTTCTACACTACTATAACCTTACACCATTTTATGGGTGATAGAAAAGATAAATAACTGATTTTAGCTAATTACCTGAAAATTAAATAAACAATGGGGATTAGGGCTGTACTACAAAAACCTTACATCCATATTAATTTAAATAGAATAGATCAAAATTTGGTTTTTAGAGGACAGAATCTAGGCCCTTTCTTAAATTGTTTTATACAAAAAACTTCTTTGTATTTTAATTTTTCTTCACCACGGTAAAAATAATATATGAAATTACATCCTGAGTCAATATTCTATCTTGGTAAGATGAATCCGAGGAGTGACTGGAAGAGTCATCTAGGCTCAAATCGGCAAAAAGTTGAACGCAGCACACTTCTTCGGAAATTTCATGGTCTTACACGTATCAAGTATCACTATACATGTAACAAGACCGCAGGCAAAAGAATTCTTTTAGTTGAGCGTACAAAACCAATGTGACACTCTGTTGAAACTAAATCCTGTGAACCTAGACTGGACATTGATAAACACTTTGGTAATGATACATACTTTTCTTTCGCTGTTCTGCGGTGTATCTCTGTACTTTTTCTTCCTTCTGCTTTCTATTATCCTTAGCTGGCTTTTCTTCTTTTTGAGTATCTTCGTTTGTCCTTTTTTCTATTCTATCCTTCTACCCAATCTAAGATGTTTGTGAAACATGCTTAGGAATAGATATTATGATTGTAAACACTTAATCTGGAATACCGGGCGTTCTTCTATAATATATCATCTTCCCCAGGTATATGGCTCTGCGTGGCAGATACTGCTTCCGATTCATTCATGAACTAATATATATAACAAAGAATATAGAGAATGGGAAACTAAACAAAATTAAAAACTTTTTTTCCTCTTGATACACTTCTACCATGCATGGTGCATTCTGAAACCTTAGAGCACGCCATTTTTTCCTCTCCTATTGCGAGCTTTTCCTCTGAAGGGTGCACATTTCTCTCCCTTAAATCTGGAAGCTCTCTCTCGGAGAACAAGAAATCCGGTAACCGAGCCCAAAAAAATCTAGCTTTCCAGGCACACACAATAAAATGCATTTGTGTGTTTAGTGCTCTTGCTAGACTGGGATCCACAAATCTGCTGGAAGGCCCTAAGCTTATAATTGGCATAGCAAAATGTGTAGCTGTCGCATTAATATAGACTCTGATTATAAAGAGACCCACTGGTGATGGACCTAAGTACCTGCCACGAGACAGCAAGCAAGGATAAATGGACCCTCTGTACCTCAGGAAACAGCTGCTGCTCTTAAAGAAACGCCAATTTCGGCAGGTGACGGATCATTTAAAAGGTCTTGCCTTTTAAGAAGCCATTTTCACATCCTTCTATGGATCGGATGTAATCGGATTTGCCGTTTGTTAGTGAAAAATTAGAAAAAAAACTATAGGTCATGTCATGTGCGAGTGAGTCACCACTCATGTGGGTTAGTAATAAATGTATATACTCTTAAATACTTATAGTTTGCCCAGCGATGTAAAATTTGCGAGGCGGAAACGCCTCATTAGCTTCTCCAAGGCTTTTGGCTTTTGATAATTTTGGAAAATCCAGACAAGTCATCAGACAGGTCATCCAAACTTATAAGAGCTCCCTTAAACGTTAGAGCTCCCTTCGCTATCCAGTGTTACAATTCACAATATCATATCTTTTGCAGACTAAGATACTTAAAACATCATTAGTAGGACAAAATCTGAACTCATTAAGATTGTTATTTAATCATTAGGAAAACTTTTGCTTTAATCAAACAATGAAATCGTAACCTTAATTACTGCCTAGTGCAAGGATTTATATTTTAAAGTATACATTATAACGCATATATTTTATGGTATTTAAAGGCCCAAAATTCTTGGAAATTTGTTAAACTTCTTGGAAAATGCTGAAAGAAGATATTTCCAATGTCAAAAATAATTTAAATACAACGGCAGGTAATTTTTATTTTAAGATGGCTAGGACTCTTAAGATAGCCAAATCTGCAGCCCAAAACTGCTTAAAGATGGAGCCAAAACCTTAAGGATGAATATTATCTAAAGATCCAGAAGCTCTGTACTAGGATACTTTCATGTTTAGAGTTACGAGCTACAATCAGATATATTATACTTTCTCAAGAAATGTCTTTTTTGGATGGATTTTAAGACAAGATAAAGATTATACTTTTATTAATCAGCTACTTAAACAGGATTCTCGAGTTATGTGGATTCTACTCGCATTCACCTTAATATCCTGTTAATAATTGAAGTTAGGCAAAATAATAATTTGCATGTTCTGCTAGTTCGTATCAGTTCGTATCGAGCTTCTTCATACTAAGAACAAGCTCTCTCGAAGGCGAAGGTTCGAATTTACCAAACTATACTCTACCAGATATCCGATAGTTCAGGTATAATTTAATCAACAGCTTCATTATATTTTAGTTTGAAACTAATGACATCCTGTTTAAGAAGTATGGAAGTATGGATCTTCGATTTAATTATTATGCGAAAAAGATTTTAGTCCAATTTGTATACAGAAATTGTTCAAATTTGTAATCAATTAGAAAAATTAAAATTATTTAACAATAACATTAAAACAGATAGCAACTAAATGACAAATGAATTAAAACATCAACGTGCCATACTTTTTTTTTAATGTGGACAGACCAAACTATATTTACCAGAGATGAGCAAAGTTGCTAATTGCTCTAATTCATATATCTGGGCCTAGGAAAATCCTCAGTAAACTAGAGGTCGTTCCATTCAAATTAAATTTAATATGAAAGTTTGGACAGAAATATTAAATATTCAACTCTGTGAATACCAAATTTTGCTTAGTAAATTAAGTTTCATTTGTAAATGACGTTTTAAAAAAATATATATACTACGTTATGTATATGTTAATAATGAATATGTTACGGTCTAAAATTGGGTAAACCTACTTTTATCCGGTTATATTGCGTATTATCCAATTATCCTGTTTTATCCGGATAATAGATCTATCCAGTGACTATTAGATAAAATAGTACAATTCAAACGTAGGTACAAATACCCTATAATTATTACCTGTGCTTTAATTTTGACATAAAAAATTTGAATTTTGACAAAAAAAGTTGAGAAATATTAATGCTTGACACAATGACACTATCAACAATATTCCGATTTACGTCAAAATACGCTAAACATCACATTGTCGGCATTATCTGAAAAAAAAATATCATTTTCATACCCTCTCTCACTGGTAGGCTGGGAAGGTAAAAATATTTTAGGCTAAAAGATTTGACTCAACTCAACTTGAAAACATATTTAGTTTTCTTAAATAAATTCTAATAATTAAAGAAACATATTTAATATTATTTATTCCAATATTATCGTTTTAGCTTATGTCCAACTTTAAATTCAAATCTGAGCATTGCCTTATACGGTGAAAGTTTAATTTCTTCATGATATGACCGATTTATTATAATTTGAACGAATCTTAATCCTTCTGTTCAGTTAGTAGTTTTTTGGTCACTCATCCAAGTCATAAGCATGTTTGGACATCCTGGTTAGCTCGTTCCACACTTGCTTGAGATTGACTGTATCTAAGCTTACCATGAACAATTTCCAATCCGTTTCACATTAAGCATAGCTCCTCAATGCGATTAGCAAATTCCCGACCTATTTAAAGAAAATAACATTTAGGGTGACTGATGACCAGTGATGGATTTATCCAGAACGGTACATAAAGGTTTTTTAAAATTTACTTACTGTGATAAAAGACCTCACCCTTACACATCTTCTATACGAAATATAATAAAAAAGTAAAGTGACTGTACTTACCGTTATCTGACTGTAAAATAGACGGTGCTCCAAATATACAAAAAATATCTAGTAAATTTTTTCGGAACTTCTTCAGGCATCTTTAACTGTAAAGGCTTAATTTGGACGAATTTTGTCAAGTGGTCTTGATAGACCATAATAAACGTATACCCTTTGTCTGGATTTGACTGTATATCGATCAAGTCAACTTGACATCGACTATTCATTTCTGAAATCACCATGGGCTTAACAAGACCCTTTTTAATAGTTTTCTGTTTTTTTTTGACATGCCACAAATAATTTAACATATATCATGATTATTTTCTGCGTTATATTTTTATACTTTTTATTTACTTCTTTTAACATACGGTGCTTTCCGCCATGTCCGATAGCCTCGTTAGTCTCATCTAGAATATCAAAAATTTATTCAAATTTGACAAAATACATATATTTGTTTCACCCTCCGCAACAGGAGAAATAAGTCTTTTAACACCACCAATTACACAAACGTCAAATCTTTTCAATCGACTTTTATCCCTAGCGGTCAACAAATTTCAACAGTATTGTCCTGAACGATAAGCAGTGTCTTTAAGTTTAAATATTTTATATGATATCGCGAATTTTTCGTATAATAAGTAAAAGTAAGGCTTTAAGGAAGTTAAAGATATTTACGAAACGAAAGTAATCGTGCAATCCAAAAAATGCGAAAAGACAGAAATGAAGTCTTAGTGCATCAGCATGTAAAATAAAAGAAAAAGTACTTATTGTGCCCAAACGTTGAATATAGAATTTAACATGTTATCACAGTTTTCACTGCTGTGGCTAATTTTGTGAAGTGTACGTCCTATGCAGGTGACATAATTTTGTAACTACCCAAACACGTGCCCCCGGTTTTCAAATTTCAATACCAAATTTTAAAACCCAATTTATTTCATCGTGTTCGTTCATTGGAAATCTTATGATATTAATCAGCGATTTATTTTCATTATGCGATTACTTGGCATAGGTCTTCATGGAAGGAATTTAGAAATTTTGTGGTCTCTTGGGTATGGTCAGATTCCTGCATCAAAAGACTTCAAATAAATAATCGTTAATTAAATGCTTGACTGTGTAAAATAGTGGCAGAGAACTGGTTCAGAAGTGATGCTCAAAAAGAATACACCGAAAGTTGTAAGGCCGAAGATTTAGAAACGAGCACTGAATTATCAGTCTGAGGAGACGGAACATGATAGAAGCGAGGATTTACCTCTCTTTATGGCATATCATCACTGATTGGATATTACAGTGATAAAATCATTGAAATTTTTCTGAAAAGTGCATATTGAAAGCAATGTGATTTAAAAAAAAAGGCACATCTGAGTATACTGAATGCTTAGCAAATTACAAGGACTAGTTTTCTATGATTCCCGAGAGATCCACAGGAAAAATGAAGGTTGGTATAACTTACAATTCAGTACTAAGTGCTGGTCCTCATGGTGATATTCCAATCACGGAGTGTGTCGGATTCACACAAAATGCCAATGAGTCATACAACCAAATCATTTCAAAAATGATTTGGAGTGGAGGGATTTTTGGAGTAAAATCCCTCCAACTTGCTCTATAATTGTTAAGTTGACTGAATTAAAAGCGGTATGTATTTTCAATCAAGGAATGTCATCAAGACTGTACATGCCACATGCAATGGATGTAAGCATACGCCGTAACATACATGAACATGTCGATAAACATGCCAACGTATTCAAATCGCCGAGGTGAAGACGGACGACATTGCATGGATCTGAAATACATGATTCGATCTAACGTAGTAACAAAAATGTTATTGATAAAATTATAAGTTTTTTGTATTAAGAAAAACGCACACATTTTATTTGTAAAATTTAATAATTCCACTTTGGACAGCTATAATTTTGTCAAAAATTTATATGTAAGAAATTCCTTCTTCCAAGATACGTTCAACAAACATGCAATTGAAATAATTTTGGATTTTTGATTTCAGGTGAAAAGGAATCAAGTAATCGTGATCACCTTAAAAGCCGTCCAACGAAAGTACTCTGGTTGGACGATGGATCATATTGTGATACCAGTACTTTCTTTGGGGGTTGTAGCTTAATTAATACTACTGTGTTGGGCTTTAATAAACAGATGGTATATTGAGTTGCCTAGATGTTATAATTCTGGTGTCTACGTGACAACTGACTATTAGTACATTTTATTAGATATGCAATTACAATAACACATTATGCTGAGTCGTTGTTTCCCAGCCCACGTGCGCTTCGGATGTCTAGCTCGTACAGGGTGGTCTCTCAAATAGGTGGCCTGTCGTCACACACCCCCTTCTTGAAAGAAAAACGTCGACCTCGACGTTTGATGAGCATTGACCTCTCGTCAGCGTTTGTGTTCTGGACTGCAACGATCAACATCTATAACAAAAAGAAAAAAAAACAGCAGTATACTTCTTTAAAACACACAAAATAAAAAAAAAAAGAAACAATAAACTTATTTCATAACTTAAACCTAGTTTGACTTTTCCCTAACGTCTGGGTAGCCACGGACGACTGAGAAGCGCTCAATGAAATCCCAGTCATTTCATTAATCGTATCAATTTCCTCCGTGTTACCTTTCGTTTCTCTTAAACGTCTATCTTTCACATACTTAAAGCAAGCCCAAAAAATAAAAACAATTACCAATAAAATTAGAACGGCAGCGTTTACATCATTTAAAATTACACTTACTTCGCTCATTGCCGTTGCTACTGGAGTATACCCTAAACCTAATAAATATGGATTTCTTATGATTACTACAAAAAACAAAGCGGTTGTTATAACATTTATAATCGTAAGCAAATTCCCAGTATAATGATACCTAAAACTATACATTTTATCACTACCTATATACTTAGCTTCCAGCATATCTGGCATTATTTTGCTTATATTTGGATTTTCAAAAGTTGGTAAAGATTGTTTCCAATTATCGTTTAAACATTCAGAAAAATTTTCAAAAACTAAATTGGTATGTGTTGTTACAGGTTTCATTTTAAAAGTTTTAAACTTCGACCAAATAGCTGGTAAAACATGCCTATACTTGAAGCTATCGACTGTTCTAGCATCACACGGATACGATTTATGTATCAATTGTTTTTTAATAGTATTTAATGAGCAAAAACAAGGAACTTCTATTTCTAATGCCCCTAACGGAGTTTCGTGATCTATCTTAACTTGCTGTGTATCATTTTCGCATTCAAGTAATAAATCTTTAGGTGGATACGTAACGATAAATTTTTCTGGTTCGATTTGAGTGACTAATGTTTGATTATTTTTTAGACACGATGGTTTACAATACTTTATTAAGTCAGATATTTGTATGTCTTCCGCCATTTTAGCATAACGTGCTGCATTTATTATTGTTGAAAAGCTAGCTCGTGGTAACATACATAGTTTGTTATCAACTTTACATTTTTTTAGCGCAGCGCCCACTAGTACTCTAATTTCAGTTTCATACTTAGCAACCAACGTATCGTGTTCTGAGAAAATGCATACTTCATTCTGCCAAGCAAACGGAATAGGTACGACGCGATATAATTTCCAAGAATACCCACGCTGTTTTATAGGGATCTTTAAGGTTATAACTACGGATTTTTCTGTCGCGATGCACGATGCTATGTTAAGTCGCAAGTATTTTGATACATCTTGAGGTTTAATGACAAGCTCATGGTCACTAGATAACAATACGTTTTCTAACTGAATAAGATCCTTTTTAAGAGTCTCCATGTTTATTATTTCATTTGGAATTTTATTGTCCCTACATTGATTTATTACCTCGTACTTATTAAAAGCTTCTAAAAACCTTAGACTTTGAAAATAAATTTTAGTTACATACTGAAACAACAAATTAAACTCTTCACTATCATTCTTTGCCTTCAAATTAAAATTACTTTCAAACTGACTTAGTTTCGAAACTATTTCCTTAGAAAACTTTTTTGTATTCCAAAAAACTGAATTAACCTGCGCGCTAAAATTTTTTATTGAATTTATGACTTTTACTAAATTTTCATGATTAAGATTTACTGCTATACCTAGTTTATCTATAGTTTTCTCCATGGTTTTCTCATCTGCAAATAACGGTTCCATCGATCTTTCCGTCAAAACTCCACAGCACCAGTTTAAAGCTTCTCCCAAAAACTCAATAGATCGAGAGCTGCGTCTACTCGTCTTTGTTTCAGCATTTGTACTATGTCCAATACTGTTATAAATTAATCGCAGATGCCTCGTTAGTATTTGATCCAGGTGTTCCAGAAAATTTCCATTTTGACAAAGCGGTGAACTAGAGTTCTTGCAGTGTTCTGTCTTATTTATAGATTGTATGTAATAACTCGGCTGCATCGACATTTCAGTTACGTAAACTAAAGGCACCGAAGATTGATAAACCATCACGTCCGAAAGTTCTGACCAATAAACTCCCGATACCAAACTTATTTCCGTTGCACCAAAGTTGCAAATTACTAATATTACAAAAACTTTACTATAAAAAACCATTTTATTACGTTTTGGTTTTCGCTATACTGCCAAACTTAAATTACACGACTAAATACAACGTTTAAAATTCCTCCAGTCGTCTTACTAAGCAGCTTTGATAAATTTATTTGTATTATTTTAAATACAAATTACAAAACTCACTAATAATTACCTTATTGTTATTCCAATCATTGCTACCAATCAGCATAAATAAAACCTACTTATAACACGCCATAATTATGATTTCAACATAACTAAAATAAAATTTTATGCTTACTTTTAACGTAAATGACCTGTACTATATTTACACCTAATTATGATCGATCTACATATTTCTTCATGCGCTCCACGTGGATGGTATCTTGTACATTTTTATTATTCTTTTTAATTTTAATCTGATAATTGACGTCACTAATTTTGTTTATTACTTCGTAGGGTCCAAACCACCGATGTAATAATTTTTCAGATTTGCCCTTTTTTCTTATAGGGGTATATACCATAACCATATCCCCTTTTTGATAAACAACTTGTCTTTTGCCTTTATCAAATCTTTCTTTTTGTCTTTGTTGTTCTGTTGCTATTCGCCTAAGGGTTTCCTCCCTTGTACTCTGAATTCTTCGTAATAACTCTTGAACATCCTCGTCCCTACTATTTTCGACTCCTAATGCAACGTCAATTGGCAACCTCGCTTCTCTTCCATAAACTAAAAGAAATGGCGAGCATTTCGTTGTTTCCTGAGGAGCGGTGTTATACGCAAAAGTTACCAAATTTACATATGTGTCCCAGTCTTTTTGGTTCGTACTCACATACATTGCAAGCATGTTCGCTAACGTACCATTGTAGTGTTCGCATAACCCATTGGTACGTGGGTGGTAGGCCGTGGTTGTGGAGGGATAACTGCCTATTCCTCGTAGCAGTTCGGTTACTAATTGGGATGTAAAACATTTTCCTCGATCTGTTATAATTTGATCCGGGCATCCATGCTGACAGATGATGTTGTCTAACATAAAATTTGCTACCAATTTTGCTGTACCATTTTGCATTGGTTTTGCTATAGCCCATTTTGTTGCGTAACAAATTGCAGTTATAATAACCGTATTGCCCAAATTACTTTTTGGAAACGGTCCCAAGATGTCAATACCTATTTTAGAGAATGGTAATCCTACTTTTATAGGCTGCATTAACCCTTGAGCCGCTTTAGGAGGACTTTTACGATGTTGACATTGAAGACATGATTTTACATACTTTTCAACCTCCTCATACATTCCAGGCCAAAAATAGCGACTTTTTATTTTACCAAATGTTTTCGCAAAACCTAAATGTGCACCGCTCAAACAATCATCGTGACACGATATTAAAATATCAAGTTTCATTTTCTCAGGTATCACTAAAAGTTTGGTGGAGCCGGTTTTGCAATTAAATTCTTTTTTATATAGCAAATCCTCATGTAGTAAATAACTTCGTGCCATTTTACGTACTTTGCTTTCTGCGGCGTCAGGATTTTCAAGTGCACACCTTATTTTATTTAGCAACGAATCTTCCTGCTGTAATTGTTTAACATTTATCGAGTTCAATGACATCACGGGTAATTCGTTGACGTTATCGTAATTTTCCTCTGCTTGTGTTATGGGATTGCGTGATAAGCAGTCCGCGTCTTGATGTTTTTTACCATTTTTATGCACAATTTCATATTGAAAATCTTGTAATTTTATAGCCCACCTAGCTAGGCGTCCTGCCGGATCTTTGTTATTATGTAACCAACATAAAGCGTGATGATCTACGACTATTTTAAACTTGCCCCATAAATAATGGCGAAAAGTCGTCACACCATACACTACGGCGGCACATTCTTTTTCAGTAGTATTCCAATTTATTTCGGCATCAGATAATCGTCTGGATGCGTATGCAATAGGGTGGCTGCCTGAGGCATCTGTTTGTAACATTACAACACCTAACCCGTAAGAACTTGCATCCGTATGCAATTCAATAGGTAAAGTTTCACAAAAATGACTTAGCACGGGTGACTTAGTTAAGCATTGTTTTAACTTATTAAATGCTTCTTGTTGTTCTAATTCCCAAGCAAAATTAATATTTTTTCTAGTTAACAAATTTAAAGGTCTTGCAATGTCAGCGAAATTTTGAATAAATTTTCGATAATAGTTAGCTAATCCTAAGAATGATTGAACGTCTTTTACGTACGTGGGGATGGGAAAATCAGAAACAGCTCTAACTTTTTCGGGATCGGGGGAGATACCTTCGCTTGAAACTACGTGTCCTAGGACTTTAACTTTACTTTGAGCTAAACTACATTTTGATGGTTTTAATTTTAGGTTCGCGCTTCTAAATCTCTCAAAAACTTTACGTAAATTCTCCAAATGGCTTTCAAAATTCTCCCCTTTAACCAGTACGTCATCTAAATACACTAGACAAGTATTCCATTTTAATCCTGCTAAAACTTGATCCATTACTCTAGAAAAACAAGCGGGGCTACTAGCCAAACCAAAAGGCAACACATTAAATTCAAAAAGTCCTTCGGGTACTATAAAAGCTGTTTTTGGTTTGTCTTGTTCAGCCAAGCTTATTTGCCAATACCCCGAAAAACAATCTAAAGAAGAAAAGAAATTTGAACCATCTAGCGCTGCTAATAAATCGTCAATGATAGGCAACGGGTATTTTTCTAAATTAAGCACCCTATTTAGCTTCCTATAATCTACACAAAATCGCCAATCGCCTGTTTTCTTTTTAACTAATACTACTGGCGACGCCCACGCCGATCGCGATGGCCTAATTATACCCGCTTCTAACATTTCATTTACCTGTTTGCTTATTATTTCGCGCTCCCGCGGACTTACGCGATAAGGCACCTGATGAATCGGCGCGATAGTCCCTGTGTCAATAGTATGGTCGCAAATGTTAGTTTTCCCTAATTCTAAATTATTCGTAGCGAAAATATCGACAAATTCTTCTAATAAAATTAGTAGTTCTCTGTAATTATTCTCTTCTAAATTTTCATTTAAATCTATAAGCGACGTTGTGGCTTTTAATGAGTTATTTTTACTACTTTCTGATGGAACAACAGAATTCTTTATGTTACATAAATTAACATCACATACTACATTATCTTCCTGTAAAAATACAGGGTAACTCTCGAAAAGTGTATCCTTATGATACTCACTAAAATCATTCGCACCTACGCGCGAGAATTCCTTATTTAATTCGCCCGACACGGTATTTTTATAAATGTCTACAGTTACATTAGAGGTGTTTGTTATGCAAATTATCGCCTTCTTTTCGTCAAAATTGATAATTTTACAAGCTCGATTAAAAAAATAGTTAGTGGACGGTGAAAAAAAATAGTTTCTTGCTAACGCTCTATTGAAATGCACTGAAACTTTTACTGAACTTTTAGGAGGTATTTTAACAAAACAGAGACTGCGTACAACACTATCTTGCGATGGATTTTCGTAATCTAATTTACCGAATTTAATAATACGCGAGTCTTTTCCTACTTGCAGTTTTATGGATTTTAGAAGAAAATTAATATCAGCTTTAAATTTGTCATTAAAATCATTTCCTAAAATAATTTTTTCTCCAAAATTTTTCTACACCATTTAAAGCAAAATTCAACTTAATCCTACCTAAAACCCACAATAAATGTCCACTAGCTGATTTAATTATCACGCTTCCTACCTTTTCTATTTTACAGTATCTAACCCAAGAGTAATCAATTAAACTTATTCCTGACCCAGTATCTATAATAAATTTTACATTATTTTGACCTATACGTCCGTTAATAATTACTGGCTCTATAAATGTCGTTATGTCAGATATAGTATAAGTACATGATTTTAACTGCCTTTTCTTAAACCTACAATTATTTTTCTTATGGCTATCTAATTTACAGAAATAACAATTCAGCATTAAATTTGATTGAATTTGTTTTGTAGATTGACCGTCGCTTATCGACGGGTATTGCCGTTTTTTGCAAAGCAGTTTTCTGCATAGTGGCCAATTTTTCCACAGCTATAACATCTTATTTTTCCTTCTGGCGTTCGTACCTCTCTTTTAATGCTAGGATTGTTAAATCCGTTATTTCTCGAATTATGATTAAAATAACGTGGATTATTAAAATTTGACTGTTGCCTACCTGATTGTCTTTCCAGTTGCTGGATTCTCTGCACCAGATCATTCATTTGGTGATGGTTTCCTCTGGCTGTTTCAGGGTAAGGTCCTCTGCTAGTACTCGGCATGGCTCCATCAGGGTACGACTCTCCCGCCAAAAACTCGGTAGTTTCTACTTTCTGCAAGTTCCTTCGAAGAGTCTCTACTGTCGGGTTGTCCATTAAATTTACTTTCTGTAGAATTTTCGGTTGCAGACCTCTTATGATGAAACCAACTTGCTCTCGTTCTTCCATATCTGGATCTACATCATGGCACAATTTCAACATCTCATGATAATAGGACCACAGTTCATCGAGATCCTGCTGCTTTCTAGTTAATAGCCGAACATACACCTGCTCTTGGTCTTTTGTTTTTGTAAAGTTGGCTCTTAAAGACGCTATTGCTAAGTTTAGTCTCCTCAGACCAACGGTTTGCTCTTGCGGCTCTATTAAAATTTTTTATAAATGATGCCACGTTCTCACCCTCTTTTCCTGCGAATACTTTTGGATTAACGGAAGTATAAACTTCCCTTGCGTTTCGGTCTTGACCTCTGGGATTTTCTCCTACTTCGTCATTATCTTGGTTATTAGGCATGTTAACTGTTTGATTACTTCTAACTGGTAGAAGTGATGAGCGGCGTCTATTGGCTCTAGCGTGACTTCTCAAGAACATTCACTACACTCGCACTACACTTTCTAACCATTAACACGTACTCTACACTTTCTACGACCGACGTTACGTTACGAGTGATCAACCACGCGAACTAGTACTTTAACTGTAGATGTAGATCAGTTTTCGCGAAAGTTACTCAGTTACTCTGTACGATAGGATTACGCGGCGCCTCCATCAGTTGTGACACCAGTACTTTCTTTGGGGGTTGTAGCTTAATTAATACTTCTGTGTTGGGCTTTAATAAACAGATGGTATAGTGAGTTGCCTAGATGTTATAATTCTGGTGTCTACGTGACAACTGACTATTAGTACATTTTATTAGATATGCAATTACAATAACACATTATGCTGAGTCGTTGTTTCCCAGCCCACGTGCGCTTCGGGTGTCTAGCTCGTACAGGGTGGTCTCTCAAATAGGTGGCCTGTCGTCACAATATCAAAGGCATTTTTTTTGTAAAAATTATTTCAAGTATTTAAATAGATGTACAATCAAATAAAATAAACGCCATTTCTATTAAACGAATGGGCGTTTTAAAAAAAGCTCGATTTTTCTGTTCTTTGATTACCTATAACCTTTTATATTTTATTTACTAAAATGGCGAAAAGTCAATCTTTTTAAATAGAACCCCTTATATTTTATTTTTTATTCTTATAGACAGTTAAAGTACTTTTAATTCAATATAACACTTTCCTATATCCAAGTAGTCGCGTTTTAGAAATAAATACTTATTTTCGTGAAATGTGATCATTTTAAACATTTTTATTTAAGTACTAAGTTACCTCTGAAAATGTCATAATGGTTTAATAAATGACAGTCATAGGTTTAGCTATAGTATCATCATTATCTTTTATAATAAACATATTTAAAAAAATGGAACATTATTTTTAACTACTTAAATAAAGTGTTCATAGGACTATTTATTTTCTATGAACAATGTACTCAAATAATAGCGAGAACATGTAAAAAATTCAACACAATATATCTAGATATACAACCAATGATTAATGGATAGAAAAGCTTATTTATATTACAAAATACTTCCTTTGTTATATGTAAAAGTAACAAAAAAAGTTCTTTTATAGGAAATTTTTGAAATGACTACCATTATTCTCTTAACATTTATAAAATAATTTTCTGATGGATATAAATTCGTCGCTCTTTTAACTTCGTTTTTATCAAAACAGGTAATAACTCGCTGACGTAGCTGTTCTTTTTTCTAAGTCGCTAGGAGCAACCATTTTCAAAATAATCGCACTTTTAGGTTTTCATAATATGTGAATAACTTACATTTACTAATTTATTAGCAATGCAATCCTAAATATAATAAAATTAATATTTAAGAATATTGAGATTCAAGTAAAATTAGAAAAGTTACTAAATAAAAAAAATATTTCGACTTTTTTGTTAATTCTTATATCATCACAACCAAAGTACATGATATTTATTATATACCAAAAACAATAATAAATAAAAAAACATGCAAATAACGCTACTATAACAACTGTTCAAAATGATCTCCATTAACTTCAATGCATTTTGAAATACGTCTAACAAATGACTGCCGTATTTTAAAAAGAAATCATCATTATTTTTTAACATATTTACAGAATTTACAATTTTTATATTAAGTTAGTTAATTGATTTTAAATATCCCCAAATACAGAACTCCATGGGGTTTAAGTCTGGACTACGCGCAGGCCAAAGCAAAGGTCCTCCACGGCCAATTCAACGTTCGCGATATTGTTTGTCAAGGTAATTGAGTACCTGTCGAGAAAAATGCGCTGGCTAAAAAATGTTATATCTTCTAAAAGATTTCGTAAGAAATTTAAGTAGGAGTCTCTGTTCAAATTAGATGGCAGTTCATAGGGGCCTATTATATGATTTCTAAAAATACCACAACAAATATTAACTTTAAATTCATGTTAAAAATGACTGACAACTGAATGGGAGTTTTTAGTATTCCACTGAGCATTTCTAAAGTTAAATATGAACTCGCCTATGAACAACACTCTGCTAATGCGTTGGATCTGAGTTTTGCATATTGTCAACCAAATTAATTACACCCAGTATAAAACAAATAATTATTGTTATAATTTCTAAACAATTAATAATTACTGATCAATTTCACAATCGAATTTGCGAAGCTCAAAATGCAACGTTAGCAATTGCGCGTAATTCATCTTTATTTTACTATGGGTTATTGACATAATTTGACGGTATAAATACAAGCTTGAAGTCTAGGGAGATCATCAGTTATTCAATAACCATTTCGTGTTGATCCTCTACCCTCAGGTAGGAACCGGTTAGACCATAAGCCGCTGGTCTCCGCCTAGGGGTGGAACGTAACTTGTGGTAACGGTGGTTATAAGGGGATTACTCTACCCTTTGGTGGAACCGACAAATTATCTGCAAGTTACACAGTCGGTCTCCTTACCTGAGGGAAGAGTTGGCTCGTATAGCTAGGTTCCGGGGGATTCCAGGACACAGTAATCAAAGGGTTGGGTTTAAAACTATTTCTTAATTTAGGTATTTTTATTGTTGATAACGCCCCTCAGCTGAAAACTAATAGTCAAAGTTACACCCTGCATTACCCTTGGCCTTTTGTGGTAAGGCCCTTTGTACAGCCTAAGGCGACACAATACATTTGTCAAGCAAACTAAGTCATTTTCCTCGGGCTATCTGTCCCCCATCCCCGTACACCGCGCATAATCAAGAAGCTAAAAGCTGGCCTTTTAATCAACGCGGCTGCGTAGGAACTACTTTATTTGAGAGGAGTTGGAGGTCCGCCGCACCGTCGTCTGGACGGCGTGACAATATTTTTAGACTGACTACAAAACTGCATTCTGTCTGGCAAATCTGGTGGAATCAAACACTGAATTGGTGTAAAGTGGTATAGATAAAGTCTTTCTTTCTGCAGTACTTTACCAACACATGATTTCCTTACACCAGTAGCTGCCGCTATTCGCCTAGTACTTAACCCGGGATTTTCTGCTACGCGGACTAAAAATTATTCTTTCTGTTCTTGGGAAATATTTTTTGGGTTGAGTATTCCCAAAACAGGCATTTTTGGCCGAAATGATCCAGTTTCTTTTAGTCGGCTATGAATTCTTTTAAATAATTTATGGTTTGGTTGTTGTCTATATGAAAATTTTTTCTGATACCTGCGTCTTGCATGCCATCCATTAAAATTTACTTGCGCGTAAACACATAGCATATCACGCATCTCCAAATTGGTAAACAAATTAAGCCTAAGCATTACTTAAAATAAAAAACTTTTTAACCTGTTTAAAAGTTTTATATGTCTCCAACGATAACTGCCAAAGATGCGATTTAAATAAAGTAGTAAATAAATATTATTCAATTTTTTTTTTTGAAAAATTGTGATTACGTCGATGCTTGGTTGCTCCTAGCGACTTTAATAAAGCATAAATTTTTTTTATGTAAAACTAAAAAAGGAGTTTATTTTGCTACTTTTTGAGCCGATATACAGGGCTGAAAAAAGTTAGGGGTTCTAAAAAAGTAAAAACTAACGCAACGAGCGCCCTATATCGAAAACACGAAAACTGTATACGAAATGTTATTTTTCTTTTAAAAAGACTCGTATATTTTAAATTTCATGTCAGTATGTCAATTGGTTTAGAACCTGAAAGTAACGATAAATCTAATAATACTTTGACACCCTGTATTTCAGTTACTATTAAAGTTAGGATAAGGTAAGTTGACGTCAATGACATTATTTTGACGTAAGGAATCTACTGTTGTTCTGTGTCCCATTACTTTTGGGACACCCTGTATAAGTGGCAACGCTACAGTGTTGAAAATATTTTAGGCCGATAAAATATTATCTCTTACCATAGCTACCAAATTTTCAAAATGCTACGTTCTGTTTTCCATATACGCCTAACGTACCAACGGTTGTCAATCACGGTCTAGATAATGAGTTTTAATGGTACATATTATATGATTCTGTTAGCATATATGTATGTATCTGCTTTTATCATGTTTTTTTAAGAGTAACCATTTGAATTTGAATTAAATGTTCTCGATTTAATTTGAAACATCAGCTGCATTATCCAAAGTAGTAGACATATTCCTTAAGCTTAAAAATATTTTGACACCCTGTACTTTGTAGAGCCGTGACAACTTAAAATGAATTGTTTTTAATCGTACCCTTAAAAAATATTCTTGATAAAGTCGTTAATGATTATTTAATACCGGATAAATAATTGAACGTCAGGACGTCTTCTATTTACAATTAATCTTAACAGTAAAGGCGCCATATGCACATAATGTCTGATAAGATTGGCATTTATTAGTGATTGGTGAAAAATTATTCTTATACATTAAATAATATCACTATATTCATAAGGTAATTTTATAATCATTAGTACCAATATCCTGTAACATGAACGTAATTGATATATTTTTGCTAACAATATATGAGAAACGAAAAAAATAATATCTTATATATTTTTGTTTTCCTCTATTTTCGAGTCTAAAGATAATCCTAATAATAAATTGAGATCAAAAGAGAAACTCGACAAATCCGAGAATAAATATCCGACTTTAATGCTATTTTTAGTGATATGAGCAAAGTAAACTAAATAAAATAAATATGGAAATTATCTGTATTTGTTCCACTTAGAGTTTCTCCAAACAAATACACTAGCCGTGATCCAGATTAGAGTTTAAATGAAACATGAAAAGCTTGGAGTTACACTTAATGGATTAAACCTGGTTTACTCGGTAGATTAAATGATATGTAGTTGCTCTTAATACGTTGAATTATTACGCGGTTTTCAATAGGATATTAAAAATTTTTTTGTAAAACTAGGCATAACAATGTGAAAACTATATTATTACAATTAGGTACATTCATCCTTTATTATATAGGATCAAATAAAAGTAAACGACTCATAAAAGTATTTTATTAGACCAATCTTACACCTAATACCGTACATAAAACTACAGACGATTTACTGAAAATTACATTAAACCTCAAAACTGCCGTTTAATAATGCAAAAAGAAAACTTACCAGCCGATAAAATAATTCCCAAAGATTCGCCGGTTCTTTTTCTTATTTCTACCGTGGTAGTAAAGTGACCCTGACGATTTTCCTGGCAAGTGCTGGACGGATTTCCGGAATCCTCAGAAAATGTGGGTGACATCGATTTTAGTTCTGCAATAAACGATTTACCATAAAAATTTAATATTTTCTAGATACGTACAGCTGCTTTTACGTCACATAGAATAAACATGTTTAGCTTGTGGTAATCGTTCTCTTAAAAAACCACAATATATAATGATGATGGATTTTGAGTTTTCTTTTAAAAATTATCTTTCATATTAGTTATCGTATGAAGTTTACTTAATTAGCGTATTTGCAGCAATTCTTATAAAATTTGTTTTTTTGACTTGACTTTAACTTTTGAGGTGACTTGATAAAGGTACTTATGTATTAGTACTACTTATTAATCTTTTTGCTTTTTTATAATTAAAGCATTATCTCTAAATATGATATTTATGATAGTTATAATAATGTGTTAAGATTATTGGCATCAGGGTTTTATTTTGAGAATATCGTTAAAAAGTTACTGTTTTTACTAACTTATTGACTTGGACAAATAAATTAAGCTATTATTTAGGAAGTTATGCCAGTTCAGTGTCACTACCAGCAATGAGAAATTTGCTTTCTAGAGCTGTGAAACAATTGTTAGGGTTCGTCGTATCCGCGGTTGACGTTAGTACCGGTGACAGCTGTCATGTCAACGTATCAGTCATCTGATTTATCAATCCATTTATTATTCTTATTGCGGTTATTATTCTGTTAACCGCAGGATCTTAAAAGCTTCTACTCGCTCACATATAGATAATGGTAAGAAAGCGAAACTACCGCCTCAGGCTGCACGGGCCGTCAAGCATCTAATAGGTTATATAAAATGCAGCCATTTTTTAAAGGTTTTTGTTTTCTAGAATTTTGTAGATGATTTCAATTTACTTCTGCCGTTAAACTAACCTTTACTAATCAAATTTTAAAAAAACTTAAGTAAATATTGATTTGGCTCAAAATTTCTCTAGGTGTTTTGTGATATGTGCTGACACGTGGGTTTTAGGAAAATTTTTAAAAGAGCAGTGAATAATACTGTTATTATTGTATAAGAACTGAGAAATTAATAGTGAAAACTTTGAATCGAATATAGACACTGGTGACATTGCACTTGCATAAGTAGTTATTGCAATTAAATTTTTTGTGAAAAAGACGAATGGAAATGTAAGCAAAAATGTGATAAATCGATTCTAAAAAAAGAAGCTGATGTGTTAAATCTGTGAACAGCAAAAGACACAGACTTCTTTATTTTATTAACAGGCCCAATATGTTTGAGACTTGGGTTCAGATTCTTAAGTCTCGAAACCATAAATATCTCAGTGATAAACAATTTCATTTGAAATTCTATGTGTATGAAAATGATTTCACTACTGATTCATTTATGCCAAACTCAAGGAAGGTTATACCTTCAGTTAACATCGCAGGCCGAAAGCAAGGTAAGTTAGAATGGACTTCGTAACAAGTGGCTCCATTAGAGGTAATGAGCTTAAGGCTTAATTACTAAAGATAAACTTCTTTTTTTTTTCAAATCATGATTATGAAGAACTGATTACTTTTATCAGATAGAGAAGCAGCTGAGAAGAGAATATGCTCCAAACTCATAGATGTCATACCATCAAAGATAAATTATATGAAGGGTAAAATCTGCACTTAGGTCTTTAGTAATACTATCCTACAGGATGCAACATGAATAATAGGACAAAATGGAGTAAGATTTAATTTTTTTGATTGATTTTAAAAATTAATACTTTAAATTATGCCTTCTAAAAATTTCTCGACATCATCTAACTGCTGCTAATGTATCACAAAATGAAGTGAGTCAACATCCCCAAGAGACTCACACAGTTTCAAATTTGTCTACCAAAAACTCTCAAGTCCTTCTAGCTACTGTCTCTATAATCTTGTTAGATGCAGATGGCAACCCAGTTACCGTCAAGGGTATTTTAGGTAATGGATCTCAAAATTCCTTTATAACAAGTTCTCTTATTGAAAAACTAAAGTATATTCCATACAACAAAACAGCACGAGTTTCAGGTATTCCCTGTCTCATAGCGTCTCACAAAAAGTGGTGGATGTTATTTTACATTCCAATTTTAAACAAAATTCTTTTAAGTTAGGTTGTGTGGTACTTCCCAATATTACATACCGTCTACTTCCTTATATAGAAATTACCACTTGTGCATGGAATATTTCAAGTAATATATTCTTAGCTGATCCCAACTTTAACATACCCTCAGAAATTGATCTTCATATAGGCTCAGACCTAAATTATCAATTACTTACCCCTAATATGATTAGTTTGGAAAACAAAATGCCCACCCTAATTAACACTCATCTTGGTTGGGTAATTGGGGGTTTATATCCTTCAAATTCCAATTCAAATATTTCCACTGCACATCTGAATGTAATTCAATCTAGTCAATACTATGTTGCCCTCTTTGCTCAATGATGAACAAAAACCTTCTGCCTTGAAAATATTGTTGCTAAGTTTTGGGAGTTAAAAGAACCTTTATCTGTTAAGCTTCGCAACCTAGATGATGACTTGACAGAATTTATTTTTGTAAATACTACAAAAATCTTAGAAAATGAAACTTTTCAAATAAACTTACTTCTTAAAAATAAAGATGAGCACCTCAAGTTAGGTTATTCAATTTTAATTGCTCGTAAAAGGTTTGAAAATCTTGAGAAAAGGTTTGAGAAAAATCCAGAATATTATATACAATATAAACAATTTATCGAGGAATATGTGTCCCCAGGTCATGCAAGATTTGTTTTTCTTACTCAATGTAATGAGTTTTCCCAGCAAAAATACTTTTTCCCCATCATGCAGTGATTAGAGAGGCCAGTGCAACTACTAAATTGCATGTTGTGTTGGATAGCTCTTGTAAAACTTCAACAGGATATTCTCTCAATGACAATGAAAAGATGTTTAGACAAATATTCGTTAATCCTAAGCAAACCTTTTTATCGGACATTCTTTGGAGAGAAATATCTCAGGATCAACTCAAATGCATTGAATTGTTAACGGTTACTTATGGTACTAATAATGCTCTCTTTTTAGCCACTCGTGTGTTAACTGAAATAGCATAGAACAACTCATCTGACTATTTACTTGCATCACATGCTGTTCTAAACCAAATAAAATATCATCACAATAAGTGATGATATTTTAGGAGGTGTTGATGATTTTAATGATCTTAAAATTCTGTACGATCATCCATTCTTATTTAATAGGGAGTTGACTTTCCCTATTAAATAAGCATGGGTTTCTATTTCATAAATGATGCAGCAATTCACCACAATTTTTGTCAGCATGTACTGACCAACTTTATAATTCAGAATTAGAATTTGAATTCAATTCAACCCTAAATAAAGTTTTCGGATTAAAGTGAATTCCAGTAGTCGATAATTTTTTAATTCTAAAAGAAGACTTTTCCTGAACCCCTTACTAAAAGAAAAATCCTTTCAGTAGTAGCATAGTGCTACGATCCTATCGGATTCTTATCACCAGTTATTATTATTGGTAAGCTGATTATGCAGCATACCTGGACTTTAAAAGTTGATTGGGATACACCCTTAAAGGATAGTAATGTAATTATCCAGTGGAAAAACTTTGTTGACAATTTACATCTTCTTCGACAATTTAAAATTCCAAGACATTTCTTTTTGGATAAACCTTTAAAGGAAATTCAGTTACACGGCTTCGCAGATGCAAGCATGAAAGCCTATGCTGCCTGCGTTTATATACGCACATCCTATTCGGATGGTAGCATTTCCAGTTTTCTTGTCTTATCAAAGTCTATTGTCTCCAGTGGCGGCTTTGGGTAGAGCCACAGTGCCATGGCTCTACCTAATAAACGTTGAAAATAAAAAAAATAATTTATTTTTTAAATTTTACTTCAGTCCAAAAAAATATCTGTATATTAATATTTAATACCAATTATAAAATTAAAATACTGGAACGCAGCCAGTGCAAGATTCCGCAAATTTCGCTAATGCGGAATCGAAGACGTAGTTGTCGCGCCAGGCCCCGTAGCGATGCATGTTACATCGAATAATCACAGCAAATATCCTTGAAACAATGTGGTAAAGCTACGGCAAATTAAATAATTTTGGGCCAGGCTCCAAACCAATAGAATCTTTTCTAGCAAAACGTGCGTGATATTGTTTGTTTTGATTATTCATCGGGCGTTCGCGGTTCCGTAGAGATCTTTTATTTTATTTGGCTGGCGTTTTCGGCTTTGTTGGTGTTTTTTATTTTTATTAAATAATAAAAACAATGACTAAAATTAGTTTTTTAAAAGCAAATCCATTTCCAAATTAGATCAAGGTTTGGCGCTACCTCCCTGAACTGTCACGAGCCGCCACTGATTGTCTCCCCTTAAAAAAGTGTTACACTTCCTCGATTAGAGCTTTGCGCTATGCTTCTACTTTCACAATTAATCACAAAACTCATAAACATTTCTGCAAATAGGTTTAAAATATATTCAATAAATCTATGGTCTGATTCCGAGATAGCCTTATCTTGGATTGAGTCTCATTCATCCCGTTGGAATATATTTATTTTAAATCGCGTATCTAAGACACAGGAATTAACCTCTGAATTTACTAGGCGGTATAATAAATCATCCGACAATCCAGCAGATCTACCCTCTCGAGGTACTTCTATTACTGACCTTTTAACTTCTGAAATGTGGTTGCACGGACCAGCCTTTCTAGAACTTCCAAATCTTGATTTAACAAAGTCTAAAATATTTCAGAGTTTAAATAACTTGCCAGAAGTAACAAAAATTTCGTTACTTAGTACTGAGGTATTAAATCAGACTGTTTTTTAATCAGTCTAACATTTTAAAACGCTTTTCAAGTTTCTTGAAATTGCAACGTATAGTAGCATATATGCTTAGGTTCTTATATAATTGCAGAAATAAAAAGATTAAATATTCTGGCCCTTTAAACGTCCAAGAATTAGGAGATTCTCTTAACCAAATAATACAGGTCATACAATCACACAATTCTTTAAGGCAAATTGCTAAGTTAAAGTAAAATAAAAATATTTCGAAAAAGACTATGAGAAAACTGAACCTCTTTATTGATTCAAATGGTTTTCTAAGAAATGGTCGAAGATTGGAAAATATTAATATCCCGTTTGATCACAAACATCCATTACTTCTACCTTCTCATAACTATGTTGTCTCATTGATGTTGAAATATGAGAATCAGCGACTTGGACACGCAGGTGCTCAGAATATTCTTTAAAATTTTTAATGCTAGTTTTTGACACCCCTGTATCTTTATTTTAGCCTAAAATTAAAATAGTCTTTTAAAGTGGTCCTTTCTTTAAAATGTAACCAAAACTAACCAACAAATAAAGGCTACTAAAAGGGAGTAACCGGTAATTATGTTAGGGCTTATAAACAAGTCAAAAACGGTTACACTTAGGTATAGGAGATTATACACAACATATACCTAAAATTTCACGTGGAAGCCAAAAATGTAAAAATATACATGGTATTCCATTTGAAATAACGAAGTTGTCACCTAATTCCGGTATGTCCGGAAACGTCACAACTATTAAAATATTTTAGTTGTGTTGCAACGATCGACTGTGCCATGTTGTCAAATTTTCAAAATTTTTGTGTATATATATAGGAATGTTCCATCCTGGGATATATAGGAGATATCTAGTAGGTGGTATACAGGATGATTCGACCAAAAATCATGCAGGGTAAATTAAAGCGGATTTCTTTTGAATGAGGATCTTTTAGCTTTGATCCGCGGTTAATTTTTTTTGTAATTTTGAAAACCATTGACGCACTCAATTTATTTTTCCATAAATAGTTAATTTACTTCCACTCGCCCACTGATGATTTTTAATTAACATCTGTTGCCTTTTGATTTAAAAAATTTAATTAAATTTTGGACTTAAATATTATTGATTCTTGGCTTTATTCGGAAACAAAAAAAAAGATACAGGAACTAAAAAATTAAATAGTGTATTCAGCTCTAGTATAATCTGCTATGAAAACACAAGATGCCTATATGATATAACTTTAACACGAGTTTAAATTGAAGGGTTCGCATGAATAAGGTGCGTAGAAAGTTAAAGATAACTAAAGAAAAATCTTTGTTATATTTTATCTCAGTTCGAGATGATAATAAAAATAACGATGTTGAGACGACTATGAAACCATAACAATTTTCTTGTTATGTCTTATATTCAAACATAGGTTTAAAATCTAGTTAACAGCTATAAATTATCAGTTTCTAACTAGTACCAAACCAGACTAATTTTTTAAATTAAATAAGTTCTAAGAAAAAGTTTTAATGAAACCTTTTTCATAAAACATGTAAATTGAATGTCATAACTGACAATGGAGTTATGTAAATTGAATTTTCAATTTTCTAAACAAACTTGCGCCGGATTTTTGCTATTTATTAATAAAGTTTAGATTAATTCAGCATCAAAACGAGGTTAATGTTGAAAGTTAAACCTATTTTAGAGATTAAATTTTCATAAGTATTAAGGTTATTCTATTTGACTTAATTTATTTATTAGGTAGGCCAAAAAGAATTTAGGGAATGCTTTATTGCTTTTCTGCAGACCCGTTTACTTGAGAAAGAAAATTTAATTTAGATGCCGGCTCTCGTGCCAGCGTCCCTTAATTTTAATATTGTTTTTCATGAAAGAAGCCACGGTGAAGTTCTTTGAACAACTAACTTAAAAATCTTTTAAAAACTAACTTAACTAGATGCTTGCAAAGTGAAAGTTTACAAAATATTGGACTACTTCTTACTGTAATTTTTACTTTTTTGTTGTAAAAAAAAAACCTTAAAAATTAAATTTATATTTGCTTATAAATAATTGAGTAGCATTTATAAAGTATTTACCAATAATAACATAAGAATTTAAATTAATTTTGTTCCGAAAAGAATACGAATAACAATTATTAGCGTAATAGCAGTATCAGTTTCTCCATTGGATGCATCATTAGATATGTGACTAAAAATTTGCATGTTTTTCAAAAATGTAATTTGTATTTATTATTCTCTATTATTTACGGTGGTAATATTAATTATTTTAATGAATATGGAGCGTAGTAATGAAAATCCGCAGTTGCTTTCAATTGCTATTCAAAGCAACTGCGCTCATGCCCGCCCATAAGAGTGATAAATTCGTACGACTAGTGATATGGCGCTTCGTGAGTAGTTTTAGTGTGAGTTTTAGTAGCTGTGATAAATTTTCACTAGATTTAATCTTGTTATATAAGGTTAATAATAAAATTAAATCTATTTTATATACTGACAAATTGTTTGTTTTCTAAAGGACGCCTTTCCTAAAGGACGCTTCCTGTTGATTCTTAGATCTTGTATGTGACCTGTGTTTATTAGTGTTTATACCCAGTAGTCTCAAAATCGATTTGATTTCATCAGAAAATGACATTGCTATTTATTGAAGGCATCTTTACGGATTAATTTTTTATAAAATAATGCGGAAAATGTAGAAAAAACTATGGAGAAAGAGTACGCTAATAAATTTAGGAGCAGGGGAAGTGGATATCGGATCTTCAGCAGAAGGTAATTAAGCTAAAAAGTGATAATCTAAAAATAGCGAAAGCATTGGACAATCAGGAACAAACGTCAAGGAATTATAACGTCAGAATCTTTGGAATACCGGCTGAAAATAATGAAAATCTGCTATCAAAGGTTCAAAATGTTTTTAAATAGTTGAAGGTAAAAATAAATGCCGCGCAGATTAATAAATGCCATAGAATACCAGCAAAAAGCCTTCCACCAGTAGTACTCGTGCTGTTTTTCAATGACAATGATCAGTTGAACATTTAAAAAAATAGAAAAAAACTTAAATCTACAGGTGAGCAAGTGCGTGAACACCTAATAAAACTAAACTATCCTTGTAAACAGCGGCTACAAACAAATATATATCCAAACATGGTTGGTGTTCTAACGAGATTATACATATACATTAGAGTTCGTGATATTGTTCACCGAATCAATAACATGGAAGAACTGGATACTTTCAGGAACTAAACATTTGTACCTTTTACTAATTTCTATAATAAATAATAACAAGGTTATGATTTAATCTAGTATTTACGATGGTTTTTTGGTAAAGTAGATTAATATTTCTTTAAGAAGGTTTTGTGTTTAAGTTTTGCTTTTTTATGTAAACTTTAGTTTCTTTCGTATTTATTTTTATTAATTTTGCTGCAGCTGCTACTGTTGAATATTTTTTTATGTGAAAAGAGATTTTTTTATATAATTTATTGATTTTTTTCAAATTTTTCTTTCTTTCTATTTTCTTCTTTTTTTTGGTTAATTCTTCTTGTGTTTTGCACTGTGTCCATTTATATCCATATAAATGTCCATATATATGTTTTTTTAAATAACTTTAGTGAATTTAAAGATCACATTTCTAAATATGATTGTGATATACTTGGTAATAACTTAATCCAAACGTAACTTACAAAAGTACTTGTGTAAATTAATACCATCTGGTTAGACAAGATCACATTGATAGTAGACGAGGGGGTGGGGTTAGAATCTATGTAACAGCAAAGAATCTATATAAATCAAGAAGTGAGTGCCGGACCAAAATTGAACATATATGAGTATAGATGGAGATACCTAATAAGTGAATCAATAATGATTATCGGAAATATTTACAGACCTCCTAATTATAAGGAATTCTTTAATTATTTTGAGGTTGTTTTAATTAATTTTTAGATTTGGTAATTTAAACTGTTTGTGTCAGATAATAATGCTTTTCATATCATTCAGTTAAATAATATTTTGGATACCTTAAGTCTTAGCCAGATCATATCAGAAGCCATAAGAATATCTCAATTAACTTCAACATTAAGCGACTTGATCTGCTACAATCCTAACATTATACAGGATGTTGGTACTCAAGAAGTTAATATTTCAGATCAGTTACTTGTTTATGTCCATCTGAATCCAGTTAGTGCCGAAGCACCCAATACTTCATATTTGTTTAGATCCTTAGACCCTGTTAATTATGTTCAGTTTCAAGCCGACATCAAAAGTTCATCTTGGAATTTTCGATACACAAGCGCCGTTAAGAATAAAAAATTGTAAAAAAAGTTGTATAACTGGATAACAAATAATATTAGGCTTATGAAAAATGTTTGTAATGAAGCACTTAAGCGATTATTAAGTCGAAACGTTGGCGGCTAAGGACTGCCCGCAGGGAGGAGTATTGTCCCCTACCTTGTGGTCGACAGCCTGATAAATCTTTTAAACAATGCTGGCCTATACACACAGGCCTACGCTGATGATCTGGTAATCCTTTGCCGAGGGAGAGACGCCGTCTCAATGGGGGACCCTATGATGAGAGCCCTGCGTATGGTGGACATATGGTGCCTCTCGGGGGGTCTCAGGATTAACCCCAAAAAAGCAGAGCTCCTACTATTCACGAGAAGATGTAAATTTGGCACGCGCCCTGTTATATCTCTATGTGGTGTGCAGCTGCATTACTCCAGGACAGTTCGATTTCTGGGAATAAAGTTAGATCCCAAATTCAGCTGGCACGATCATGCAGACACCAGAATGAAGAAGGCTACCTATGCGCTTTGGGCCTGCAGGCGGGCTTTCGGCAATACCTGGGGTCTGTCTACTAACATCCTCCACTGGATCTACTCGCGCATTGTGAGACCTCTTCTCACAGACGGGGCTATCGTTTAGTGGCCATGTACGGAGAAAGCGAAAATTCGTGCTCAACTGGACAGAGTCCAACGTCTTGCATGTCTCAGCATAACGGGTTCCATGCGGACGGCGCCAACTAGAGCGCTTGAGACTCTGCTAAGCCTTCCGCCTCTGGACCTCGTTGTGCAATGAGGACTGCGTACAGGCTATACGTCCTCGGCAAACTACGTGCTGGCGAGACCGGTCACGCAAAAATTTGGTCACGGGCCATACAGGAATGTCCTCTCCTTCTGATGGGCAGTGACTGCATGGCTCCAGTGACTGTGGACTGCGAGGGATTCGTGACGCACATTGCAGGCAGAGAGGAGTGGCAGCATTCCAACAGACCTGCATTGCTAAATAGGGGGACCATCTGGTACACAGATGGCTCCAGAATGAATAACAGAGCTAGATCAGGGCTTTGTGGTGGGATCCCACATACTAGTAGGGCATACTCGCTGGGGGAGCACGCCACTGTCTTCCAGGCCGAAGTATTCGCTGTATTAAAATGCGGACAGAAAATCCTAAGCTGCGGACACCGCAATACAGTCGTATCAATATGCTCGGACAGCAGAGCTGCCATTAAGGCTATCACGACCGCAAAGGTAAGCTCCAAGCTTGTACTAGAGTGCATAAAAGTCCTGAAAAAACTGGTACAGGTTGGCTGCAGGGTCCAGCTCGTCTGGATACCTGGCCATGCAGGCCATGCAGGTAATGAGGAAGCGGACTCTCTTGCCAGACTGGGATCCGCGAATGTGCCGATTGGGCCGGAACCCATAGTTGGTATCGCCAAATGCGTTGCGGTCACGTCAATAAAGGGCCTGCTGGACAAGTGGACCCACCGAAGATGGACTGAGTCCCCTGGTATGAGACAGGCCAAAGCGCACATAGGTGGGCCCTCTGCCTATCTCACCAAAAATCTTCTACGCCTAAAAAGACGCGAAATTTTTGTGACAGGTCTTTTAACCGGTCACTGGCACTTAAGAAGCTATCTCCATACTATTGGTATTGCGGACAACCCGGAATGCCGATGGTGCTGTGAGGAGGATGAAACCGTTGACCATGTAGTCGGGGAGTGCCCAGCACTCATGCGCGCCAGGTTCAAATACTTCGGTAACACTTTCAGTGTACCGAGTGACTTTAAGTCCTTCAGACCAGAGAGCCTTATCGGTTTTTCTAAGGCCGTTGGGCTCTGGTAAACCCCGGTGGGGCATGACGGGTCCATTAGGAGACCTATATGCACAACTGCCTTGGATGCCTACTGTTTCGACAATTCAATTCAATGACCTTTTAATTTATTCCTGTTGATGAAGAATTAATTTTTAAAATTATTCCTAATATAAAATCTAAAGCTTGGTGCAGACAAATTAAATATCGCACTTCTTTCTCTTTGCTGCTGTCCTTTTATAATACCATATATAACACATTTTATAAATAGTTGTATTAAGAACGCATACTTTCAAAAAACTGCAAAGTAGCCAACGTTTTGCCTCTGCATGAAGTTAATAACCCTGCTTGAATTAAGTCAACTAAGATTAACGTCAATCTTGCTTTCTCACCTAACTAATCAACTATCCCAATCTAACTTAATCTAACTTTCTCAAATAGCTTGGAAACTTACATAATCAACTTTGTTTATGGATTAAATATTATTCCTTTAAAACAATCGAGATTTAGATCCTCATATAGTTATTCGAAGGCACTGTACAATATAGTGAACAATATGCATGCAACTGTCTTGATAATATTAGATTATTCCAAAGCATTTGATATCAAAGAATATTAAGATTGCAATTTTAAAATGTATAGATTTTTAAGGAAGCCTCGTCTTTTTTAATTAATTTATTTTTGTCAGACACAAAACAGCAGATTTGCCTTGAGGGAAAAATCAAAATTTTTGACTTGGTCCACTTCTATATAGCATATACACCTTTAAAATTGTAAATTCCTTAAAATATTGTAAATATCACGTCTATGCAGACCATACTCAGATTTATGCGTCAGTTTGGCTACAATATCAACAGATCAAATAAATCATGATTTAGGGAAATTACTGAAATCTTCCGAAGATCATTTACTGAAAATAAATCCTAGCAAATCGACAGCCATTCTATTCTGCAATAAAACTTATAAATACCACTTACAGAACAGTATCAAGCTTTAGGCTAAATAAAACTAAAGCTATGCTCTGTGAAACACTCGTTTTATTATTTTTCAACTTGCCGATGTATATGGGCTTTTTTGGAGTAAAAAGGGTTCAAAAAGTGCAAAATTGCTGTCTGAGACTCATAAAGCGAAGACAAGGAATATCTCACAAATTGTCCGAAATAGGGAGGCTTAATATGGGTGTACGGCGCACTTTGCATTCGGCAGTACTTTTTAATAAAATTTTTAAATTTAAATAGCCTTTATATCTCCACCACAAAATTAAATATCGCACCGATGTTAAAAACATCAATATCCGAAAATTAAACCTATTAACCATACCACCTCATAAAACCCAAACATTTAAGAAGTCATTTACCTATCAAATTGCCTATGTACTTAATAAATACAAAATAGTGGACTTTTCTTTATCGATACCAGTTAAAACACTACTATCTTTCATAACCTCTCATTTTTTTAGTTACTCTCTCTCTCTTTCTCTTTTCTTCAATTTCTTTTGTAATGTTTAAAATGAAAACTAAGGTATTTTTTTCATTGCTCACTTGGCCAAGTATTCCTTTTTTGTATAATTTTTCCTTTGCTCTAGCAGCTGCCTCTCTTTAGAGCTAAGCTGATATATATTTTTCTTCCGAATAGTTTATAGTTTAATTATATATAATTGCATTTATAATTTTCATATATAGTTGGGAATAAATTAGTCTTTAAAGTATTACTATTATTATTATTATAACCAAGGTTACTACAAAGGTTTCAGTATAAATAGCATCTAATAGCCCAAAAGACAATTAAAACGGTTTGACATTTACAAAAAATAACAACAACTATGCCAAATTTCTATAAATATATAAACGCTATGAAATATATGAGATCTAATCGAAATAAACGAATTTTCTTAACACGAAATTGCTACCAACCAACAAATGTGTTAACAATCAGACAAAAACTTCTAATATCTAAAATAAAATTAAATATTACTGAAAAGCTTAAAAACATAAAATAATTGTCTGGAAAATAAATGCCTGGAAGATAAAAAAATAATAAAACACTAAATATTTTGTGAATTTTTTTAATTAAGATGTTGATGTTTTTTAATTAAATTATAAAATTGATTTTTGAAATGAACAGTAATGCTCTAATTTAATAATTTAATAGGTTTTTCGTTATAATTGTTTTACATTTTTAATTAATATTAAAAATAAGGTAATATATAACGCCGCCTAAAATGCCTACAAAACGTTCAAATTAGATTTGAGTTTTTATCATTCACCTCATTAAATCAAGTAAAGTCGTCAAACTTTTTTAAATGAGCAAAAAGCTAAAGAGAGTCTCGGGATTTTAGCTACTTAGAATTCCATAAAGTCGCCCTTTTCTTGTCGCTTTTTAAACCCCTCGACCTAAGAAGCGACTCAGGAAGGAGGGTTGACAATTTAACATAAAGACTTGATAAATCTAATTTGACACCATAAAGCTTTACCCATACAAATTATGCACATTAAAAATTATTTCGTTTACTTACGTTCGTGCAAAATTAAAGCTACGTATAGTTTGTATTTAGATAATTTGGTTAGCCTATTATTATTATTTAATTAACGTATCGTAGTGCCATGCTTATGTCTATTGAAAAACGTTTTTTTTGAACATTATTTTTAAGCAATAAGTCCACAAGCCGAATCTTTAAATACATGTGAATCTTCTGTAAAAATTCTTGTAGAATCTGTAGGAATGCTGCCGATACTAATTAAAAAACACAATAGTTTTCCAAGAGCTTTATTATAGGTCTCTCCTAGATCCATTCATATCTAATGTATTTACTAATGATGAATATTCCTTTAGTCAAACCTGTACGATGAGTCTAAAGTGCCACTATAGACATTTCCAGAAGGTGGGTTGAATTTTTTATGTACTAAGTTAATATTTCCAGATTGTATGCGAAAGATAAGCGTAAAATTATATTTAAAATTCCTCTAGAACAATCTGCCAGAGCTTTAAGATCGTGGGCTGTTGGAAATGCATACTAATATGTGGTTCATGCATAAAGAAACAATATTATATTTTAACCTACTAGTTTAGGAATGTTTGTTAAGTTTTAATGTGTTAAAATGCAAAACAAAAATCATTAAAGCTAAAATTTCAATAAAGATACAGCGCGCTTACAAAAATTTAATTACGTAGTTTTTACGTAAACCTTCTATAACAATTAATAAGAAAACAGGAGTCACTTAAGTATTAATTTTCGGTTTAACATAATTAATTTTTAACTTGTATAATAAAAATAAATATATTTAATCGTAAAACAGCTAAAATTATGCCTGTTTATCCCCTATATCCCTACTTAAACTATGACTACGAAAATCTTTGACCTCTATTGATCTATTTTTGAAAATAAACCTTTAAATTAGGATATTTTGGCACTTTTCCTAATCTTAAATCAATAGTCGAAAACTCAGCTTAATTCAATATGTCAGTTAGTGGATTTTAAATATCAAATTACCCTAGTAGAAGATTTAAGTATTACTAATAAACCCCAAGTTTTCTAAGATTATTGTTTAGAATCTAGTTTTCTGTTTCCGAGAAAATGAGTCCCGTTGCTCTCTGAGTTTATATTACTCTACAAATATCGACGCATTTTTATATAAATATTTCCAAGCATAGAATTAAAATTGATCAGTCATCAAAGCTTTATATCCACATAATATGTTGAACATCCCCTAATACGAATATATTTCAATTTTAACGCCTTTTTTATTTCCGGTCTGTTGCTGCGGTAGAAATATTTTGTCTTCATAATTGTCCTATAAGAGTTCACTACCCCTACATAAACTTCTTCCATTAGGCAGATGCATCCAGATCCAAACGAGGTGATAATCTCTGACGAGATTAGAGACGATAATCTCGTGAGAGTTATTACTAGTTTATAAGGTCTGATGATGCTTTACTTTAAGCGAAACGTGTAACCTTCGGAACATAATGAAAAAAAAATCTTTTGAAACCGAGACTTAGGGCTTTTATTTTTTTATGAAGATTTTACTTAAGTGCCAAGCTAAGCGTATTTTTAAGGGTCTACAAGTACCCTATGTATGAACACCTACATGAATCACACTGCAGCTTGTAAATACCACTTTTTGATAATGTATTAATTTTATCCTTAGTACTAACCAAAATCGAATGTAGTTTGTTTTTGGTTTTATAGGATATTTGTAATTTCGACTAGTGTTTAGTAAAAATTATGTTAATTTTCTGATTTAGATAGGAATCAACGAATGGTAAAGAAATTATATTAGTAAATTTTTTCTAGCGTTAAAAAAGGCATCAAATTCATTTCTTTAACATTCATTAATTCTTATCTAAGAAAGAAAATGGTTAAAAAAATAATATTTACAACATTTACAAAAGTTATAGAAAGTAATATTTACAGGCTACAGTGTGATTCGTGTAATTGATCATCGTACTTGTAGACTTTTAGAAATACGCATAGCTAAGCATTTAAGTAAGCCTTCTTCTGCATTTGGTGAAAATATATAGTCCAGTAATCATAGTTTCAGTCTAAAGTCTAATTCTAAAACCCTTCAGCAAGATATGTAGAAAAATTACAACCGATTGGATTTTCGTAAAAACATCTTATCTATATCACTAATAAGCTCAGCAATAATGCCTTATATTTAAAGACTCAAGTAAACCGCAATATACCTTGCGTTTCGTTGCATAGGAGACTGCACAAATAACAATTTCATAATTAACAACATTTCTAAATTCAATGCTATTTTAATTTAGCCTTTACACTTTTAAATAAATTACAATCTATTTTTAGGCTTTTTACCTACACAAAAATTCAACGTTGAAGTCTAGCTTGTTCTATGATTTTGTTTTATTATCCCAAGTTTGTGACAATTTTGTGGTCAATTTTTCTAGACCGATTCTGAAGTTTGACGCTAATTCTGAAAATAACAGTAGGATGACCCTAAACTATTTTAACGTCGTGTTTCCCGCCTTTGAACACAATTTAAATATAAACCTGGAAGGGTACTAACGTCTTCCCTTTTTTAACCCTTAACTACTATCCGCCGGGTCAAACTGACCCAAGGCATATTCGTTTTTTGCGCCATCTAGTGTTTCATGGGAGAGGGAAGATCGGCGAACGGAGTATTCTCATTCTGTCGACCGTTATTACGAATAGTAAAGTTTGAAGTGTCTTAGTGGTTGCGTTGATATTTTTTTTCGGTCTAGTGGGTCAAATTGATCCGGGGATAGTAATACAGTAAGTATTTCGTTATATGATTTGATCGATATTTTATTGATTTTTTTGATATTTATGTGGATAAACACTTCATAATATACATATACTTTGTTTTGTTTTTAGATTATGACACAAAGAGGACTGGCTGATGCCGAGTTATTCGAGATAGTTGCAGATAATACTTTTTGGGAAGATCTGGAGTCTATAAATAAGCCTGAAGAAAATAGAATTACTTCAAATGAACCATCAACCAGCGGCACAAACGTTATTGACGACAGACAGATTGCATGTAACCTGATTTTTGACAACGGAGACGAAAGCGATAAGGATGAATGTGATTCTGAAGAATTCAGTGAACATGACAGCGATAGCGAAAATGAGCAGCCAGATGATGAACCATTGGGTCAGTCAGAGTTATCATCGGAAAGTGAATATGAAGACGAAGGACAAACAGTAAAGAAAACAAAATTGTGGTATGGAAAAGATAAAACTAAGTGGTGTCAGGTGCCCTTGCCTAGGGGAAAAACGAAAAGTACTAATATTATAAAAATACTTCCTGATTTGAAAGGACCAGCTCGCCAGAACCCTCCCTCATCGGAGTTGGAATCTTGGAGACTTCTCATCACACACTCTATTCTTGAAAAGATTGTTGAACATACCAATGCAAAAATTAGAGCTATGCAAGGTCAGTATACAACTTTCAAGAAGCCAAAAAATAGCAGATCATTATTTCGACCAGTTTTTATTCAAGAGACCGATAAAATTGGAATAGAGGCATTTTTAGGCCTTTTATATTTACCGGGTTGTTTTAAATCCGGACATGAAGATCTACGATCTCTATGGGCTACCGACGGGACAGGTAGAGATATATTTCGTTGTACGATGTCTCTTGCACGTTTTTATTTCCTATTATAAGTTTTATGTTGCCTAAGATTCGACGATATAGTTACCAGGCGGAAGAGAATGAAAGTCGACAAACTGGCTGCAATATCTGAAATTTATAATGAATTTGTTGAAAACTTAATGATGTGTTACACGCCCTCTGAATTCTTAATCGTAGATGAAATGTTAGTTCCTTTTAGAGGGCGCTGCGGTTTTAGAATGTACATGCTTGCTAAGCCGGCGAAATACGGCATCAAGATTTAAATTTTAGCAGATTTCAAATCACATTATATGAATAATTCTGAAATCTACACCGGAAAACGCAGTGATCGGTCTAATTTGTCTATATCGACAGAAACAGTACTTCATTAGTTGGTCCTGTCTTTGGGACCAATAGAAACATACCGGGAGATAATTGGTACACATCAATGAAATTAACTGGTGAACTTCTCAATCGTAAGCTTACATATGTTGGCACAGTCAAGAAGAATAAAAGATTTGTTCCACCCGAATTCTTAGCTTGCAAAAAACGTGAAGTAGAGTTCTCCATTTTCGGGTTTACCTCTACTCACACTATTGTGTCTCACGTTCCCAAAAAAAACAAATCCGTATTATTGTTGTTGACAATGCACAACGATAATGTTGTAGACGACTCATCCAAAAAGCCGGATATAGTGTTATTTTACAACGATAAAAAAGCCGGTGTTGACGCACTAGACCAGAAATGTGCAACATATTCGACAACTCGCAGGACACGCCGATGGCCAATGGTTATTTTTCACATGATTTTAAACGTTTCTGCAATCAACAGCTTGTATGTAGGTATCTATCAATTTGCTGCCGAAGGAAAAGAAATTTGTAGATTAAATTTTCTAAAAAATCTTGGTCGTCAACTATGCGAACCCTATATGAGATCGAGAGTTTACAACAACAAAATACCACGTAGATTGAGAGAACTGACTGCAGATATACTTGGGGTTGTTATAGAAACGCATTGTGCTCTTCAGCAGGCTCAGGGTGTAAACAAGAGAAAGAGATGTGCTTTCTGCCCACCGAAAAAGGACCGCAAAACGAACACCTTCTGCGATTCCTGCAAAATACCAGTTTGCCAGCAATGTTCAAAAAAAAATTCGCCCAAAGCGTGTTTAGGATATTTTGGCCAACAAAATTTGTTTATTAATGTTTATTTCATCATTTTTTATGAATAAATTAGTTTATTTTCATCAAACAGTTTTTTATTTTCAAAATAAAAAAGTGGGTCATATTGACCCGCGGGTAGCTGTAATGTTTTACTATAGGGAGGATAGTAGTTAAGGGTTAAATAATGTACGTCCTTTTGCATTTAGTAGTGGGTTATCTGTATCTTAAATTTTTTTAAATATTGATTTAATTTGTGACAATATTTTTCCCACAATTTAGTCAAATAATTTATGTTTACCAAATTAACCTATTAATTTATAACATTCTTTATATTATACCTGATATCTTTCTTAATATGTGTAGGTGCTTCAGTTTCTATAGAGCCATTTTTCGAGCCATGTAGTTACATTATGTTTTCAGAAACACTTTCATAAAACAATAGATCACTTGTTGCATTATAAAGTTTCAGGTTATTCAAGGGATGCTTTCTGTAATAACTAAGAAACGTTCTAAAGTTTTGGTTAGGTGAATAATTTGAACTGTAACAGACAAACATATATAGAATTTCAGTTTGCACGATTTTGATAAAGCAATTTAGCGGCTGCTATTGTCTGCTTGTCACAAGAAAGTATTTCTTATTTGTTAATAACCTCCACTTTGATTTATTTTCAGACCCCAACATTTATTCCCGGTATAATTGAATTTTATTTATCTCACTTGATTTCATTTTCTAAATGAAACCAAGAAAAATATCAAAAAGCAAATAATATACAATTATTGTTTTAAAAAACATTATTAAACAATAAAATTCATAAGCGATACAAATCGATAAGAATATTTTGCATAAAATTTTTGAAAGTTTGCTCCCGAACAAATTGAACATATTTTAAATTTTAGTTTTTAATTAATTAAATGGATACAAACTTAAGTAAATGGGCGTTTCTTTTTATAATTCCTAACAATAATAATTTTAAAGTTTACTTTTAGAGTAGGTATTTCTAAACCACAGATATACTTATAAACTGAGTTAGTAGGCGTATTTAAAAAGTATTCACGCAAATTTTTATCTCTAGAATCGAAATAGGAGATTTCACTATTGATGCCGATGCCGATAGTATTAAGGAGCCTATTTTATTATTAAATATTTTTTTTACACATTATCAATTTAATTATAATAATATACCTAAATATATACATATTTTCGGTTCGCATAATATATAGAATTTATAAATTTCTTTCAAGTTTTTCTCAATATGCTTTAGGTCTCCACTTATCGAACTCTTAGTAAAATATTGTTTTAATATCATCGGAATCTTTTTCATTCATCTTTTATAAAATTTGTTATTATTAGACCGTTTTCATTTGAAAAATACCCTAAGTAGTCCCCTCTATTCAATTTTCATCCTTTGTTCATCTTCCTCTGTTCTCTCTTTATCCTATTCCCAGTCTTCACTTTTTATTATTTTGTCAATTTAACAATTTTTTTGCCAAATGAAACCAATCAAAACAACAAAGTACTGAGTTTTTGGTGTTGACGTTTTTTACAGACAGCACCACCTAGTTTATGAGTTAGTACTTTCGATTAAAAATGTTAATATTCTTAAGTATGACGTTTACAACATTTTTAAGATTGCGCCTATTATGAGAACTTGAAATCCATTCCTTGGAAGCGGGTGTTTAATTTAAATGATGTTAATGTTTATCTTGATTATCAGACATACTTATATTAAATTAGTAATAATGTAACATAAAATCCAAAAAACTTTTGAAAGCATGTAAACCCTACGTAATTCCAATTCATATTTCATCAAATAGTATATATTTAGGTGATAGATAAGATAGTGTGAAGACTTAGATAATCCGTTTGCACACCAGTTTTCTAAAACTCATAAAAAATATTAGGATGGCGCTCAAAATTATAACCTCAAATGCAATCAAACCGAATTTCTTTAGTTGAGGTCTACGATGCATGTCTCAGCTTTAAGACTTATTCTTATGGCCTCGAAGGCATTCATCCGTTGTCTTAAGGAATTGCCAAGAGCTCTAAGTATACCATTACACCATATCGTGAGTCTTTCCTTGTTCTATGGTGGTTTTTCTGAATTCTGGACAAAAGACCTTTTAATACCTTTGTATTAAAATAGGGACAGAAACAATCATGCTAATTATAGAGACATAGGTATTCAGTCTAAAATGCCAAAATTACTTGGTGTTCTCGTGGACACCGATCTCGTGGAATTGAACAGCATCGGTTTGTTGTAAGTGAATCAGTCATAACAAATTTACTTACCTATCATCATTACCTGTTAGATGCCTTTGTGAAATATTGTCACGCTGGCAGTGTTTATACTAATTTCTTGAAGGCGTTTGACAGAGTAAATCATGAGTACCTTACTAGCAAGATATCAGCTATGGTTCCGATTTTAAGCCTTATAAAATGGATTATTACCTTCAAATCAAATTGCATTCAATTTTTATGAACTATGTCAGAGTTTACAGACTGTTCACATTTCATTCAACCTTCTTATCAATGATACATATATGCAGTGTCATTTATCACTCTGATTTTTTATTCCTTGCCAAATACCTTAAAATTTATAAGGTTGTAAAGTGCCCATTTGATGCCCAAGTACGGAAGGAGGGTCTAGATAGTATTGTATCGTAGATGATAATGGTCTATAACTTAAAAAATGTTTAAGCATTTCATTTGGTCCTTGCTCAAATTTATTTAGAAATCACTACTCTATTAATAGCATAGTTCTAGAGTAAGCCTTTGCCTTGAGGAACTTGAGAATATTATTCGATTTATTTTGCGAAACTCTACTCAGTTATTAGTACTTTGCCTGAATATTCGCTACTTTTTATTGGTTCGATCAAAACTGGAATACGCCTCAGTAATTTATCAACTGTTATATTAAATATAATATTTGTAAAAGAGGTATTTAGTTTTGTTAGCCTTGGAGCAAGAAGTGTGATATATGATTTGTTATTAAATAAAAAATGTTAAGAAGAATATAGGATTGCCAGAGGATCGGAATATGTAAAAGCCTGTAATGAGATTGATGTTGATTCTTTTATAGGAAACCTCAAGTTTTTTAAATCTAATATTTAAAAAAATTATCCGATTTTGATTACAAAAAATAATGTTGCCCTTCCCCACCCCCGCGTCTCTCATCCCCCAACCCCTAAAATGTATTTTTTTTTAATTGTTAATATCTCGGATATCAATAGAGATAGAATAAACAAAATTTCTCTCTTATCTTCACAAGTGCGAGGGGCATAACAAATGTTATATTGACTGAATCAATATCACGAAAATTAAATGAGATATATAAAAATATAGTGTATGATTATTTATTACACATTTTTCTTTTGTAAATATTTTGAAAACAAGTGACCTTCTCGGAAAAAAGGTTAAAATAAAAGTTTTTGCAAATTTCATAAGCTTTTTAGAAATGTATATTAATGGGGGTAAAATCACTTCCTCCCCTAAAAATTTTCAAAATATAAATTCGCGCTGTTGGTCGGTAAAAGAGGTGTTACATAAAGGTGGCACAAACAATATATTATATCTACCTAATTATATAATGGCTAACAAATTAAAAACCTTTTTTAACCCCACCCCTCGCTCCAACCCCCAACTCCCAGCCCCAACTTGAATTTTTTTGCAAATAAGAACAAAGGAAAAAGCTCGTATCTCGCGAATACGAGCAGGTCTCTATTTTTAATTTCATAATAAATATATTATCAAAGAAAAATAATTATTAGAAAATTTAGGCACCGTACAAATAACTCATAGTAGTTTCATTTTCCCGAAACACATTACATTTTTCACATCAGCAGCATAAACAGCAGCTGGAAAGTGAGCAGCTCCCTCCAACCCTAGTTCACTATTACCAGCTTTACGAAGAGCCCGATTACAGGCATATATTTGGATAAATGCCCATAAAAAACTCAAGTAGAATTAGAACCAACCGAGTATGGCTGGCGAAAAGAAGAGAATGTGTTTCTACCAGTTCTCTCTGATCTACCAAATGTTGCGCCAAATTAAATTTTAAATTTAATCTCATGTGCCTGCAAAAAAAATAGATGCACCACAAAACAGTGCAAGTGTGTTCAAAATAAACTTCAATGCACGGAGAGTTGTATGTGTGTGGACGAACTCTGTGAGAACCACAACTCTTTTAAAAATGAGAGTTCTGATGATGAATATATTTTTTTTTTACCTGTCAAGTAATTTTTAGTTTTTTATGTGCAATTTATTATACCAATCTGTACTTATTAAAGTAATAAATAAATGTGTTTTTTTTTTATTAAAAAAAAAAGTCGGGGGGAGGTGGTATTAGTTTGGGTTAAAGGGGAGTTAGGTTTCTCGGTTTCTAATTCAACCACAAAAAAATTAAATTGCCTACATCAATAGTTTCCGAGATTTAAAAAGTTTACCCCTTTGGGGGGAGTGGAAGTGACTCAAACGTGGATGGAGGGGAAAATATGTATTAATTATTATATTTTTACTATCCTAAATAATAAATAAACAAAATTTCTATAAAAGGGTCGGTACATTATACTAAGTATTTTGTTAAATCTAGTGTGTGAATATATTTTTTTTGGTTTTATGATCGATTTTATTTATTTTTTGATGGGAGGGGTTAACGTAATCCAAACAATATGCACCTTTTTAAAAAGCTTAAGAAATTTGTATAATAAAATAGTTGAAGTTTTTTTTGTAGGATGAAATGTTAAAAAAATATTTGAAAAAAAACTAAAATTTCCAGCAAAAAAACATACAAATTTGAATATAGCTCCTTTAGTTTTTGAGATATGAAAATATTTCTAATGACCTTTTTCTTTCTACAAGTACCTGTGAATATAACAGTAAAAAAAGTGGACTGCTATCATTATTAGTTTTCGAGATACAGCGATTTAAAAATTTTACTCTTTAAAGAGGGGTTGGGGGTGACTAACGCGGAGGTGGGGGGGGGGGGCAATATCAATTTTCGTAATCAGTAACTTAATACCATCTAACCTATATAGGTTGTTTCCTTTCATCACAGTTTGGCACGCGAAATGCCCTATGCGGCTCTACTATAAGTTTATTGTATTTTCTTTTTTATAAATATTTTTGTAAAAAAAACTAGTTAGTGTGTGTTTCCAAACCAATATACATATAACGTTTTGAATTAAATAAGTGGTTCCAAATATATGTTACAATGCTTCTTTTTTTAATTTAAAAGACAACTACGAGTCGTGTTGGTTTTCCGGAATGAAATTAATTCTCATTTATTTTCTGATTTAGAGGAATTTTAGTGGCGGCAACCAGAATTAGACATAAATCTTGTTAGCACGTAATTCCATTAAAATAAAAGGCTATAACTTTAATCATTAACAAAAGTGTATGGTGGTTGTGCTATAAATTTAATTTAATTGGCTGAAGATGGGACAAAGAGATTCGAAAGCAGAATGCAAAGCTTTCTGGAAATTCGTGAAATATTATCCATGTCGGAAGTCCTATTTTCGGTAACGTAGGTGTGTAAAGTTTATTTTTAATTAAAAATTGAGTTAAAATAAAACATGCCCCTTTAATGTTATAATAAGTATTAACGAACTTGCTTTTTAGTTGTTATTTATTATATTTATATTTTTCTGAAACTATTAAGAACATAGCTTGATATTGTTAAAAATCTAGTTGCCATTGTCTAGCTTCTCAGTAACAAATTTATTTTAATTAACAGTAAGTTCATTAGTACGCAAATTGCCATTTTACACTTGATGTTTTCTTTAAAAAATCAATGCATCTTAGTCGGCATATTTGATATTTCGTAAATGATAAGTATTTTTTACACAATACTCCTAATATTTCTATTGGCCTATTATACCCGCAAAAATTAATTACAAAAGTTTGGGAATCCTAATAGAGAGGAAATCCTAATAGAACTGCGCTTTAGGGATTTTATCAAAACTTAATTTAAAAGTAATTGTTCTCTTAAAGTAAATTTATGGACATCGATAGTATACTATTTGAGTACTTATTCTGGTTTATTTTAATTTTAGTATTTCTGTTTATAGTCATTGCTTATATTATATTAGTCGAAATAGCTGTTCTAACTGCTAATTTCCAACATTAGGGAACGAAATATGAATAATAGATTTAATTTACATTGAACATGTTTTTAAAACAATAAAAAAGAAAAAAAATAAAAATAAAACTGTTTGATTCTGAGCAATGTGGATTTTTCACGATGCTGTAATTTATTTAACAGTATTACATGGAATGTCTGATAGACGGATCAAACTCGGCAAGTCTGATTTTATTAGTGTGAATAAATCATGAATTTTATTTTGTAAGTATTGAATGTGATTAATTAATGTATGGATTAAAGTAGTTTATTGTTTTTAGATGTGTCAATTTATTGGCAATATTACTTTTACTGTTTCTTCATGTTGCTTAATAATTTCGTACGATGGTAACTTTGTATTGCCACATAGTTGCTTATTTATAGTCCTTCATTTACCAAGTTTTTTAAGATTTATGTCTCATTTTGTCATATATATTGGTAAATAAAACCTGTTTATTAAAATTATTCTAAGCATTTATACAGACTTCATTAAATAGATGATATTTTTTTCATCCAATATTTATTTGAATTTAAAAAGATAAATTCACAGCATTCTTTTAGACAATTTTTCAAAAACTTTGTTACTACAAAACTAAAGTTTTGACATTATATTTTACTATCGTTCCAACATATAACTTCCAGACATCTTTATCTATCTAACCGCAGTGCTTATTATAAAGAAAAAAGCAGGTACATTTGATTTTAAAATATGAAAAAAATTTGCAACATACTGCGACAAGATTCCTTTCCCAGTTTTTTGGGTCTATAAATTTTTTTGGTATAGTCTGGGTCTATATACATATTTCATTTTCATAATACGAAAAGAAAATTATTCAAAGCAGAAAAAAAAACAGAGTTTCTTAATTTTTTAGCAACTAGAATAAAAGAAAAATACAAAACAAAACAATTTCATTTTAAAATATGGACTGCAGTACAGTTAAACAAAAGAAAATTAATAATTTTTTATTGTTACCACCTGGGTTTACTAATTTTAATTTATCTATTTGTATGAAGTAGCTAGTTTTAAAATCGGATCAACCCTGTCTCAGAGTAAACTAAAAAGAAGCATAACCTAAATTATACCAGATAAAGCATAAAGGGTAACTAACAACACTCTTACCATAATATGATTGAATTTTTATTTGCTACCAGTAATTAAAAGTGAATTTTTAATTTTTTTGATTTTTATGATTTTTGTACAGAGGTTATGATTGTAGATCCAATCTAAAATTTAATATGTGTATTAAAATGTAATTTATTAAATATACAAAAATAAACATACTATTTGATCTTAAAACTATTTTTGAATATTTGGAATTCTTAATAGTTCTTTTAATAAGATCCTAATTCTGCAAAATATTATCACAAACATTGAATAAACGTTTATTAAAAATAATCAATAGTAAATTAAATAAAAATTTAAAAGTTATTTTTAATTGTGTTAATAAACAATACAATAAGGTAAACTGAATTGATGTGTTTTCATTTTTCAAAATCACCATTTTTTTAAATCTTTTACATTTTATTATTCATTATAGTTCATGTTATAAATAATTCCAACTATTTTATTTGCAAGGGAGGTTTTTTTAAAATATGTGGGTATATAATATTTATACGTTCTATTGTTAAATTAAAATCACAGTTAAGATAACAATGCTTGCCGAATATAATTCTTACACCAGATATTGAACTAATACTTTAAAATAAACGACAGGATAGAGAAAAATCCACATCACTCATAGTCACGCTCGCGTTATATCAGACAGTTTGTATGCCAAACATATTGTTTATGGTTTTGCTTCTATTCTATTATTAAAAGAAAAACTACTGAGATTTTATAATTTCTATAAAAAGGATTTATTATTTTTAAAAGTATTGATAATTACGAACCACTATCCTTTGTTAAAAAAATTAATTAGAAAAGAAATAATTTAATTAGTTTCTTAAATAATTTGTTATTTTTGGTAATCAATAAGGCTTTCACAAAAAAATTGAAGGAGTATGAAATAAAGCTTACATCTTCTCTAATGCGGTAATAGATAATTTAAACCAACTATGTATTTTCATCGATCTTTGTAATGCTATTGAAAAAATATTATAAAACGTAAGTGCGAAATAAAAGTAAACAAAGCAATATCAAATTTAAAGTTAAAGAAAATATGTTATATTCCGATATTATGCTTCAAACTCTCACACACATATTTTACTTAATATTATTACTAATCATTATATCTACTCTATTATATATATTATAATACTGTATTATATTATACTGTGTTATATATGGATATATACATATATCGTTATATAATGTAAATTTTGACAGGGACCAAAACAAGATAATATCATATTGTGATTATTAATTTTTTTCTCATTTTAAAAGCTAAAAAAAGATACTTTATAAAGTATAAATACATACGAATATCTGAGGCGTTTAGAGCAAAAGTGGCCCAAGCCACATTTTTAAAAAAGTTGAATTAACAGCAAAAATGGCCTACAAATATATCGAATTTTTATTATGCAATACCGGCCCAAGCCTATTTCGACCATTTACCGCAAGATGTCATATAAATCCACTTTTGCGTACATAGCAGGTTCATATTTGCTGGAGCAATACTGGCCCAACCCATTGTGGGCCGCTTTAGTATTCAGTGACGTTGAGATTATTTTGACCACGCGTTTGTAATTTTGATAGCATACATTTTGTTCGAAAAGTAAAGTTATTTTCTAAAAAAGTAAAGTTATTTTTTCAAATAAAATGCAAAGAAATATGTCTGGTTGTGACGAAGATCGCTCTGGTAAGTAACCTATAATTAAATTTTATTTGCACATTTGCAGTTAAAGTTGTAATAATATGTATTTTGAGGTTATGAAAATACTGTGTTTCGGTGATCCGGGTTTGGGCCACTTTTGCATTTACATTTTTTTTGTTACAGATATAGAAGAACCTTTTCAGGATTCAGGTTCTGAATTCGTACCTTCTGCAAGTGAAGCTAGCGAGATCTCTGGTTAGTTTGTTTCCTTATTAATCGATAAAAACATTATATTTTATTATGTTTTTATTGACTTCTATAATAAAATATTATGTTTTATTAATTAATGTTTTGTTTATATTACAGACATAGAACACACTTCCTGCGAGCAAATTATTCAAAGAAAAAAAAGAAAAAAAAAAAAAAAAAGAAAAAGAAAAGAAAGCGTGCTGCTGGTAAAGAATATGTGAACACCAAGGGGAGGGTGGTTTCTTCCAAGATATTTAAAGCCAAAGAATGCCCCTATTCAAAGAAGTGCCACGAAAATTTTTCACAAAAATGGCGTGAGGCTCTATTCAAAAACTTTTTAGGATCTCACACTTTGCAGACTTCTTATATTTTTGAACATGTCAGAGTTCTAAACAAAGAACGGAGTTATACCACGGAAAATATAAAACCAAAGGAACACAGCAGGTGCTACATTTTGCCAAATGACAAAGGAGAAGACAAAAAAGTTTGCAAAACTTTTTTTAAGCAATCATTGGGCGTGCCTGATGGCCGCATAACTAGGGTATTGAAGTCAAAAACCACTGATGGAACACCACAGCCTGATAAACGTGGAAAATCAATACCAGTTAATAAAACCTCTCTGGAAAAAGTCACTGGTGTGAAAAGTTTTATTAATAAATTACCAGCTTATGAGTCCCATTATTCATTAAAAAAAATTTCAAATATCAAGTATCTTTCTCCAGAACTAGACCTAACCAAAATGTACAATTTGTATAAAAATGAAACTGAACAACCCGTTTCATTGTTTGTTTTTCGTCAAATATTTAAAAATGATTTTAATTTAAAGTTTGACGCGCCATTATCCGATAGTTGTCGCAAATGTGATGCTTTCAATATTAAAATTAAAGCAGCTATGGCAGGTGGCCAAGAAAGTGAGGCAATTAAAGCAGAACAAGAGCTGCACCTGAGGAAAGCTGAAGCTGCTAGACAAGGCAAGAGAAACGATGCCGAAGCTGCAAAATCGGACAATGACCTTACCGTAATTTCATTTGACTTAATGAAAACATTGGCAACGCCGATCATTTCAACAGAAGTTGCGTATTACAAAAGGCAACTTTGGACGTTTTGTTTTGAGATTCATGATCTACAAACTCGCGTGTTACACATGTACATGTAGGACGAGAGTGTTGCATCCCGGGGTCCTCAGGAAATTGGTTCCTGTATTGCACACTACATTAAGAACTTTATTACCACAAAAAAGCTAATAATGTACAGCGATCAGTGCGGTGGTTAAAATAGGAATTTAAAAATAGCTGCCCTTTGTACATACATCCAGCGATTACACAGTTTTTTAGTTTCTGGTCACTCCTACCTTCCAAATGATCAGGACTTTGGATTAGTCGAAAAAAACAGAAAACACTATAAAAATATTTTTGTTCCCAATGATTGGATGCAAGTGGTTCTAGAAGCCAGGAAAAGAAATCCGATCAAAGTAGTAGTTATGACATCCAGCGACTTTTTTTCAACAAAAGAACTAGGAAAGGCATTAACGAATCGTAAAAAACGGAAGCTGATGAAAAAGTACAATAGTTGCGAATACAGTGGCTTCGGTATGATAAAGAAAAATCTGAAATTATCCAATTTAAATATTCCAATAACGAAAATGTTTTATTTAACGAAGTTAATGTAAAAAAACGGGGCAACCAAACTTTCCATGACATGGCCAGACTTTTTCCTCTGTTCGAGGGACCTAAGCCCATGCAAGAAAAGAAATACCAAGACTTGTTATCTTTGCTTGATTATATTCCACCAGTAAACCATGAATTTTATCGTCAACTGGTTCACAATGCACGTGCTGAAGCAGACTCGAATGTTTTTGAAAATCATGAGGAAAAAGAAAATGATTAATAAAAGTTTACGTTGAGTTTTGTTTAAAAATTTCTTATCGTTTACCTAAAAATAAATTATTTTGCTTTAGTAAGTCATTTTTACTCTCAAGTCAGTAAAAAAAAGGTTATGCAAAAGTGGCCCAAGCCACATACAAAATCTTTTTTTTAAAAAGAAAAATGTCCAAAAACTATGTTTAATATTCCACCACTTACCTAAATAAAAATAAATTAAGAAATTCTTACAATCGCCTCTAATAATTTCGTAATTAATCTTCAAAAAATGTCATTATTTTCATTTGCGAATTTCTCCATAAAAAATATTTTTGGCTTGGGCCACTTTTGCTCTAAACGCCTCATTTTATCTTTATTTTACTTACTTGTGCTCCAAGTATATTTAGAAATAGTTTTTTTTTAAGTTTTAGCATACTTATTATATTGCTTTACTAGCTCTACAATTGGTGAAACTTTTAAGATTAACTATTTATGTTTTATTATTTTTTTCTCAGAAGAAATAAATCGTAACAATCCAATCAAATGGTCATTAATAATATCACCTCATTTATTTATCGAAAATTTTTCTTTAAAAATTTTTTTTTATTCCATATGAGTTTATCTTTGGAAATGCCCAATTCGAAATAAACTTCAAATTCTGAGTTCAGTATATATTAACAGTTCAGTATATAATTAACTGTGAATATAAATACAAATCATTTATTAATTAAAAATTTTGAAAATGTTCTGGACAAAAAAGGGAATAAGTAAATTGCAATGACCAGTAAAAGCTAAGTCTATCCGTGGATATTCGTTAATGTAGTTTCCATACAAGCTCTTAAAAATAAGTTTTAAAATTGTATCATTTAAAATAATTTTAAAAGTAATTTATCAGTAAAATTTAGTACCTACCTAATATAGTCTAACGCAAAATGAAGATAATGAAGGCATTAAATATTATTAGGCACTCCATATTCAATAGTTTGAAACTCACTGATTGTTTCCTTTTTTCCTCTAATTCCTCGACACACATTGTGGTCGATTTTTTTTAATATGATCTAGCTTAAATACGGCACCCCCTTTCCCACAAATACCCTTGTGTTCAAGTACCCTTAAAATCATATTATGGTCCACCAGATTTTTTTTCTTGCCTGACTTGCCTTCGGTAGAGCCGACCTGTCTATCTGAATGATTGAATGAATTCTGTGTTTACTAAAATATCCAAATATTCTGTTCTTTAGTACTTTTTACTTATTAGCGATTGGTTTGAAGTAATTGATATCCAGACGGTTCCCACTTTTAAAAACTGTTGCTTGTAGCGATTTATTATATACTTTATCATATCTATATACAATATCGTTTATTTTTTTATTTTCACTTAAGTTGCTAATCCAAAGTGTTTTAAAAAATATGTAAAAATATTTTAAGAAAAAAAATACTTCCATAACAATTTTCCAAACATATTTAAAAAAAATTTATGTCCCTTAATATTTTAAATCATTTTTACTATAATTATGCTTATAAAGCTTTTAATAATTGCACTTCCACAACCGTACCAGCTTCATATTGAGTTTCATAAAATTTGTCCAAATAGCGAGAAGTTATTATTGGAAAAAAGCAAAAGAAACGTTAGCTGTCAGCAACAAAAAGATCTCGTACTTTTTAGTTATGTCAGTATTTGTGGATCTCACTGGAAGATAATTAAAATGAAATGAAACCGGTTGCTCTCTTTTTTGGAATTTTTCAATTAGTGTTTCATGTCGGTCGGTTCGAAAATACAAAGCCAATTCACCATCGTTCTGTCAACCAACCGAGTGGGAATAACAAGGATGTTAATCAACATGAAAAACATTTTGTATTATTTGTAGTTAAAATGTATTGCTACTGCCTTAACGCAAGAAATACCTTATTTGGTTTAATATTGCTCGAAAAATCTATTTAATTTTCTCAACGTGAATGTAAAAAAAAATACTAATATCATAATTTTCAATATAATTTACTATAGGGGAGAGGGCAATTAAAGTGATTCAAAGTTTAGAGTTTTTCTCTAACAATTACGCTGAAGCTTGGGATTTGATATGTAAGAGGTTTGACAATTCTCGTTTATTGGTAAATAACCATCTTAAGGCCATTTTTAACTTAGAACCTCTTTTGAAAGAATCAGTGTTGGGTTTAAGGAACTTGATTGACTCCCTTAACAAGCATTTACGGGCACTTAAAAGTTTGGGATTACCTATCGAGCATTGGGATGCTTGGCTTATTTTTTTTATTTCCATAAAGTTGGATAAGAGTACTGCTCGTAGTTGGGAGCAGGAGAATGATAAAAATTTGCCTTTGTTTCAAGATTTTTTAAATTTTTTGAGCAACCGTGCTGATTTCCTCGAGTCACTGGAAATTAAACATACTGCTAAATTTGAAAGTAAGGGTAGTAAGTCTCAGAGTTATTCATTTTTTACCAAGGAAAATGAGAAAGTAAAGTGTTTTTTGTGTGATCAGGGTCATGCAATTTATAATTGTAACATTTTTCTTGGGTTTTCAGTCTCTGAAAGATGGGACAAGGTTAAAGATTTGAAGTTGTGTTCGACTTGTTTATGTAAGGGACACTTTTCCAAGACATGTAGGTTTTATCCTTGCAAGAAGTTTAAGTTTAGGCATCATACTTTGTTGCACACTAATTTTCAGTCGAGACCTAGCTCGGAAAAGTCAGAGGTGCTAGGTGGTGTGTCAAGTAAACGCCAAGAGAGGCCTGAGGTTGAACAGACATTGGTGGTGACTCAGCAGGTTAAGAATTCAGAGATTGCTGTTGCCCTATCCAGTCGGAGTTCCAGGAAGGAACATGTTTTACTGTCAACTGCTGAAATTTTAGTTAGGAATAAGCGTGGCAGGTTTTGTACTGCTCGTGCAGTTTTGGATTGTGGCAGCCAATCCAAAACTGCACGTTTTATTTCAGAAGCGTTTTATAAGGAAATGGATTTGCCAGTTTGTAGTGCAAATGTGTCTGTTGTGGGTGTCAACAGTGAAATTTTGGGTTTAAATAAAATATGTAATATTTCGTTAAGGTCCAAGCAAAGTGAATTTGGTTTTGAGATGTCTTGTTTAGTGTTGCCAAAGATTACTGAAAACTTGTCCATATTTAATATCGATGTTTCGTCTTGGAATATTCCAGGTAATATTGTTCTTGCCGACCCAAGGTATTTTGTTTCTAGCAAAGTTGACCTTTTAATTGGGGTTAAGCATTTTTGGAGTATTCTAAAGGAGGGTAAAATATCATTAGGTAACAATTTGCCTATTTTACAAAACAGCGAATTTGGATACATTATTTCAGGAACAGTTTGCCTGCCTTCAAAGCAATTGGGATTGCTATGTCAGCATGATTCTTTAGAGTCCTTTGATCAGACTGAGACAGTTAATTCGTTGTTGGTAACCAATGAGAAAATTCATGAGGATATGATGAAATTTTGGGCAGTGGAAGAAGTAAGTGACAGAAGTGAGGCATTAGAGGATGATGAGATTTGTGAAAATCAATTTGTTAAGGGGCATTATAAGGATGCTGATGGTAGATTCATTGTTAGAATTCCTCTAAAGTGTAAACCCACTGAAGTGGGAGCAACAAAAACTCTAGCTGTCAAACGATTTGTGAATTTAGAGCGCAAATTTGCTCTTAATGAAAAGTTCAAAATTTTTTACAAGGATTTCATGGAGGAGTATAAAAGGTTAGGTCATATGGAACTGGAGAATCTGAATGAACATCGTACGTTAGATGTTTCATGTTTTCTACCTCACCATAGTGTTATTCGTGAGGAAAGTGTGAGTACGAAATTGAGAGTAGTGTTTGACGGTTCGGCAGTTCCAAGAAGTGGAAAATCCTTGAATCAGATTCAATATAAAGGTCCTCCCATTCAGAACAATATTTTTCACATTTTACTGAGATTTAGGGTATGAAAGGTTGTTGTGACTGCGGACATCACAAAAATGTACAGACAAATTTTAGTGGATCCTGCGGATAGATGTCTGCAAAAGATAGTTTGGAGGGATGATCCAGACAAACCTTTGTCTACCTTCGTTTTAAATACCGTAACCTATGGGATGGTTAGTTCTCCTTATTTGGTGATAAGCAGCTTGCATTTGAGAGTAAAGACAAGTTTTCCAAAGCTTCAAATATCATTCTAAATGATTTTTACGTGGATGATTATATTTCAAGTTTTGACAGTGTATCTGAGGCTATTGAAGCTTGTTCTGAAGTTTCTAGTATTTTGGCATCAGGGTGTTTCCCTCTGCGAAAATGGTCCTCAAACATACCGGAGGTATTAGCTGCATTGAAAGATTCTTCGGAGCCTTTAAGTGTTTTAAATTTTGGAGATGACCAACACATTAAAACTTTGGGAGTTCAGTGGATCAGTTCTTCTGATTTTTTGACTTTTCGTATAGAGAATTTATATACCACACTTCCTGCTACAAAGAGAAATTTGCTATCAAGCATAGCAAAGATTTTTGACCCTTTGGAACTGTTAGGTCCAGCTATAGTCGTGGTGAAGATTCTAATTCAAGAGCTATGGCCTTTTAAGTTAGATTGGGATGACAAGATCCCAAATGATTTGGAAATTTCTTGGAATCAGTTTCGTAAGAATTTAGAGGTGTTTAATTCCCTTAGGATTCCTAGATATGTCTTAGGTTCGTCAGAGAATTCTAATATTGTAATACATGGGTTTAGTGATGTGTCACAGAAAGCGTATTGCGCGGTAATTTATATGAGCTGGTTTGATGAGCAAGGAAAACCGCAGCTTTCTTTGTTATGTTCGAAAACTAAGGTTGCGCCATTAAAGTCAATAACAGTGCCTAGGCTCGAATTGTGTGGTGCGTTAATGTTAACCCGTTTAATAAAGGTTGTTAATAAGGCTTTACAATTCAAGGTGTATAAATGTTTTTTGTGGTGTGACTCACAAATCGTGTTGCATTGGTTACATACCCCTTTGGATAAATTGCAAGTTTTTGTTCGTAATCGCGTTTCAGAAATTAGAAATTCAATTGAGTTAGATTCCTGGAGGTATGTTAATACCAAAGATAATCCTGCAGACTTTGCGACTCGTGGCATATCTCCTAATGAATTGGTGCGTTCAAAATGTTTGTGGCAAGGTCCTGATTTCTTGAGGAACGAAAAAAAAATGGCCAGAAAAGATGATATTTTCGGGAAAACTTAATTTACCAGATTTAGTAAAAAATGTATGTGTTTTAAAGATAAATGAAATCGAAAATTGTTTACCTTTTAATCGTTTTAACCTTAAATAAACTATTAAGAGTTCAAGCATATTGCTGTCGTTTCATGTTCAATAGCAAATTAAAAAGTATTGAGATGGAAAAACGATTATTTGGTCCTTTGTCACCTAAAGAGCTTGAACTAGCTATGACTGTTTTAATAAAGTTAGCACAGGCTGAATCATTCAGCGCTAAAATAAAAATTCTGACTAAGGGTGAGAATTTAAAACCAAAACACAGACTTTTAGCACTTACTCCTTTTATAGATAAAGAGGAGCTTTTAAGGGTTGGGGGTCGCCTTAAACATGCACCAGTGAGTTATAATAAGAAACATCCATTCTTGTTAGATGGAAATCATTATTTCAGCAAGTTAATCTTTGAACACGAGCATGTTCAACTGAAACATGCAGGGCAACAATTATTATTGTTTTCTATTAGGGAAAAGTATTGGGCTACTAACGGCATGAATGTTGCAAAGGGTGTTGTACACAAATGTGTTACATGTTTTAAAGCTTAACTTCAAGACTACAGTACTATTATGTCAAACTTACCCAGTGCGCGAGTGACAGTGTCAGCTCCATTTACCGTGACCGGTGTGGATTACGCCGGTCCTTTTATGTTAAAAGATCGGAAAGGTCGAGGTGCTAAGCAATTTAAGGCTTACATTTGTTTGTTTATTTGTTTTAGTTCTAATGCAGTACACCTCGTGCTTGTCACCAATCTGAGCACTGAGGCATTTATTGCCACTTTTCGGCGATTTGCCGCCAGACGCGGCAAACCAGCACATTTATATTCCGATAATGGGTCAAATTTTATCGGGGCAAACAGAGAATTGTCAAATCTGTATGAATTTCTGGCGAATACTAGTAACGAGATTTCAGTTAGTCTGAGTGATTATTGTACAGAATGGCATTTTATTCCGCCACGATCGTCCACGTTTGGTGGATTATGGGAATCAAACATTAAGGGAGTTAAATACCACTTAAAGATGGTTATTTAAAACACCATTTTAATGTATCAAGAGTTTGCGACAATTCTAGTTCAAATAGAGTCAATTCTCAACTCTCGTCCTTTATATCCCTTATCATCTGATCCCTCTGATTTCGAATCCCTTACCCCTTCTCATTTTTTAATTGGGAGGCCAATCATTGCCGCTCCAGACCCTAGTTTGGAAGATGTCAAAGTTAGCAGTTTGTCAAGATATCGGCTGCTGCATCAGCGCTTTGGAAGCGCTGGTCTAAATGTTACTTGAACCAGCTGCAAGAAAGGGGCAAATGGAAACGTACATTTGCCAAGATCAAGAAGGATGTGCTTGTTCTACTCAAGGACGACAATCTGCCCCCATGCAAGTGGTTGCTGGGACGAATTACAGCCACCCATCCAGGTTCCGATGACGTTGTTCGAGTGGTGACTATTCGAACCAGCAAAGGAGATGCAAAGCGGGCAATAACAAAGATTTGTCCCTTGCCAGTTCCTGATGAAGTTCCGGACCAGGCTAAAGTTGAACTTACCAGTTAAACGCGAGGGAGTATGGAGAAATAACCTACCAAGCGCGCACATTCCTACTTTGCCGCTCGTTCGGCCCAGCTCTACCGGGAGTTTTGAACGTCTCTCTCTATCTGTCAATAAAAAGAGACAACAAAAGAGACCGGTCGCACACATTTTTTATCTGTATAATTTATAAGTTTCTGTTACCAAATAAATCATATTACGTATTATCCAGTCCGTAATTAAAAAACATAAAATAACTACAGTTCACTCTCCGCCAGAAATTTATCGAGACTTGGGTATTGATCTCAAAGTTCATTTTCGGCTTCATTGCATTTTCCAAACCCAAAGGTATCTAATCTACTGAATACCATATTATAGGGGTGTTTTCATATAATTTTTTTATATATTGTATTTTCTAGTCAAATTATGTGTTTCACTGTATAGTAAAATAGACTACTGATCCCATGTTTTTTTTTTACATTTGTTGGTATTTTAAACTAGACTTCATCCCAAGGCATTAATTTCAAAAAGAAAACTTTTATAGTATAAGTCATCAAATGCCTTCTGAAAGTCCATATAGGCTACATCAACCTGGTCAAACTGATCCAGCGTAGTACAGATACTTTGAGAAAAACATATCAAGTTTGTATCACCAGACTTCCTCTGCATAAATCCATGCTGATCTGATGATAAAATGATTTTAATTTGTGAGTAGATTTGATGGAAAATGCACAATTAAAAGAGCTTTGAAAAGTTGCACAAAATCGAAATAGGCCTGAAATTATGCAACTCCGTTGAATCGCCCTTTTTCAAAACAGGTATGACTCTGGCGGTTTTTCAACAACTTGGAAAAATACCAGTTTCAATGGATTTGTTGAATATAAAAAGAAGTGGCTTGGAAAAAAGATGTATGCAATCCTTTACAACAAAGCTTGGAATGGAGTCAGTAATTGCAGTTAATTTGTTTTTCTTTTTTTTTGCAGCTAAAGAAATATCGGACTCCACCAACACATTCAATTTTGCAAAACATTTTTCCAGAGAAACAGGATCAATATCGATGAAGTTACTAGGTTCTACATAAACACTTTAAAAAAATGTTGAAAATGCCTTAATAATAGCTTTAGACGATGAAAATTCTGTATCCCTATCATTTAAAGTACCGGGTATTCGGGATTTATCCTTTTTCATCCGTATAAATGGCCAAAACTGTGAGCTGCTATTATGGATATCACTATCAATTTTTTGGATAAATTCTTAATACGCAGCGTTTATTTAATTCTTCAGTATTGTTCTAAAGACTTTAAAATTATTGTTATCATAATTTGAAAACTATGGTTCTTTTTATATCTTTTAAAAGCTGCTTCCTTTTTTTCTAATTAATGCAAAAATATTTTATGTATACCATACAAGATACCTTTTTTCCTGTTAATTTTAAATGCAACTGTGCTTAGAAAAATACTGTTTAAAATATCTTAAAGGATACTGCAAACTTGATCAACTGATAGTGCATCGTACATTGGTGAAAAGTTAGCATTTAGTATTGCGTTATATAGAGTTGGAAAATTAACAATATTAAAATTAAATTTATTTTTAAGGAAATGGACCTAAGACATTTAATTATAATCATATAATTGATTATAATGTAAAAAATTGTAGTTTAAATTAAAAAGCAACGGGAGATGCTTTTGAGATGATCCACTTTTAATAATAAAAAATCGTCTTGAGCAACAGAACATGGTATATTGGATATAATAAGGTCTAATAACCTACCATTTAAATTAGGTATTATATTGTGTTGGGTTAAGTTTAAAATATCAATAAAATTAACAACAGCAGCACCTCTGGAGTCCCGCACTCCCTGATCATTCGCGCAAGAAGGACCCTTAAAGTCCCTTATGATTACAACTTTTCTGTTTTGTATACTTTTATCTAACACTGGAATTTTTAAAAAGTCGCAGGCGAACAAGTTTCTATCAGACCGAAAGGCCAAATAAGAGTCAGAAAAAAGTTCAGAACTGGACACATCACCCTGAAGCCAAGTTTCCGTTAACGTAACAAGACCAAAAAAACTAGCAAAGACTGAGATATCGAATTTGTTTACTTTTGTATTTAAACCACGAACATTTAGATAATAAAATGGTATTATGTTATTGCAAGAGGGTGACTCATTCAGTTTAAAGAAACGATCCTAGGAACTCTATTAACATACCTAATCTTAATATTTGATTCACCGTTATTAACCCTTTTGTTAAGATCAGCCTTAAGTTCTTAAAAATTTATCTGTTTAGGGGTCTTATCAAAAAAAATCGATACGTTCTTTATGCTGTTATTACTTTTTAGTTTTTTAGGAAAAGGTAACCCCTTATTGGCCTCACCGTCACTGTTTGAGGAATAAGCACCTAATCTATGGGATAAAACAATATTTGTAAATATATCACAAATAATATTATAGAAATAAAGTTTAATATATCACCAACTGCAGCCTTTTCTCTAATAATTCTTTGAATCCCTACCAAGTCTGAGGGTCGTTCATTTACATTAAACAGAAGAATGTTTTTTTATATGAATATTACGCTCCTTTAACTCTAAACTTTTTTTAACAACTTTACCGCCGCTACCACCCATACTATCGCGAATAACCTGAATCTAGCTCCCCAGTAATGATATCTTTTCAATAAGTTTACCAGTTTCAATTTTTAATAGCGCTTGCAAGTCGAACAATTGTGATAATTTAGGTTCGCATTTATCACACATAATTTTCATCATACGCGTCTTAGTTCTCGTGATGCGGGAAATGTGTAGTTAGATAAACATTAAAACTGCGGTAAAAGTATGACGAGAAAATACTTATTCATCAAAAATCAATTTAAAATTGAGTTAAGCTCAGTCAAGCATAAAAAACTTCGCTACCTAAAAATATAATTATCATTTAATTTAAATTAAAGTGATCAGAAATGCGCAACTTAGATAGTTTTCGAGACCTTTGGAACTTTGAGCGAAATTATTTATTCCGCCATGTAATTAAAATGAACAAACAGGCTAAATAGTTGCTAAAGTTCTGAACATTATTTAGAATATTGAATAGGTTTTATCATTTTATTTTTTTCCAATCAACACTAAACATAAAATAGAATCAGTCCATCTTATACTTTTCGATTACTCTACAGAGTAGCCAGTTCAGCCTAATAAAAGTATCTCCACATCTTCTATTAATCCAATAGCAGAAGGTAAAAAGATAATGGATAATATTTTTTGTAATAACCTTACGATCCAAATAAGTTTTATAGTTGTAATATTGTTGGGCTTAGGAATCACAAGTCCAACAGTTTATCACATAGTTTTCATTTTCAGAGTGCTAAAATCCAACAATAACTAAGAAAATGTTTTTTTAGGATAACTAACAGCTGTGTTTTCATGAACATAAAGACCATTTTTACTAAACATTTCAGATATTGAAGTATTCAAACATTCAGGCTTAATTTTATATTTAAATTTTGTGCTTTCAAACAAAATTCTATCATGACTTTGTAATATGTCATGATTACAGTGTAACATTTCCAATATTTAATAATGGAAGTATTTGCTTTTCTTTACAAAAAGGTGAATATACTGTTACATCCTAAGTACCATTTTTTCAGCAGACTACAGTTTTCAATAATGCGAAAGACCTTTGCATAGGAGTTTTTCTTTTTTTAAGTATCGAGATACTTGATCACTTTTCATATAAATTGATTTTTTTTAGTTACAATAACCTTGATTGTATGATTTTAAGGGTATTCTATTCACAAAAATTCACACACAAGATTACTATATGATATAGACATTGTAAATAATATTTATTTTCATTTTGCAATATTTGGCATTAATTTCATTTAATAGCTAAATTCTTTTTTCGCTTATTAATTTAGCAAACTTTAAATTGCTCATCCTTCAGAATATATGAAGGCACCAAGGTACAAAGTGGGAACATCTGGTCAATTCTTGAAATTTTTTTATTTTTCAGATTTGATTTATGAAATTTGTTAATTTTTAGTTTGTCTAATCTGGACTGTCTCACCCAGTTAAGTTGAATTGTATTATAAAATATAAATTGCTGACTATTATTCTACTAGATGTGCTTTAGGAAGACAGACACAACTATCCCCACACACGATGGTATATTGGCAGAGCATTTTCACTATTTATCACTTTGATATTATAACGTATTTGTTGGGAAATAACCCTTTTCTGTCATCCAGGAGTATTTATTTTTAATTAGTTTATGTTCATAATTTTAGGGACACCATCGATCCCTAGAAGGTTCCCACTGGTCAGAAAATTATCAATTTAAAGTGGTTACATTTAAACGCTTTAAACTTTTAAAGACAACAAATACAACTCATAAATTGCTATGAAACTATCAGGCTCTTAGGTCTAAAGCCCTTTTTCACATCCCTTGTTGATAAAAGATGCAATTGTTAAACACTTTTATACTATTTTTAAGCTGGTAAAAAGTCACACTGTGAAAGTTTAGTTATACAGTCGATCTCAGTTGTTGTAGAAGTCAGATTGGGTCACGAGTTACTCGTATTCCCTTTACTCTTTAAATCCTATCATGGGTCTCTCTCTCTCTCTCTCTCCAGACTCTTGATGGCTAAATACTGGACCAAGAGTTGCAGTACACAGTCCAGTTGAGTTACTGTCACAGTTAAGTTGAGGCACTGTCACCGAGAAGTAGTGTGTAAGTCGAGTCGCGAGTCGTAGTCGCGATCGGAGTGAGAAGTTGCTCATGGAAGTTTTTCCTTATTATCCCTATTACCCCTAATACTCAAGACGGGTTTTTCTCTTTCTCTCTCTATCTCTCTCTCTTTACACCTTTAGTAACCTAGGAAGGTCCGTAAGTAACCTCATGCTCTAAACCCAGTTAAAACTACCTGTATTATTGTCACTAGTTATGAGTTCGATCATCGTGTGTTGATACAATAGGTTAAAGTAATTAACCTATTGTAACTAGAGTATAAACACCACTGTTAGTAGTTATTAAGAAGTGAATGAAGTTACCTGCTAAGAAGTAACGTGAGTGTAAATAAGGTAAAATTAAGCATACAAAAAGACAGCAAAGTCAATTCATAGCTTACAACTGCTTTTATGAAAAACTGTTCTATTTTCCTGTCTTCGGATCTAATATATGAACATATTTTGTATTGTAAAATTTGTGTTTCACTTATTAAGTTAATTGGTTCAGCGCCATTTAAGCTGTGGTTCTTCGATAAAAATACAAAATAAATAAGTACAGTCCACTAGTACTCTCCAGTGGCACAATTAAACAATTGTGTCCCCCTCTATTTGGGGAAGAAGCCAGGCAGCAGTTCTCCTCCGAATAGTATTCGGTTTACAATTCTTTAATTAGCCACAGCCAATCTATCCTTGCTCGAGCATACAGGCACAAGAACGGCATCTTTAACTGCTAAAATAAGACAATAAATCAAATTTACATTTTTTTATAATCGAAATAAAGTCTGTCCTTAAGAAAACCTAAAAAAATGATCCATATATATTCAGATGCCGCTTGTGGTTCTCTATTATAAAATTGAAACTTTTATCTGAAAGAAAAAAAGGGTTTTCGAGATATTTTTAATTTTTTTATTATTCTTTGTTGCATCATCTCATTTCTGAATATCATTAAATTGGGTTTTAAAGAAAAAAATTGAATAAATACCTACTGTAACAAAATTATTGTCTGCAGCCAATATCGGCTGAACTTATTTTATTTCGCAGACTATACTACAGTGCATATGGTTGTATGATTGAGCCTGTTGTAATTACTGAAATGAGATTTTTTTCGTATTTCTAATTTGATAAAAAATTTACTCATTTTATTGTTTTATACTAGGCATCTAGAGTCCTATTTTCTTCTAAAGTTAAGAAGTAATATCTAATATTTTATCTTTTTCGATTTCCAAAGCTTTAATTAGTATTTTTAACTTAAAATGTTCAAAATGATAGTTAAACCGATTCTATATAAAATTAGAGATATATCAGATAGTTACTATATCTACAATAGATATCTAGTAACTCTATTAAAGACAAAGTTATGGTTAACAATAACTGAAACTAAACTGCAAGTCTATTGCAAGCTGGACTCTCCTTCCGTTGTACCCTCGCTTGTAATTTCTTTACCGCAGCTTGAACTTTATGTGGACTATTATCCACACTAGCTGCAACGGAAAGCATTAAGAAACGCTAGTACGGAATAGAGTTTACCGATATTAAGAAATTCCTCATGGGAGATTGTTAGACAAAAGTTAATAGAAGCCACGGTGTACGATGTAACACCGAAACCTGCTGGGACCGATCGATTTAAGCGATTTGTACCGCAGAGGATGTAAGCATTTAATTAATTAGTGCAGTCGTGTTAAAATTTGAAATGTCGGTATTCAGATACCGCGTGATCTTAATAAGTAAGCCAACATACTTATTAAGATCACGCGATACGTATTTTTCTAAGGACATTAAGACAAGGATTTGTTTTGATTAGTAATAGGCTTGGTGTTAAGTTACGGTCAATGATCGGCGGTACGGCCGTCCATTAATTATTTTTATTATATATATTAGAGTCCAGGTTCATGTTCATTTTTAGTGAAGTTTATTTAGAAATAAAATAAAGGACATGAGTCAATATCTTTTAAGAGATATCGAGAGAGTGGAACGAAGCCGGGAATGAATGCTTGGAGAAGCATAAAGGAAAATAAAGGGCAGTCTTTTGAGTGAACTGATGATAGATAGACCGGCTTCGGATCACTAGTTCTTTTATTTAATTCGCGATGGTACTTTTATTATTTTGTTTAGTTATAGACGTTAGTTTATTTGTTTATTTAGTGTAATTGTGTGTAATTCGTGTTTATTGGTCAATATAGTAATTAAGTGTGTATTTACACGAATTACGAGTTTTATTTACTTATACATGTCCGCCGAAAATAATGAAACTGACTCTCCGACATCAGAAGTGGGATTAACCAGTCCACAATTGGCTGAAAATATCCTGACGAATCAGCCTGAAACGCAGCCAAGTATTCCAAGTAGTCAAGTGGAGTTGCTACTTAGAAAAATGATTAAAATGCAGAGCTCTACGCCATCAACAAGCTCTATATCTCAAATGCAACTTCCAAGCTTCGACTCAAAATCAAAAATTGCAGATCCGGTAGGCTGGTGCTGTTTGGTTGATGAGTTTGTTAAAATGCAAATGTTATCTGGCATTACGCTGGTGACTAGTTTATCATGTGCGTTAAAAGGAGAAGCAGCGGATTGGCTTTAGACCTTTAGGCAAAACTTGGGCAGATATTCGCACAGAATTTTTATCGACATTTTTAAAACCAGTTGGCATTATGGACATGTTCGAGGAAGCAGTTCTTGGACATCAGAATGTTCCTAGCAATACAACGCTTTTGGACGAAGGACTGCACGTTTTACGCCTAGCAATGCAAGTGTCGTGTTTGTGGCAAAATTGAACATAAGGCTTATCAGTGCAAAATGAATGTGGCATCTGTGAATAGGCGGGTAGTGCACGATAGCAGGATTATAAAGTCTGTTACGTGTTTTACATGTGGAAAACTGGGGCATATTGCAACCAGTTGTCCTGATAAAGAGAAGCAAGCTTCTACTAGCAAACCTCGATATGAAGAAAGGCGGGTCAACTTGGTTGAGGTGCAGGTATTGCCGCAAGGACAAATGAAAGCCAAAAATGGTAAGATTGTTTCTTTTCTTTTTGATTCAGGATCTGACTGTTTTTTGATTAAACGTAGTGTTTCAGTTTTGTTAAATGGAAAATATAAAGACTGTATGCTATCTCTAAAGGGTTTAGGCGCGCATGCTATATGTGTAATTTACAAATTATAATATTGGTTGAAATTCAAGATATTTTTCTGGAACTTGTTTTATGTGTTATCTTGTTTATCTATTAGTCCCCGATGAATGCATTTCTTTTGATGTTTTATTGGGCAGAGATTTAATAAGCCAAAACATCAGTGTTTGTTTTAGTAAAGGTTTAATTTTGACTCTTGAAAAAAATGTTTTTATTTGCGAGAAAAATAAAGTAAATTCAGAAAAAGTTGATACTGACCTTCAGGCTACCGATAAAGAGGACTTAATTTAGTTAAATTGTTAGGAAAATACTAAAATTATTTTACTGATGGTATACCAAATTCCAGAGTTAAAACAGGTAGTTTGAAAATAAAATTAAAAGATCTAACAAAATTTGTCCAACGTAGACCCTATTTGTCCGTTCTAAAGTTTCAGAGTTATTAGAGGCCAATATAATTCAACCAAGTTGTTCTCTTTTTGCAAGTCCGATTACACTGGTAAAAAAGAAAGATGGCTCTGACAGAATTTGTTGCGACTTTCGTGAGCTTAATCGTAATACTTTTCCAAATACGTATCCATTACCATTAATAACTGAGCAAATTAATCGTCTTAATGGTTCTTCTTGTTTTACAACCCTTAATATGGCTTTAGGATTTTACCAAATACCTGTTAGTCAAAATAGCATTGAGAAAACGGCTTTTGTAACTCCGGATGGTCAATACGAGTTTTTGGCTATGCCATTTGGACTTGCAAATGCTCCTTCTGTTTATCAAAGAGCTATTGATAAAGCTCTTGGAAATCTACGAAACACGTTTGCAGTGGTATATATCAATGACGTACTAATTCCTTCTTCTTCAATTTCTGAGGGGCTATATCGTTTAAAAAAGGTTTTATCTGTTTTGGCAGATGCCGGATTTTCATTCAATTTGAAAAAGTGTAAATTTCTTAAAACTGAAGTTCAGTACCTGGGGTATCTAGTTCGAGGTGGTGAGCTTCTTCCTAACACTGCTAAAATTTCGGCACTAAGTAATTTGGCAATTCCTAAAACTCCTACACAAGTTCGCCAGTTTTTAGGTTTAGCTTCGTACTTTCGACAGTTTATACCAAGTTTTTCTAAAATTGCAGCTCCCCTGTATGCTCTTACAAAAAACTCGCAAAAATTTATTAAATGGTGTGACAATCACGAAACTGCCTGGCAGATATTATTAAAACATCTTACTTCTAAACCCGTGCTTTCTATTTATGATTCAGATTTGTGTACCGAGTTGCACACAGATGCAAGTTCTGAATGGTAAATTACGTGTGGTTGCGTATTTCAGTAAACGTACTTTTGAGGTGGAATCAAGGTATCATTCATATGAACTTTAAACATTAGCTGTCGTAAACGTTGTTAAACATTATAGGCATTATCTGTATGGGAAATATTTTACCGTTGTAAAGACTGTAATTCTTTAAAAGCTTCTAAAAATAAAATCGATTTAACACCTAGAGTGCATCGTTGGTGGGCATTTTTACAAGGCTTTGACTTTGACATTCAGTATCGTGAAGGTAATCGCATGAAGCACGTCGATTTCTTCTCACGAAATCATTTACCTATTTCTAATGTCAGCAGCTGCACATCTATTGTAAAAAAAGTTCATATTTTAGAGTTGCAAAGAGATTGGCTTCAAGTGGAACAGCAAAGAGATGATGAAATTCTTCAAATAATTTCTAAGTGGAAATCTCATAAACTATCTACTGATTTATTAAAAACTTATGATGTTCGAAATAATATTTTGTTGAAGAAAATAGAGAGAAATGGAAAATCTAAATGGCTTCCTATTGTTCCACGTTCTATGGCTTGGTCCATAATCAACCATATTCATGTAGATTTAAAACATCTAGGATGGGAAAAAACTTTGGATAAGCTGTACGACTTTTACTGGTTTCCAAATATGTCAAAAAACGTCAGAAAAGTTGCAGATAATTGTCTTGTTTGTGAAGCATCTAAGAATAAAAGTGGAAAGTCACAGGTTCAGCTTCATTATATTCCCAAAATTTCAAAACCCTGGCATACAGTTCACATCGATATTTCTGGAAAATTAAGTGGGAAAAGTGACAGAAAAGAATATGCTTTGGTAATTATAGATGGTTTTACAAAATTTGTTGTTTTATATCACATTTCTTCACTGACGGGTAAACAGGCCGTTTATTCTCTTTTTTTACTCACTTGTTCGGAGCTCCAAGTCGTATAATATCGGACCAGGGAAAATGCTTCACTAGTTCCGAATTTAAAAAATTTTGTTCTGAAAGTAATATTGATCTTCACTTCGTAGCCCATGGTGCAAGTAAAGCAAATGGTCAGGTCGAACGAGTAATGCAGGTGCTTCAGAATACTCTTACCGTAATTGAGGCTGAAGAATCAAAAACGTGGCAAGATAGTTTGGGATAGGTTCAGTTAGCCTTAAATAATTCCAGCCATTAAATAATTCCAGCCATTAAATAATTCCAGGCACGGGATATAGTCCGGCAGAAATGTTACTTGGTACTAAAATTCAGTCATTACAATTAAACAGTTTGGTTTATCAATTTTTGGATGATAATGGTAACATGAGTTCGTCTTTAACCGAAATAAGAGAAGAGGCAAGTAAAAACATAAATAAATGCGCAATACGGAACGTTTTAATGTAAATAAAGGCAAAATAAAACCTTTTGTCGTAGGTGATTTTGTTTACGCTAAATATAATGAGCGAATGTTGTCAAAATTAGATCGAGAGATATGAAGTAGAAAAAATAAATGGCAAGGGAGGGTTAAGTAAATTTATTCACGATTAATTGCGGCTTATGCCGACTGGTCAAGGACAAGAGATATTTGACTTTGAGAGTGATGATGTTGATGAAGAATGTGTGGATGAGTCAGTGTCGGCTAATGAGTAAGAATAAATAGGCTAAAAAGAGAAAGATTAGTAAAAAAAAAAAAATAGGCATTACTAAAAGTATAGAAGTACCTTGTAAAAAAAACAGAAGTAAGGATAATATTAGACTGCCGGATGATATTAGCAAGTTTATAAAAGTAAAGATAACTACGGTTATCTGATACTTAATAGCTTTTGCTTTTGCGATAGCTAGGTCAGGTGTGAGAGTAGTAAAGATAGTTGCGGCTGTTACTGAGAATAGTTGCTGAGGAAGCTAGATGAGAAGTTTAAAGACGACTGAGGTTATCTGTTACTTAAAACCTGCTGCGATAGTTTTTGGCTTTAATATATAATGTAATGAAAAAAAAAATAGAAGAAGTATTACTGCGGTAATCTTCTTGGTGTATTACGATTTATCATCATATGATGTTTCACTAATTACTCCGGAGATTTGTTTTGTGTGTTACGAGGGTAACAAGGTGTTTAAGAACGGAAGTTGAGAAAAGAATGTTTGGAATGTAAATAGTATTTGTTTATGTGATTTATTTGACTTGTTAGGATGGGCAAGCGGTTTTGAGTAAGTTATTAAAGAGTGTTTAAATTTATAAGAAATAGCTGTATTTCGTATTCTATATTATGCTCCTATTTTATTATTAATTTTATTTACTCGTATAACTAAATATTATTTAACTATCTTGTTTCGCTATTTGGCGTGACCTTAGAGAAAAAAAATAAATTATATTTTTAAAATATATAATAATTAATAAATGTATGCATTTGTATTACTTATTAACCTTTTCTAATAAAATATTATTCTTTATTTAATTAGTAAGTTTTTAGTAATTATCATTTTCAAGCCGACCCTGTTTTCTTTATCACCTCTTAAAAACGTTGGACCTCGCACAATGGGGTTTAACGGTCTAATTAATTTATGGCAGTAGAAGTCCACGGTATATCTTTGAGTGCACTATACTTATTTGTTTTTGAAAGAGATAATGTTTGATAGATAAGCTTAATTAATTGGCGATAATGCTGAACTATATCGTAACTAAGTTATTCAAAAAGCAATTAGAAGAGTTACAGAAAATTAGAATAGCGAGATGTCTCCTGACACGAACAAAATAAATTGTATTTTATTTATTTGTAAGCTTACCATAAGCTGTATTTCAAAAGCAACTATGTATGAGTTCTCTATATTGTTGAGGGAGAACATGTCGGACCGTACTGCAGACTCAGTTAGATATTTAGGTTTGGTTGTAGACTCACCCTTAACCTTGGTACATATTTAATTCTACGAGGTCTAAGAAGGTGTTTTTCCAAATTCCAAAATAATAATATAGAATATGATTTTAATAAAAACATAAGATAGAAAAAATAATAATTAAAGGCATAGAAAAATTGAGACCTAAAAAAATTTTTTTTTTGTTTTTTTTTGTAGTTCTTAATACCTTGACTTTACCTCAATCTTAATGAAGCCGAAAATCTAATATTTCATGAAATGATTATCTTTACATAGCAGCTAAAGCCCATCGCTCACTGTCCCTAGAGAACTTAACAATATCGAGTTTGTAAGAACAAAGAAATAAAAGACCAATACTTTTATACCTTTAAGTTTGTTTAATTATTGATATTGATATTATTTATGAGATGCCTCTTTGATATTCAAAGCTGACAATCTCATCCAGGACGTTCAAGAGACGTTCCACGGTATTTTTATTTTGACCATTCCACGCAGGACATTTGCGCCCAATATAGTACGTCCTTAGGACAATAAGTGTTTACTAGGAATTTGCAATCTGCTCTCAAGCAACAGATCTGAAAGTGGGCAAGAGTCATTATTCTACTCCATTCGGGACATGAAACAGGACATATTTAATATTTCCTCGCTTCTAATGGGTAATCATGAGGAGCCTGTAAGCATACTGATTCGGCACCCTTCAAAGGAAGAATTAATAAGGGAAATCGGGGACTTACGAAAAAGCGTAAATCAAATGGCCGGCAAATTGGAAAGAATTGCAAAAATGGACTTTAAAGAAAAATCTGTTATTAATTATACTGCACCTAAAATCAAAAAAACGATTTCGACCAAGACTGATAAAAGTCCTGAAATGTCTACATCAACGAAAACTCAGAAAACCTCTTCAAAACAAATACCCAGTGATGAATGGCATTACACTGTTGTAGAAAACATACCTGCCTACTATACTATGAGTCAGCTTGCACACTACATTAAGATTAAACTTGGCACCAACGACTTTATTCGATGTTTTCCTATGCTTAAGGATGGATACAGTTTACCCTCTAGTTTTAAAGTCGGTGTGCAAAACAAGGATCTCCTGAAACGACCTAAAGAGACAGACATGTGGCTTGCTGGTACTGTAATGGATGGCCATAAAGCACATCCCTTCCAGCATATAGCCTTACCGCCAACTCCAATGTCCATTGCTGCTCGAGCAGCCTCCAATAACATTTCAAAGCAAGAAAAGCTGCTTAAGATCAACTCAGATAGGGAAGCCATAGCTGCTGGTAAGTCCTTAAACGGTGAAGCCGTCAACATCAAGATTGTGGAGAAAGCCAATAACGATAGTGGTGGGCTCCATCTCGACCCAATGATCCCACCAATAGTACGGGTCTCTCGTAAATCTGACATGGAAAATGATCGTTACTTGTTGGCTAGACTGAGAGATCCTTTACTCCTTAAATCTCTCAGACTTTACCTGGTACATCTACATGATCAACCGACGAGTACATGTTTTGATTGACAAACCAACACCAGCATTAAACTAATGCTTGCTGCTGAGGGACTGCCGACCGATCTGGTCTCGCTACGAAAGCTGTACATCCGGTTCCACGAGGCCTATGGTATTGGATCCACAGAAGTTGAAGAGGACCTTTCTGCCTTTAGGACCTTTTTTTCGTCGGAGAAGCTTTTGCGGCTCCAAAAAATTAGGGAAAGCCAAAATAATTATTTTTCTAGTGGTTCGCCATCTAGAAAAAATTTTTAGAATACCTGACGCGACCAGAGGATCAAGCACCCTCTTTAAAACTGGTTGATAGTAAGCTTAGTATTTTTCTTTTAAATATTCAGTCCTTAAGACACAAAACTGACGATCTATTTTTATTGCTAGAAGAACTAAATTTCCCTGAAATACTTGCTATTACTGAACATTGGTTAAATACTGATGAACCCATATATGTTGAAAATTACAACATCATAGCTAGATACAATAGAACAAACATAACGCATGGAGGCACATTGATAATGTCCACTAACAGCGACTTTTCAGTAGTGACAAAGTTTGATAACTTATTATCTGAAAAATTGTTTGAATTTTCCATTGTTTATAATAATTCACATGATCTCTACATTGTTTGTTTATATAGAACACCCGACTCTAATATACAAATTTTTAGCCAGAATCTACTAAGCTTGCTAGAATCCATGCCCTTAAAAAGCAAACTAATTTTATGTGGCGACCTTAATATTGACTATTCCAGTGTATGTGCTGCCCAAGAATCACTCCAGTCTATATTCGAGTCAATGGGCTTGATAATACACATAGATTCACCCACCAGAATAACTAAAAATAGCTCCACCACCATCGATTACGTAGTACATCCTTTGCTCCAGAACTCTTAAATTGTACTGTTTTCAGTTCGGGCTTTTCAGATCATGAAGCTATATTAACCAGCTTCTCTTTGGATTCAATTGACAATAGCACTTTGCGTAAATTAGGCCGTGTTTATAACAAAAATAATTTTCTAAATTTTAAGAATCATTGTCTAACGGAAAACTGGAACTTTCTTTCAAATAATGTCGATAATGAGTTCTCCAGATTCTTAAATTCGCTATCAGATATTGCAAATATATCTTTTCCTCTAAGGCCAATTAAAACTAAAAAACAAAAGCTCTGGTCCTCCAAAGGTCTTCGTGTATCGGCAAAAAACATGCGCTCACTTTCCTACCTAATAAAGTTCTCAGAATCTATTGCTTTTCATAATTACGTCAAGCAGTATTGGAAAACTTATCTTAAAACAATTAAGGCTGCAAAAGAAATCTATTACAGTGGGAGGCTGGCAAAATCTGCCAATGTAGCTAAAGAAACATGGTCTATTGTTAATGAACTAAGAAATAAGTCTACCTCGACTAGCACTATCTCTACATCACCCGAGGACCTAAACAATTACTTTGTAAACGTGGCAAAAAATCTAATGGCCACCATAACACCTTCTGATGATCCTCTGTCATATCTCTTCAATGAAAATTTGCACAATTTATTTTTTACGCCAGTATCATTTACAGAACTTTAAAGTACAATTAACAAAATAAAAAACAAATCATCAGCTGGTACAGATGGGCTTATTCTTAAAATGTTTTCAAATATACCTGATTGTACTCTAATCCATTTAGTAGACCTAATCAACATGTCATTTTAAATTGGGGTCTTTCCAAACTGCCTTAAAACTGCAATAATCATTCCATTACATAAAGGAAGAGATAAAGATCAATCCTCAAACTATCGTCCAATTGCACTTCATCCAACCCTCTTAAAGATCATAGAACGCCTGGCTAAAAAAAGGTTTTTGGCATTTTTGTTTAAATATAATATCTTAACCCCTTATCAGTTTGGCAAAAAATGCACCAACGATGCTATGTTCTCCTTATTTAACAGCGTTTATTCAAATATCAACAAAAATTACTTAATAGCAACAATTTTCTGTGACTTTTCAAAGGCTTTCGATTGCGTAAATCACATTATTTTAATTAACAAATTGCAGCATTATGGATTCAGAGTTTTATCCCCTCAATGGCTAAAGTCATATTTGTGCAACAGAAATCAACTTGTAAAGGTCGGTACGTCAAGATCTTCTTGTAAACCAATTGAATGTGGGGTACCTCAAGGTTCCGTTTTGGGTCCTATGGTCTTTCTGCTGTTTATAAATGACCTGGCCAGCCTGAACATAAGCGGAAAAATCTGTCTTTTTGCTGATGATACTAGCTTCACTTGGAGCAATCCGAATGCAATGGCACTACATACAACAATTTCCAACGACTTGGTCTTCATTAAATCGTGGTGCGATTCCAATCTTTTATGCCTAAATCTCTCAAAAACTAAAGTCTTATCATATAAAACGACCATTTCTCCATTTATTCTAAACAATACCAGTTTGGAAGTTGTTGAGTCTGTCAAGTTCTTGGGTCTTGTTGTGGACGGCTCTTTAAAATGGGATTTGCATATAGATACGTTATCTAAAAAACTAAGCTCGGCATGTTTTGCCATAAGATAAATCTCAAGAGAATTAGGCTTTTTCACGGCCAAAACAGTTTATTATGCTCTTTTTGAGTCACATCTTCGTTACGCCCTTCCATTCTGGGATACATGCTGCAAGACCCAATTTGAGCGTATATTTAAACTTCAAAAGAGAGCGCTTCGCTACTTATTAGGACTTGATAGTAGAGCTCACTGCCAAGTAAATTTTATAAAATATAAGATCCTTACTCTTCCCTCGTTATTTATATTTCAATATATCTGCCTTATCCGCAAACATGTGTCGCAGATTCTAGAAAGACCATCCCACAGCTATTCACTAAGGAACGTTGATCATAATCTTCATCTGCCAATTCCACGGTCGGAATTAGTAAAGAACTCGATACTTTATGCAGAAATAAAAATGCACAACCATCTGCCTTCCGTAATAAAATCGATGACTACTTTTAGTTATTTTCGCAATGCCATAAAATCTTTACTACTGCAAAAAGCCCTATATACAGTAGAAGACTTTTTGAATATTTCCTTTTAAAGCACACATACTGGCGTTATTAGCTACCTATTTATTTGCAAAATGTTTGCCTGCTTTTATTGTATGTTTTTTTTTTAGACTAAGGTTTTTGACAATTTTATACATTTAATTGTGTGTATATTTGTGTATAAAAATTATTTTATTTATGTATTTCGACCAAATTCTATAATTTGATAATTTGTACAGTATTTTTGTTTTGTTATGTACCTATTTACTTTGTGGGTATTTTGTCTGAGTTTTTTTTTTTTTTGTTTATTTGCTTATATTTGTATTTTTTTCCTTTAGCTTTGTCGATAAAATGTAAATTTTCTGACAATTAAGCATTTTTTTTGAAAATATTATTCATTCATGGAATTAAAAAGTATTTTAAAAAAAATAAAACTTAGTTTTTTACTAAAAATTTATTGGACACAGAGTACTTATATATTTATATTTTTATAGAATTACTTTTATCGTAATTGTTATTAAGTATTATTATTTTTATGTTTATAACACCTCCGACTATAAATGACAAAGAAGAATGTAGTAAACCGAGGAAAAATCAAACTCACTCGAATACACCTATGAATTTATGGATATATAAACGTTCACGTGAAGAAACTGAGATTGCATGTTGGTATACATGGTTGGTGCAATAATGTCTAGAACATCGTGCCAGAAGAGTAGATATGTTTATAGAGACAAAATTTTTTTTTGTTGTTCTCCTAAATTATTAATATTTAAGAAATTTGAAAGAAAGATTCTTAAATAGCAGAAAATTTCTGAAGGAAAACTTTTGACTTCCGAAATGTTATCTTCATTAATTTTAATTTCAATTTAGCGCACAAAATGCGCCCGGTAATAACTTTTAACGACATAACTTTTTTATGATAACAAAAAACTTTTTAAGATATTAGTCATATATTTCGAATAGAATTTCAAATATATTATTTAATACGTCAAAGAATTAGTGCATATTGGAAATTTACTTACTGTTAATTTTTAACAAATTAGATAATTGTTAATGAACAAACTATTCTCAAATTTGCATTTTCATGGTGAATAAAAAAAATTAAGTAATTGGCGGAAAATTATTTCTCTCCGTAGAGCCCTTTATACAGTGCGAACGTAACGGTTGGAATAAATTCATTTAAACTTCAGGGGTATGTTCAAAAAAAAAACGCTCGGACATGTCGATTTTTATTTTTAACTGCGGGTTTTCTTACTATAATTTTATGTATACAGGGTGGCCCAAAAATAAGTTACGGTCATCAACGTAATTTTTTTAAATGTAAACACCTATTTTTTATTTTAGATTTAGGTTCTACATCAAATTCTAAGTACATTTCATGTACCATGTCCTATACCTAAACTCGACCGTTGACGATTGAACACAATAGAAGGCTATTTTTGGAAGAGTCATTTATATCAAGCAACCTATCAGTTATTGTTTGGTTATTTACATTTGTGGTTGGTGTTTTTGATTGTTAACTTGTCGCAATTTGTTGACATCAAATAATTTTGAGTGAATTTAGTTTGATTTAGATGCCTAAGCAAAGTTTTGCTTGTATTAAGTTTATCAAAAGATAAAATTAAAATTTCAAAAAATGGTACGTCTTAGTGACCGAGAGCGAATAGAGATTTTGATGATGATTAAATATGGAAACAGGATGCGCACTCAGATGGAAGTCTGTGAAATTTATCATGCCAAGTATCCTGATAGGCCACGTATATCTCAAAGTACTGTCAGTAAAATAGAACAGAAATATCGGGATTTGGGTCATGTCAGGGATAATTATACGAAAGGTCGGTCAAGTATATCAGAAGAGAAGCAACTAAATGTTTTGCTGGCAGTTGAAGAAGATTGCCATAAAACGACTCGCAATATTGCGTTAAAAAATCAGATATCCCAGACATCCGTCGTTAAGTATTTAGGTATAAATAAATGGCACCCTTACAAAGTTCAATTGGTTCATGAACTAAATGAAGATGACCCAGATAGGCGTTTAGAATTTTGTGAGAGACTTATGGACTTGTGCCATGCTAATCCATAATTTTCAAAAAAAATTGTATTTTCTGATGAGGCAACGTTTTGTCTTCATGGTAGTGTAAACCGGCAAAACTGCCGATATTGGGCTACTGAAAATCCGCACTGGATGATGGAGTGCCACAGCCAAGTCCCTCAAAAAGTAAATATTTGGGCGGGGGTGATTGAAAACAGGGTTATAGGGCCCTTTTTCTTTGAAGGATACTTGAATGGTGAGAGGTATATGGAGTTTTTAAAAAATGACTTGGTTCCATGCCTTGCCACTTTATACCCCGATCCAGAAGACCCGGATATATTAGATAATTCCTTATGGTATCAGCAAGATGGAGCTCCAGCCCATTATACTCGTCCCGTGCGCCAGTACCTGGTTCGTTTTCCCTGGACGTTGGATTGGTTGGAGGGGTGCAATTGAATGGCCGGCCAGATCGCCGGATCTGACTCCTTTAGATTTTTTTTTGTGGGGGTATCTTAAGTCAAAAGCTTATGTTAATCGGCCAAACAACATTGAAGACTTAAAAATTAGAATAACGGAAGAAATAAGATTGATAGAACCTTCTGTTATCGATAACGTTTTACAAGAATTTCAGCATCGACTGGGATATTGCCAAGAGGTTCGTGGCAGCCATTTTCAACACTTAATAAATTAATTAAAATATTTTTATGTATTCTTGCTTGATATAAATAACTCTTCCAAAAATAGCCTTTTATTGTGTTCAATCGTCAACGGCCGAGTTTAGGTATAGGACATGGTACATGAAATGTACTTAGAATTTGATGTGAAACCTAAATCTAAAATAAAAAATAGGTATTTACATTTAAAAAAATTACGTTGATGACTGTAACTTATTTTTGGGCCACCCTGTATACATAAAATTATAGTGAGAAAACCCGCAGTTTAAAATAAAAATCGACATGTCCGAGCGTTTTTTTTTTGAACATACCCCTGAATTTTAAATGAATTTATTCCAGCCTTTACGTTCGCACTGTATATTATATATTCATACCTAATAAGACCACATACAGTGCTTTTCTTTGAAGTCCCCCCCCCCATTTATTTTTTTAACGAGTCAAAAAAAATTTTTGAAACTTGGCATAAGTAAATTGGTCTATAGATACTATTTTTCACTGTAAACTAGGTAGTTGTAAATTCCAAGATGGCGGCTGGGCGACATCTTGAGAAAAAATTTTAAATAGAAAGGGGGGTCGTGTGGTACCTCATTTTAAAGGTCTCAATGAGTACTTTATAATCCTGATATATTAGACCCATATCTTAACTCGTTTTAAAATGGCGGCCTAATAAAAAAGTTTTTTTTTTTTATTTTAACGTTTTACATTTTTATGATTTTTGAATAGGTAAAAATCAGTGTACGAAAATAAGTGCGTCACTATTTTATTTTGACATAAAAACGACAGTTCTAAATGTCAAAATAACACATAAGCGCCATCTTGAATAAATGCATTAAATAGAAATCTTGTGTTACCTCATTTAAAAGGTTTTATTGAGTACTTTTAATATTTATTACATGGACTCGGTGACCTCCGTTTTGACCTATCTAAAAGTAACAGCCAAAAAAATACACTGTTGCGATTTTATTAACGTTTTTAATAGAATGAACAATGAAATACTAATTTACAATTAGCAAATAAACAATTTATCAAAAGAAAAACAATATTTAATTTAAAAGATGCTGGAAATGATTTCCTTGTACCTCTTGACACATAAATAACCTATCTGAAAATTCACGTCGAACATTTTCAAATACATCTGCCTCAATATTTTGACAAATGTTAGTGATTCTTTGTCGTAGCTCAAAAATTGAGGCAGGTTCTGTTTCGTATACCTTTTGCTTTAGGTATCCCCACAAAAAAAAGTCTAGCGGCGTTAAATCTTGTGACCGAGCTGGCCATTCAATAGGACCCCGACGACCTATCCAACGACCAAAATAATTAACATTTAAATAATTTCTCACATTCCTGGCAAAATGCGGAGGAGCACCATCTTGTTGAAATGTAATTTCCATGTCAAATTCATGTACATTAGCCTCAACAATTTCTGTTATGAGAGGATCGATAGCATTTTCCAGCATATTTAAGTACAATTCACCTGTTAAATTTTCTTTTAAAAACAGCGGTCCTACGATATGATTCCCTAATATTCCTGCCCATACATTGATTTTTTGCGGATACTGAGATCGGGTTTCACGAAAAATGTGTGGATTGGTATCACTCCAATATCAACAATTTTGTCTGTGGACATTACCATTTAAAAAAAAAGTACATTCGTCGCTAAAACAAATGTTGCGCACGTACGTAGGTTGCCTTTCTACTCTCTCTGCCATAATTTCACAGAATTGCACTCTTCGGTCAGGATTATCTTCAGTCAGTTGATGGACCATTTGGATCTTGTATGGGTGAAACTTACTTTTTTTTAACTCTCCATGCCGTCAAAGTTGAAACTTCACAGATATCAGCAACAGTTGGAGTAGAATGTTGGGGATTTTCTATTATTTCGCCAATTATTTGGACTTGCTTTTCTTCTGAAATAAACATATGGCCTGGGCGTTTTTTATCCTGGACAGTACCAGTAGTTGTAAATTTATTTACAAGTTCCCTTAAATATTTACGGCAAATAGGACGATCAGGAAAACGTTCGTTGAAAACCCTTTCAGTCTCATGAAAATTACGCGTTGCTCCATAAATAAAAATTGCTTCTACTTTTTCCTCCAATGGACGAGAATTAACCATTTTGAAAAAAACAATAAATTCAAACTGCCAAACACACTAAACAATATCTAACAATGACCGATACAAGAGTAATTTACCGGTTAAGGAAAAATATCTTTAAATTTTTTTTCGAGTTTTTTTAATAGCTATTTGGTTTTTGGAATGTCTAAATAATGTTCAATAACCTTTAACGTGAAATGTGACATACGAAAGCGGTTCAGTAAGTCTTTAGGAACCAAAAAGTTAATCTTTAAATCCAAAATTCAAAAATTATAAATTATTTGTATATTATTATTAAAAACGTTAATAAAATCGCAACAGTGTAATTTTTTGGCTGTTACTTTTAGACAGGTCAAAACGGAGTCCACCGAGTCCATGTAATAAATATTAAAAGTACTCAATAAAACCTTTTAAATGAGGTAACACAAGATTTCTATTTAATGCATTTATTCAAGAGGGCGCTTATGTGTTATATTGACATTTAGAACTGTCGTTTTTATGTCAAAATAAAATAGTGACGCATTTATTTTCGTACACTGATTTTTACCTATTCAAAAATCATAAAAATGTAAAACGTTAAAATAAAAAAAAAACTTTTTTATTAGGCCGCCATTTTGAAACGAGTTAAGATATGGGTCTAATATTTCAGGGTTATAAAGTACTCATTGAGGCCTTTAAAATGAGGTACCACACGACCCCCCTTTCTATTTAAAATTTTTTCTCAAGATGTCGCCATCTTGGAATTTACAACTACCTAGTTTACAGTGAAAAATAGTATCTATAGACCAATTTACTTATGCCAAGTTTCAAAAATTTTTTTTGACCCGTTCAAAAAATAAATGGGGGGGGGACTCCAAAGAAAAGCACTGTATATTACACATATACATATGTATATTGTAGGGTGTCCCAAAAGTATGGACACACCCAAAAATCTTGGGAAATATGGGCGCTAGAAAAAATCTTTAAATACAAAAGTTTTGGGGAATCAATCGGTGCATCTGATGGTGACCTTAAACTTGATCTTGAGCTTGACCTTTAAGGTTATTTGAAGGTCAAAGCGATTTTTTTAAATGGGAGCCCCTATTTTTGGCACCGGATTCTGAAAGAGCGGAAAATTTTACGTCCGGGTATGTATTGAGGTATGAGGTTGAAGTAATCCCAAGAGGTCAAATAGAGGTCAAATAATAAGGATTTCCATTTGAAGATATGAGGTCGACCTTCAAATGACCTCGAAAATGAGGTTTAACGTCAAATCCAAGGTCACCGTTGGGTTTCTCGTTAAGACTTACCTAGGGTATGACCTTTATTTGTTTTCTTTACCATTGAACTCGCGAGATTTTTAAGAAGTCATTATTTGATTTCTATTTGACCTCTCGGGATAACCTTATACTTCAATACATACCCGGGCGTAAAATTTTCCGCTCTTTCAGAATTCGGTGTCAAAATAGGGGTTCCCATTTAAAAAAATCGCTTTGACCTTCAAATAACCTTAAAGGTCAAGCTCAAGGTCAAGTTTAAGGTCACCGTCAGATGCACCGATTGATTCCCCAAAACTTTTGTTTTTAAAGATTTTTTCTAGCGCCCATACTTCCCAAGATTTTTGGGTGTGTCCATACTTTTGGGATACCCTGATATTCATACCTAATAAGACCACATTTAAAAAATCTTAAAAATTTAAATACTTTGCTTTCTTTGAATAGTTTTCCAACTCTTATAGAGATAAAGATTTATAAAAAAAAATATCCTTTTCTGGAAATCAGCTGCCGAATAAAATTTAAATTAGTAAGTAATTTTATAGAATAAGGCAATTGTGGAGAAAAAAGGATTAATCCTTTTTTATTACATTTAGTAAAAGTCCCAAGCTTTAATTTACCATTTATTCTATGAAAAAAAAATCTTAACTACGATATTGGGAATCCTTTTTATCAATTAAGTTTGTAAAACCCAAGAGCTTTAAAATCGTTTTACGTCGCTTGAGCGATCCCATATTTCGGTCATTCGACGTTAACCATTGTCGCTGATCCGCCGGATCTTTTTCAGGGTCTAATGGGACAATTCGTGTCAAGTAGTCTCAGTAAACGGATTAGAAGTGATAAAAAATCTTGGCTGAGTTGGGTCGACGATGGCTCGGTCCAGAGATAACTATAGTATAAGGTAGTTAGATATTGAGAAGGGATATTTATAAAGCAATTACCATAAATAGTGTTCATTTTTCATCGTCATAGAGCGTCAAGCGTTAAACTTGAAAGATAAAAAAATAAATGACGTTAAAAATATATTAAGTTTATAATTTATAAGAATATATTAAGAGTTAAATTTCTTGTTATTGAGAAATATTGATATAAAATTTTTATTTACACTGGTTGGTACAAGTCTATTTTGTATAAATATTAATTTATAACAATTATTGTGGTTTTGGAGGAAATCCCTAAAAACCAGTTTACTTATAACTTGCAAGCATTAGCAATAAAATTCATATTTCACAATATTAAAATAATAAATTAATAATTAAACAAACCTAAAGATATAAAAGTATTGGTCTTTGGTTTCTATATGTAGTTACAATTTCGATATTGTTCATTTCTAGGGGCAGTGAGCGATGGGCTTTGGCTGCTGTGTAAAGACAATCATTTGTAAAATATTAGATTAGAGCCAATTAACACCGTACCTATTTATGAGAAGCTTCTTGGAGTATGTATTAAGGAACAGCTACTCGAACATTGTAATATAAATAAAATAGTTGTACCTAACCAATCAAGGTTCCGTGAGAATTATTCATGTGAGTCTGTCATTATTAATATAGTTGATCATTTTCTCAGGACCCTTGACTCTGATAATCTAGTACTTGCTGTGTTTTTAGATTTTAAGAGAGCGTTTGAAACCGTGAGTAAAGAAATGTTAATTAGCAAATTAGAACGGTTAGGCCTTAAACATAATGTATTGAAATGGTTTCAATCTTATCTAAGTGGTAGAGTTCAGCGAGTCATGTACAAAAATAGTTCATCTAAAAGTGTCAATGTAAGGCATGGTGTACCGCAGGGAGTGGTCTTGGGCCCCTTGCTATTTTTATTGTATGTCAACGATATGGTGGAGGTAGTGCGGGGGTGTAATGTGGTGTTGCTTGCGGATAATACAATGTTATACATATGTGGTGGGTAAAGACATTCATCATCTGAAACAGGTCATGAACGTTGAACTCAATAACTTATTCATCTGGCTTTGTAGAAATAAAACTGAGTTTAAATGCAAGTAAATCCAAGTTTTGTATATTTGGCAAGAGATCTAGATTAAGTTCTATAGACATGGGCAATATACAGATTTCTGTGAACGGGCAAAGTATTTTGTATGCCAAAGAAATTAAATATTTGGGAACAATTTTCTATGCCAATCTGAATTTCCATGCTCATGCAGATTATGTAATTGGAAAATTTTCGAAAAAAGTTGAATTCTCACAAGAATTGGAAAAAGGAAATTGGAAAATTGGAAAAAAATCTTGACCAACTAGAAAAAATTCAAAATAGGGCTATGAGACTGATTCTAAATTGTAATCGTTACACGCCTATTGTCTCTATGTTAGGTGTCCTAGATATTATGTTGTCTCTACATCAAAGAATTTTGTATAACGTATATTTGTTTATTTTTAAATAAAAACATCAGATGCTTCCCGATTATATTTGTAATAAATTAAGAGTTTTTGGAGATATACATAACTATAATACGAGAAATCGTATGGACTTCATACTGGTCAATAGATGTAAGACAACCCAAATGCATAATTCAGTTCTGTACAAAGGTTTAATTCTATTTAACAACTTGCCTGCTAACATTAAAAATTGCATTACTTTGAATCAATTCAGAGGGCTCTTGAGAAAATTTATTATGAATAAGTAATATTGTGTTTGTTATGTTATTTTAATTATGTAGCTTATTAAGTTTTACTATAGTGTGCATTATTTCCGCTCCAATGATCATCTTGATTGTGGGTTTATCTGTTGACTGGGTATTTTTGGGCCAACCGGGATACTGGTTACAGCTTCTTGGAACTACCGAAGCGTTTCTAAGTGATACACGGGGGGACCAATGTGTCTGGTCAGCAAGGTCAACCAAGCTCCAAATGTGTGTTATCGGTTGCTTACAACCGAACCGCCTCGATCAACATGAGTCGACATTATTTTTATTATTATAAGGCAAGGCAACATCAATCAACTGTGCTTTTAATAAGTGGGGCAAGGAAATAATGTTTAGGTTAAGCCTTGTTTTAATTTATGGTCTACCTCTGACGGAGCACCTCTGAATGTAGCTTTTTTGCTAAATAAAGATATTATTTATTTATTTATTTATTGAGTTTGAGGTACAGTCGAAAAACAAAAAAGTTTATTTTTCTAGGTCTTAATTTTTCTATGATTTTAATTATTCTTTATAAACACTTATTGTCCTGGGGGTGTTTCAGAACTATGGGATCAAACTTCTAGGGGTTGTTCAGTGCAACAGTAGAATCCATTTGAGTATACGAACCCATGTCCGGAAATGTGTCACTACGCCACTACGGCCCTAAGACGCGTTTAAATTTAGAAAAAATATTAATTACATAAATAGGAGCTGATGCATTTATTTTTACCTTTTGTATATATTAACATCACAACAATTATTCAAAATGTCTTCCTCCAACCTCAATATACCAATTTAAACGCGGCGCATGATTTCGGCGGACTACACTAAAAATTTGATCCTCGTTTTGAATTATTTCAAATGCTGCTGTTATTCGTCCAATTAAGTCTAGCTCTGATTCTACTGGAGTTTCGTAGACTAAAGACTTTACATGTTCCCACAAGAAAAAATCGAGCGACGTTAAATCGGGTGACCTAGGAGGCCAAGAAACTGCTCCATCTCTGCCAATCCAATGGTACCCAAACCGCTGAGCCAAATATTCGCGTACTTGTACAACAAAGTGAGCCGGGGCTCCATCATGCTGAAACCACATTTGCTATCTAACGTTTAGTCGAACATTTTCAAGGAGTTCTGGGTGAACTTCCTCCAAGAAACGCAGATAAATAGGTCCTGTTAACCATTCCGGTAGAAGGTATGGCCCAAATAAATAATCATCAACAATGCCTGCCCAGACGTTGACAGAGCAACGATTCCGATGTTTTCTTGGAAAAACTGCATAAGGATTTTCTTCATCCCAAAAATGGCTATTCCTACTATTAAAAATACCGTCTCTTATAAAAGAGGCTTCATCGGTCCACAACACATATCGTAAAAAATTTGGTTGTGCAATGATGTGATCCAGAAGCCATCGACAAAATTGAACTCTTGAATGATAATAGGCGGCAGTCATACCTTGAACTTTCTGGAAGTGGTAAGGATGGACTTGTTGCTCGTGTAGTACCCGCCAAACAGAAGCGTTATTCGTATTCATATTCTTAGCGACGTCACGTGTGCTATTTGATGGGTCATCGGCAACTCTCTGAAGCACCTCTTCTTCAAATTCGACCGTTCTTACGGTTCGAGCAACACCAGTATCATGCATCTTGGTCTTAAACATGCCTGTCTCCCAACGAGCCGCCGTTGAACCGCAATAAACTTTTTGTATCCAGGATGCTGTCGTTCGGGATAACGTTCATGATACAACCGCGATGCTGCTCGTGCATTGCAGTTTGTTGCTCCGTATGCCAAATGCATATTCGCCAATTCTTGATTACCAATCAAGAATTGGCAGTTTTCCATTAGCAATAAATGTTTAAAAATTGTAAGCTATAAAATTTTTAAACGAGATATTGAGAATTGACATTGATAAGCGTTGATTTTAAACAATTGTTGTTATAGTATCATGTACAAAAGGTAAAAATAAATGCAACAGATCCTATTTAGGTAATTAATGTTTTTTTTATAAATTTTAACGCGTCTTAGGGCCGTAGTGTTCCTATACTCAAATGGATTCTACTGTTGCACTGAACAACCCCCAGAAGTTTGATCCCATAGTTCTGAAACACCCTGTATATTATTATTGTAAAATTTGGAAAAACACCTTCTTAAACTTCTTACAATTAAATATGTACCCAGGTTAAATGTGGGTCTACAATCACACCTAAATATCTAATTGAGGTACCTGCAGTATGGACCCACATGTGGTTCTCCCTCAACAATATAGAGAATTCATACATACTTGCTTTTTAATAAGTACAGCGGTCCCATTTGTTGTATAATAATACATCCTTATCAATTTCTTTATACAAACTTGTCATTTGACATAAAGTTGCCGTTGTAGGACCAGCCTTAATTTTTTTTTTTATATTTTTCAATCAAATGAATGAATAATATTTCCCCTTGATCAAATCCCCAGTAAACACTTATTGTCCTGGGGGCGTGCTATATTGGTCGCAAATTTCCTGCGTGGAATGGTCCAAATAAAAATACCGTGGGACGTCTCTTAAGCGTCCTCGGTGGCATCGTCAGATTTGAACATCAAAGAGACATTGAATAAATATCTTATTCATGGGATGTCTCTTGGAAATTTATATTTATATCCCGTTTTGTGTTTTTCTTTATTGTTTTAATAAGAAAAATAAAATTAAAATCCTATATATATATAAATATATATAAATATATAAATATATAAACATTTGCCATATATATATGGCAAAATTGAGGTAACTTTTCAAATCTAAGAAGAAAATAGAGGATCCAGAACATATCAGTCACAACAGCGCGTATATATATATATATATATATATATATATATATAATATAAGATACATGGAGAGGTCGTTATTATCGTAGATTCTCTCTCGTACTGCGATGCACATTGGCGATGAGACGATCAGTCCATTACGCTGTTGTGACTGATATGTTCTGGATCCTCTATTTTCTTCTTAGATTTGAAAAGTTTGATCCCTAGCGGCAACTAATTTTCTGTAATAAATTACTGACTTTTATTTTGCGAGTTTTCATTTCGTTTTTATATTGGTGTATTGTGGTCGCGACGGTAAGCAAAAGTGATTTTAATTTGGAGGCTTGGGACTGGACTACCTCAATTTTAGCTTCATTCTAAGGTGCCACAGTACAGTCCTCCAAAAAGGTTAATACCTGAATTATATTTAGAATACCTAAAGATGCAAAATATTTCTATAAAAGAACTTCCTTTAAAAATAAAACTGACGCCCATGTAAGTAATAATTTTTAGCTGAATTAATTTTTGGAGTAATGCTTAATCCAACAATTGCATAAGTTACACGAAAAGATATTGAGATTTTCGTGGTTATGCCACACCCTTGAAAGGCTAAATATACGTAAAAACGTGTAAAATAAAATCGTCACTGCATATAAGCCATTAGTCGCCCGTACGTTTATAGTACTATTAAAAGGATGTTTATGACATCAACTTGAGATGATCCCATTGATGGCCGGTACTGTTCCCAAAGCACGTTCCTGGGACATCCCAAAAATTTCATGAAATGTAACGGAACCTCCCTGCCATTTATTCTATGTCTCATTTTTGCGTCGATCCCTTGTACGTCCGTTCAAGGGACCGAATTATGCTGACTGGGTCTAAAGTTAAACTAGAAACTTCAAGTTTCTTATTTATGTTAATTATTTAGAAGTTTAATTATTTTAGTTATTAAGGCTTTCAAGGCATAGGGCATTTCCTTGTGAAAGAAGCCCTTGCTTGACTTCCCAAATACTTTTCATATTTTTTCCTTAATTATTCCGGACCAAACCATTATTTGCCAGGAATCTCGAGTCCATCGACATTGATCTCCTTTACTCCAAATCTTTGATTGGCTAAGACACTTCGCTGGAGGTTTCAATCCACTATTCAGAAAATCACTATAAAATATATTGAAAACATCTTGTCGAACTTGCATTGTCTTATTTATTTAATGTAACACGACGTTTCGGTTGGTAAATATCTCCAACCGTTATCAGAGACGAGGCCACCACGACAACCAGACTTCTACCCATACCTTACATTAGGGGTACATCGGAACAAATCCGACGCATTGCCAGCAAGTACAATATTAGAACTGCCTTTAGATCTAGCACCACTATCAGAAGCGTGGTATCAAAGACCAAACCAGATGGCATGTTGGATACCAAAAATTGCGTCTACCGGATCCCATGTGAGTGCGGTGACTCATACATAGGTGAAACGAAGCGCCCCCTAGAAATCAGAGCGAAGGTACATCGCAGCTGGACCCAAAGAGGAGAGGTTTCCAAATCCGGAATAGCAGAGCACGCGTGGCATAATGGACACAATATCCACTGGTCAGAAGCCAAGATTCTGCATAAGGAACAGCACTGGCGGAAGAGGAAGTTCGTAGAGGCAGCTTTCATTTCACAGAATCAGGGGATCTTCAGCCAGCCAAGCGTCGATATACCCAACATCTGGAAGCCTCTACTCTCAGGACAGTGTAGGATCTAGAGAAAGGCATGTCCTCCCCCCAACTCTATTCACGGATGACTTTCCTTTCCACATCGCTGCACACATCTAGTATATAAGCCTATAGAATAGTAGTTCGCTGTCAGTTTACACTTGATAAGGGTTGGAGATACTTACCAATCGAAACGTCGTGTTACATTAAATAAATAAGACAATGCAAGTTCGACAAGATGTTTTCACTGTACCATTGTCTACCACCTTCAAAAAAGATAAAATATATTCTTAGACTTGTCTATAATTATGCGCAGGAGCACCATCTCACTGAAACCAATAGCTATTGACTTGTGCCAAAATTAGGGTGTCTAAAACAGTCTTCTAAATTATTTTGCTATAAATGAAAGTATCATTCAGCCTTTATTAAATTATAGTAAGTAAATTTTCTTATTATTTTAGTTCCTAAAATTCCACACTACATTGAACCCAAAATATACTTGAAGTCTGGATATTTTTTTAACTCGCCAAAATGATGGCGCCGTTTGAGATTCTTGGATTAAGTTGTTGGCAGATCCTAAATTTTTAAAGGTGATATCTTTCTTTCTGTAAAACAATATAAACTGTGGATTTAGAAGTACATTCTTATAAATTCCAAGCAAACCCTAAGAAAATAGACGTGTATTGTTCCTTTTCTTTGATAATTTGTATGAAGATATATCGCTGCTCTATCATTATTTGTGCTTTAAAATATAGTAACAAAGATACGGAAATATCGCCATCATGTCTTAGAGTCACGTCAGCATATCAAACCTATCTTAATAGCTAAAAAGGTCACCTTGCAAATTCGAGAAAAACAATAACTTATTAACAACTCGTTAACTATAGTAATGACAAAATCAGATACAGATTCTTACCTAAAAGTATTACATTATCTACTTGCAAAGTCTATGAGTAAAAATCTAAAAGTCTAAAAGTAATAATGGTTGAATTCTTAATAAATAATGGGATGAGATACAAGTGCCATTTTTATTTTGGGGCAGAAAATTAAATTGATGATGTTTTTTAAGAATGAAACGTTCGATATAAAATCTAAAAATCTCATCATGTGGTACCTTAAAACTGCCAATAAAAAAATGTTATTAGTTTTTTTGATATTTTTTAAAATAAAGTCAGAAAAAAAAATTATTGTCAAATTTCAAAATATCTCAACAGGTCACGTAAATGCGCTTTAAAGAATTAAAGTATTCTCTAATTTAACCGAAGCTGTATCTCTAACAGTTACCGAGATTTCCATGCCTACGATCCTTATCTTGGGCATCCTGTATATAGTTTTTTTTAAATTATGATTTAAATTTTCTAATTTAATATTATCTTATTCCAGGATCTTGGCTAAAATATTGTAAGGTTCTTTCAATTTATATTGATTTGAATTGTTTACATTTTCTTCCACAGATACCTGAATTTAGGTTTTGAAGACTTATTGTAGATGGCTACAGGTATTCATTCCGAAACGAATGAATTCTTGTAATTAAATTATTGTACTGATAAAAGAATAAGTTAAGTCTAAATAATCGATCTCATTATTGAGATCTGACTTGTTCTTTTACTGTAAGTTTAAAATCATTATTTCATTTTAGTTTGTTATCAAAAGATTCTCTGTGACGAACAAATTAGTACGCTCGTGCATATACGTACACTATAAATTTGATAATCTCGCTACTGGTTTTGTCTGTAATTCTTGTGATTAGTCGCAAAGAAAAAAAAGGAGAATCCTTTAGTAAGTATTTTGTGGTTCGTCACATAGAACACATAGACAGATATAATCATTCAAACCTCGCCTATAGGAAATAGTCTATGAGCGTAAGCGAGAGGGGACATATAGGAGTCCGCATGAGACAGATAGAGGGCACAATACATGCCGTTTTTAAATTAGTACGTTTGGCAACACTGATATTTCTGCCGCACGGCTCTCCGCTCGTTCATCGAAAAACGAGATAATACTTATCCCCACCATACTGCACTGCCAATATGAGATTGCATTTTAAACGTTTAACGTTATTTTTATTCCTAGCTTCCTGCAAAGATTAAATTTAAAACCGCTCCCATTTTTCTTGTTAAAATGTGTCGATGAAATATCAGGCAGAATTGCATTCACGTTCGAAAATCGGCCCATTCCCGTACGCAGCACAATTTTTGCAATTATCCATAGGTTTGAGACCTTTGGGTGCTTGCAAAATTGCAGGAAATGCTACGCAAATGAGTAACCACCTGTTGTTAGACCGCTAGGCGAAGAAAGGGAGCTTCGAGAGGTTAATGTTTGTGCTGTTGCTGAAATTAACTTTCCTTGCAATAGTACAACCATTGCCAAAGAAACGGGTATTGAGCCTTTAAGGGTTAGAAGAATTTTAAAAAGAAATAAGTACAAGTGCTATAAGTTACAAAAAACCCATGAAATTTTCCCACAAGACCATGAGAGACGGATGGAATTTTGCCATGAAGAATTGGAAAGGGCAAATCGGGACGAAATGTTTATTAGTAACATTTTGTTTTCAGATAAGTCCTGTTTCTCTATTTGTGGTAAACATAATCCGTCCATTACAGTGGGTTATTCGAGGGAAAACAAGCACATAAGCATACCAACACGTACACAATACCCTCAAAAGGTTAATGTATGGGCTGGCATTTTAGGTGATTCAATTATAGGCCCTTTTTTATCGATGGAAACCTTAATGCCAACAAATACCTTAATCTTTTGAGGTATGAAGTTCTTCCTGCTATTCGAGGGCTCAATATCAATTTAGAACAAGTTTGGTTTTAACAGGATGGTTGTCCCGCTCATAACGCATTAGTGATACGTCAATTTCTCGAAACGTCTTTCCCTGATCGAACAATCAGTGGAAACGGTACTATTAAATGGTCCGCCAGAAGTCCCGATTTAACCCCCAATGATTTTTTTCTTTGGGGAAACTTAAATGAACAAATGTATAGGCACGAAAATGAACGGGCTACTAATTTAGAAGAGCTTTGTGTTAAAATTAGGCAAGCATTTAATAGTATCTCCGTTGAAATGTTGTCGAACACGAGAAGGTCGTTTTATTATCGACTGACGTACTGCACTGCTAAACAGGGTGGCCTTTTTGAACCTGACATAAGATAATTTTAATTTTTATTTAATATTATCAAATTAACTTAATTTTTTGCTTTATTTTGAATTATTTTTTTTATTTCCTGTCCAATATTTAGTTAATTTATGTTTACAACATTATTGCAGTCGGTTTTTAGTTTATTTTTAGCTGTTAGGCTGTTAGGCAGCAAAGATTCAAACGAAACAATTTTTTTTTATTTGGCATAGAGCAGTGCATCCCCGCAAACGCCCTAAGAATACTGAAAGGTTTCGGTTTCGGGCTTCGGCGGGGTCCGCTGCTTCGAGTATGTTGTCACAACGTTGCCAGACCTACCACGATATATAATTCCTATAGGCGAAGTTAGAATGATCATATCTGTATAGAGAAATGCGGTTTGCCTTGTTGAAGCAGAAAGATTTTGGCCCTCTACTGAAGGCGCAATAATTCGAACTGATTTTGACATTTGTAAGCCATAACTATTGGCAACCTAACCAACTAAAAGTAGGGGGGGGCCAAATTTCGTGCTAAGTTTGAATTTAAATAAGAGCGGGAAATTCAAATTCCGAAAAGAATCCAACTTGAGAAAAATACTTAATGTCACAACCTGCGGATATTCCACTCATTAAAACAAACTGTCATCAATATTTGTTTTTTCCAAAATATTTCCTTATATTATTTATATTTTTTAAATTATAAAATATTTCTACTTCAAAAAATGTTGTCGGGTAATATTTACACACATATGTCATGCAAAAAAGAATATTTTATCAGTATATTTATTTAAAACACACAGAACTGTAGAATTTTATGTAAACAAAAATGTATTATTTAAACATCTGAAAAATAAAAATAGAAGATTTCATGTATTGAAATACAATACATATATAATTATTATTATTAAATTATCATAATTTGTTTTTGACATGTTCTGTTTGTATTCCAAAGACTACAATAAATAAATAATTAGTTCAATAATAAAAAAGTTTGAAAATAATAAGCTTCTAAACATAACGAAGAGAATAAAAAACTCAAAATTCTATTTAATTATGCAATTATAATATCCTGCATGCCAATATGATAAAAACTGCAATTGGAAAGCTCATAGTAATTGCCTAGCGCAGCAATTTTTAATTTTGGTTATACGCTGAATACAAAAAGTGGTATGTTTTACTAATTAAAAGAAATATATTCTCTAAATCAACAATAATGAATAAAATAGTCTGCATTGGTTTGGATCAAAAAATTGAAAACGTAAAAGGTGGTGCAACATGGTGAATTTATTGCCACTTTACATTGCTTTCAAATTTATGACAATCTCCTACTCACGACTTTTTTTATCTTTTGACCAGAGACCAGCTTTAGCAAGAATGCCTTTTCTATTCTCTAAGAGAAAAAAATATTTTTCAATAAATTTGTGAAAATATTAAAATAAGAGCTCCCTAATGCTATTGATCGTGAGCAATTTAAGCATATATTATCTGATGAGATAATTGAACTAAGAGATACCACTAGTGTCTACAGTTTCTGAACACACAGCCTCAATTTTCTTATCAACAAATCGAGCATATGAAAATGATTTTCATGATTTTGGAAAAAATTGAGAATAACTGTGTTCCAACAGAACCTAATGTTTTAGCGGAGCCTATAGAATTGCATCAAAACCTAAGCATTGACTCAAAAGAAACATCCTTGTAATTAAAATTTGAGGTAGCAAAATGGTTGGAACTTTAAAGGTATTGCAATCATTTAATGAACTGACCTGGCGTAGCCCCTTCTTTAACATGGGATATATAGAAAATGTGAAAAAACATATATTTTAAGAAGTCCCTAGACAACTAATAACACTTCTTACACAATATTTACATGATAGTTTTGTCCTAGTCATTTCTAGCACCCTATGTCTAGAAATCTTAACATATTCCCAATTCTATACCTTTTTGTGGCATAATTTCACAAAAAATAAAACTTGTAACTATAAATATTTGTATGTTTATAGAAATTACAGTAAATAGCAAGCCATTTATTTAAACAAAGTCTTCCTAACACATAAGGCTACGCCTTTCCAAAACTAAAAATAAAAAGTAAATGTCAAGAGTGTCACTAACATCACTAAAGTCAAAATTTTCTAAGGTCAAGTCACCACTAAGATAATCACCGTCGGAAATTCTGCTTTGGCGATTCAAGTTTTATGGCGCTGGTTCGTCACTTGCTAGATTTTACCAAAGGGATGTGCTCGTTACTCCCTCTTCATTTTTAGATGTAGGAAAAATCTTAGAACATCAAGGAACTACATGTTCAAATAACTACATATTCTCAAGAGCAACAAACATATCCCAAGAAACTGGTCATGGAAAAGCCCACACAAAAGGAGTTTTAATCTTCTTTCAAAGATGCTAACATCGATAGTGAAGCACGCGTCAAGAATAAAACAAAAAGTTTTGGAAAATGGTAAAACTATTTTGTGATTTCAGTGTCACACCTAAAGCTACAACCATAGGACTCTGACACTCAGAAAGTTGATTTTAAGATTCAAGATGACTTAATTGTCGTAGTTGATTGTAATGATAATGAAAGATCCTATCAGAGTACATTTAGACGATCTGACCCTTCTTGTCAAATCAAACTATTTGTTCCCGCAATTGGCTATAGAAAATTAAAATCAATTTTGTAGAGCATGTAAAAAGATCTCATTATTATTCAACGTTGATTGGCTGTATAGACCAAACATCATCGAAAAAGGCGAAATAAAAATAAAGAAAAGGCAATATTTCTCATAAAAGAAATTAATCAAATTTTCTAATCGGCCTCTTGAAAACATTGCTTATTTCTCATTTGAAGAAAATATGCTCGCTAAAAATAACACAAAACTCTTGGGATTGCTGTCTGTGCTTCTAATATCTTATTTAGGCAGGACTAACCCTATAATAATTTTGTGCAAATTTGTTCAAAATCATTATTTTACAAAAAAAATCATATCTATCTTTACTTACCAAAAAAAAGAAGAATTATACGTTCAAATCCCTTTATAAACTCTTATCGATTTTTAAGGGTTAGAAGTCGACTTAAGATTTTATATTTACATTTTAACGAGTTCGTAGATATTCTCATTTCACTTGCCTAACTATTCGGTATAAAAATTTAAGACATTTACATGCTGGTGCTTAAACAACATTATCTGCTGTAAAATCCAACTTCTGGTCCGTTTAAGGTCATCGCCTAGTTTGAAAGTTTCTTCGCAAATATATTATTTGCTTTAAAACAAATACCACCGTTTTTCAAAATTAAATTGGTGACTTATTATTTTAAACAGGCATCGGTTCTCCGAATCACTTTTTATGTAGGATGGCAAGGCTAGAGCCAGAGCTATGGCTAAGTACTATCTATGTATATTTATATGCTTCACTACTAGACCGCTTATTTGAAATTGGCAACCGATTTGTCTTTATGTAGTATATTTTTACTCGTCCATAACCGCCTGAAAAAGTTTCGTTTCACGAAGAGACATTGTTGCCCAATATATTTACTAACAACGGCACCAACTTCGTGGATGCTGAACGCGAACTTAGGCAAACAATTAACAAGATTTTAATTAGTTTTTAACAAAATTTAAAATTTCTATTAAAAAGTTCTTTCAAAGGAGCTTCTATATTTAGACTTCTTTGGTTTTTACTTTTTGTTTCAAATAATCATTTTATTATAATAAGACTCTGTGGTGAACAAATTAGTACGCCACTGAATATATGTATATGTATACTATAAGTTTATTAGTCCTGGATCTGACTGTCATTTTTGTCGGTACACTAGACTTCACCACTATTATTAGCTCGTTGTTCCTTTGCTCCTTTAAGATTGGGTAAGAATCTAAGAATATCAGTTAATTTAGTTTTATAATTTTTATCAGTTATCCCATATTTCATAAAAAAGCTACATTAAAAACCATTGTTTTATTGACTAGAACAAGAAACATTACAACCCAGAAAACTGGTCATGGAAAAGCCCACGCCAAAACAAATGCTATTTCATTGTTTTTAAAACTAAGTCATATTTTTTGAAATAATAGGTCAACGATATGATTTTATATTATTTTAAAATAAATTAGTGTTTGAACAAAATTGGTTAATTCTTACGCAGCAAAATTAACGCACCACTACTATATTTCGAAAAAAAAAAATTTTATAACATTCATCAAATATTTTTATATGTAAATTAAATATATTCTTATTCTAACATAAAAAAAGTATTAATAATGGGAAAAATATCAAAAGAACGAAAAAAAGTACAGAAAAATAAAACAAATAAATTTAATATTTAAAAAGAATATTAACATTAATAACAATAATTAATAACGGGTGTTTCCTCTTCTATTTTGAATAACAAACAGCACGACAGCGATTTTTCATGCTTAAAATTATGAGCCTCATCTCGTTTTGATCCAAATTATTCTATATTTGGACAATATCGCCAGTGAGTTCATATAAAATATTAGGAGGGTTAGGAAGTTCTTGAAAACGGCGGTAGATCATGTCCCAAACATTCTTAATTGAATTAAGATCAGGACTATTTGCTGGTCAATCCATAGTTTCAATTTCAACATCATTAAAATAATTTTGAACAATCTGAGCAACATGCGGTCTAGCATTATCCTGCTGAGACAAAAAATTCTCACCAGTGTAAGAGCTAAATAGTATTACATGCTCTTATCTTATGCTCTTGCAGGATCTCCCTTATGTAGCTATCAGCTGTTAAACTGCCAATATTAATAGCCACCAAGTCAGTACGAGCAGTTTAAGGAGATTTCTACCCAAAACATAACTGACCCTCCACAAAATAATCTGGTGTTCTAGACATTGAGCATATCTTTCATTTGGTCTTCGATAAACTCTACGGCTATCTGAGTTGTAGAGATAAATTCTGGTTTCATCTGACTAAAAAACTCTTTCCCAGTCTTCATTAGCCCAATCGATGTGTTCCCTAGCAATAGTTAATCGTGCTCTACGATACTATGGGGTTAAAGCTGGTCCTCGCGCTGGGATTGTTGGTCTCAGATTAGATTCAGCTAGGCGTCAACGAACAGTATCAGTTGAAATTCTGAGTCCATCTGCTTCCTGTAGCTGTGTTTGCAGCAATCTGTCTGTTGTAAATCTTTGTCTTAAAGAAAAGAGTTATAAAACAGTCTTGAACTTATGTAATTAAGCGTTGTCTGCCTTGAACAGGTCTTCTTAAGTGCTGACCTGTCTTTCTATAACGCTCAATCATACGGGCAACGGATGTATGCGAAACACCAAATCTCTCTCCAATTCTTCGAAAGCTTAATCCCTCTTCCAGTAAAATGACTGCTTGCGCACATTCTTCGGCCGTTAAATTTCTTGACTGATGTCTCATAGTAAACACTATACTTCACAAATGTAAATTTTCATTACAAATGATAATATTTACAAATAAAACTTACAAGCAAAAAAGGTATGTTAATTCAAATTTTATCTGGAATTCCAACAATATTAAAATATGACAAACATACTTCGAGTAAAATAAACATTGTATAATTGTATAAATTGTACTGTGTCAACTGTATAAATTTAGAATATCTGTTATATGGCAGCTTAAAATAAAAATAAATATTTCCATTTTTTTGGAAGTTCCCAAAAATAATTCGAAACAATATAGTGGTGAGTTAATTTTGCTTGCCAGTGTATTTATCTGTCTAACTAAAAACTATCAAACTAATAACCTTCTACTAAATATTATGATACTAAAAATTTTGCATCCTTGGAACTGAATCTGAGAGAATATAATATTTTACGATTCTGTAGTTTAGCAAGTTTTATTAAAATAAGTTTAGTTTAGTAAAAGTTTTATATTAAAATGACTTATTTTAGTGTCAAACTTATTCAAGAGCGGCGGAGAAAGAGAGATTTTGCAATCAATTTTAATAAAAATATGTTTTTGTTAATCGATAAAATTTCACTAATAACCTTATTTTTAAAACATTGCAATGTGAGAACTCCCTAATATGTTAATTTTTAACAATGATATTTTATAGTGTTATTATATTTAACTCATTTCATTAGGTGAATAGGAACTCCATTTAAAAAATATAGTGCATAAAACTACTACACACAAGCAATTCCTTCTTGTGTAAGGAAAAAAACATTAAAATAATATCTAATATTTAAATATTTTTACATTCTGTCAACTTTGTAAGAATAAATTTGGTTTTTCTAAATGAATTTTGTCAAAAAACTAACTGTCAATCTAAAGTATCAATATTTAGAAAATAACAAATTAAAACTGGTAAATTTACTATTATTAAAAAAACATATACCTAAGCCTATTAAAACAGTTATACATTTAAGGTATTTTAATAAATCAAGGAGAGCCGGAAAGCGCTTATTTAATGGATTAAGAGCCTATGATTAAATTGCATCGTCTGCTAAAAGGGATGAAAAGATGTAGGAGTTACCTAATGGTATATATAACAGAAATTTCCGATTATCGTAAAGATAAATTATTCTTTAATAATTAAAGGATTCGGTTAAATTCGTAAAGCTATTAAAGATAAGGTACTGAAGGATTTAATAGAAGAGATTTTCACTAAGAGAATTAAACACTTCTAAACTACAATTAAAATAGGGTTATTATAAGCAACTATGTATAAATTTAACATTCATAACGAGTGTATTATAAAAACTTTTTCATAGGGATTGAAAGGAAGCTTTTGTTATGCTAATTTTTCATGCATCAAAATCCAAAAATCCAAACTTTAAACACATTCTTAAATACGTTTCAATATTATAGGAATTTTGGAATAATGCGCAGTCAAGGGATCCGTTATAGTAATGGTGGATCTGTTGTCCCAGCCAATTGAAATGACGATATTGTGATGTCTACAATTTAAAAGTTTTTGATGCAAATTAACACAGTAAATACTTCAGCGTGGAAGGTATTGGCGTGCTTAATAAAAAGGCCCTGCTCCAGATATGTACGCCTATGTACTAGATATATACTAATGCAGAATTATTAGAATCCTTTCAACTCATAGGGAGAATATTCCCGTCAGGCAAAGTTTACACTGCTTTTTGTTTTTGTTCAAATAAAAATCTTTACAAAAAATCAGAATTTTTACACGTACCTAAGTGAATAAAGGAATTAACTTGCTAAATTTCTATCCTGGATTTCAGTTTTAAAAAACCCTACAGATTTTTTGAACTCTTTCCTGTTTTTTTTTTATTTTTTCACACAAACGGTGTACGCAAAAACGCACGTCGCTGTTTCCAATTGCGGTTATCTCATTCCGCGAATCGGTTGAGCCCGTTTTTGCGAATGCTTCGCATCAATCAACCACTTTGCCGCAGATAGATTGTACAAAAACAAGAATGTAAGTGTTCTGGGTTGGAAAATTTTAACTTTTTAGATGACGCGAACGGTTTCATCCACGAGGTGAATAAAGGGATAAAATTTACCATGATAAATTACACCCTCTCTAAAGCTTAGACGATTTTTTGGCGGATAAATGTCGTGCCAGAGCAAGAATGACCTAGTAAATTTTACCATCGATAAATAACTGTTAAATTTTATTACCACTAAATAATGTTTACTCATAAAAATAAATTGTTATTATACTTAATTTTTAATAAAATATTTTTTTTACAATTTATATTTTTTTTTAAATTTTTCTGTAGTTTTGTAAAACATACCTTGTGATATTGTGGTTATATCGTACTCAAACTGTCTAGATAGCCTTAACTATCTATAAATTATCGAGATATAAAGGGCAAAGCTCATTACTCAGTTGCGGATCAAACTTATTTATGTGTTTACCAATAGAACCGATTTCGCAGAGCTTTAAGCATTCTGCAGGGTTACTTTAAATTCATCCCTAAAAAATGTGAAATATCGTAAAATTTATATATTTTAGAGAAAGAAATTTTATTCGAAAAAACATGGAAATATAATAAATAGAGACATTATTATAATTTGTTAAATCTGAAAATTACAGATGTTAATATTATATGTATAAATATTAAAATATTTTATAAGAAAATATATAAGTGAAATAGTTAATTTACATAGAAATTGCTTTTAAATTAGTATATAAATTACCCGGAATATTATAAAACTGTGGAATCGTTTTATATTTTAACCAAAAAAAAAATAAAGAGAAAATTAAATATTTACATACCATCTGATTAATTATAAATTAATTTTGGTTCAATTTATTAGAGTATTGAAACCGTATTTTAACTTTAAAATCGTTACGAACATTTTTAACAATGTATGTAGAAATTAATAACCGGTGTGTCCCAAAACTGAAATAGATATTATAATGTCATAGATGATTTTTTTAATGGCTTTTATTGCTTATTTTTAAAGAGCATTACATGGCTTATTTCAACTTATACAAAAACTGAAAAATTTAATTTTTTTGCGACCTGTAGTTTTTAAGATATGTATTTTAATATTTTTTTATTTAAAAATGTCAGTGAAGAATACTGAACATACATTATTGTGACTATGCTTTACAACCCCATAGTTTTAAGAGTATTGCTGTTTTGTAAACATTTTTTTTTCGTAAGGCATTTCATAAATTTGCAAAAAATGTGGCATTTTACATTCGTTCATACAGTTATAGTATTAAATTTAAAAACTGGTAAGACGTGTTTTCAGTTTACAGTCTTTTACTTTTTAAATGATAGTTATAAATCAAATAATCAGATTTAAGTAAATTTTTTTATTTAAACGCACTACCCTATTTAACTAAGAAAACGATGATTGGAGACGAAGATAAAACAAAAACTTAAAAAAAATTAATACCAAACAATTAATAAAAAAATGAATTCCTGATCAAATAGAAGCTGCAATTCGAACTGGTCGAAACTATCTGGATACTATATTTCTAGGCAGATAGATTGGTAGAAGAGAATCTTTTGAATGGCCACCAAGCTCTCCCGATCTACCTCCTTTAGATGGGTCCAAGGTCGCAAAAATTGAGGAGTAAAGCACTAAAATCAGGCATGAGTGTAGATTAATTTCTCCAGAAGTTATAAGAAATGTTCAAACTAATTTCAAGTACGATTAGAGCCTTACCCAATACAGTACAGAACGGGAAAATTTTGAGTGAATTTTTATTTTTCTTGAAAACAACGTGTTTCAATTATCTTGGAAATCTCATCTAAAAAATCATAGCTAGCATTATAATATGTATTTCAATTTTGAGACACACTGTATATTAATTTCTACATCAATCGTTAAAAATCGACTACATTTTAAGCATTTATGAAAAACTTTTTTAAGAAAAACAAATTTTACAATCTATATTAAAAAAAATTAATTAATTTAATTATCTGGAGCTAATCACATAAACTTGAAATTTTGCAGCTATGTATATTTTGATATGCTCTTTAAAAATACGCAATAAAAAGTTAGGATTGCTATTTAAAAAAAATTGTCAATACTTCTTGCCAATTGTCGTATTGTCTTTAGGACAGACTGTATAACTTTGTTTTCAACAAAAAAAACTAAAAATGCTACTCGACAGGTTTGAGGATCTTTTTGAAAAAAAAAAAAATTATTTGAACTACTAAATTTATTCCAAATTACAAACTCACACTGTATATAGATAAAAGTGGTACATATTTAACTTAATACAATTAAGTAATTTAAGAAATTAATTCAATTTTTAGCTAAAATAGCCTCTAATAAATATTTGGCTTTAGATAATCTTAAGAACCTTATAAACGATAAAGAGTTCTGAAAGATTTTGAAGATGAAAATGACACCAGTTAGCAAAAAGACTTAAACTATCATGAAACAAAATAAAAAATGTTAAATACTGCAGATTATGAAAAAGTAATCATAAAATTTTTAGAGATAAAATACTACGAACAAATCAGTACTGTCAAATAATCAAATACAGTCTGAACTCGGAAAAAAACAAGCCTTTCATCTAGCAATGACAGAAAAAAAGTAAGTGAGAAAGTAAGTAATTGGATTTAGCTTGGTACTAAAAAGGCTCATAAAATAGACTAAGCACCCTCAAACAATAAAGGTAAAATCTCACAATATTATTAGTCATTTTTCATGGACTAAAGAGCTCCATACGTGCAAATCTACCATCCAATCCAGTTACATATAACGTACAAAATGTTGGAAATATTAGTTGATTAATATACATGTATATATATGTATGAAATATATATATATATATATATATATATATATGTATATATACATGCATATGATTGTGTTCTTGTTTTTATCGTTTTTTAATTTTAATATTCATAATAAAGTTAGATAGGATGATATTGAAAAGAAGAAACAAGCTCAGAGATTAAAATTCATTTTTGCTATAAGTGACGTAATACCCAATCAAATAAGTAACTCAGTTACGGAATAATATTTTAACAAATGTTACAGGTTTAATCTCCAACAGATATATTAATTGATTTATTAATTTTTTTTTTACCAAGATAAAGTAAATCTCAACCATAGTTTCATAAAATAATTTATTTAAAAATCATACATAAATATACATACTACACAGATATGATACACCGTTAAGATGGTCCCTAATGGGTCCTAACATACCCGATCTGAAAAGCAAGGAAAACCATTATTGGATGAGGAAAGTAAATAATAATATGGGATATTGTTTCATTGTTTTGTTGATTGAATAGAATTAGGAACTGCCATTGATTTTGCATTGATTTTACCTTGCAGGTCAATTTGGCCTATTTTAGTTTTTAATGAATACTGAGCACTTATTAACTAATTGTTTATTTTGTTCAAATCATAAGGATCAATAGTGATAAGAATGTTAATGTCAATCTGGTCTGTCAGTTTTTTTTTTGTAAATTATTGTTGCTAAACCATGGCCTCAAGTTATAGATTGCTCCATAGTTGCAAATTACTTAAACCAATGTTGGTACCAGATAGTACCCAGTAGTTAAACCCAGCATGTCAACACCTAGGTACTTGACAGATAAATGCATTCCTTAAAATTTGGAGGGAACTGACAATCCTATTTTTAATAGATTCATTCTTTATCTGGTTCTAGAGTATGACAGATAGTTTCGCTTAATGCGGATGTAAAAAGGTAGACCCTATCTTAGCCTAATTTTTTTTGTAGTTACTAGTATGTGCTAGGATAGCTTAATTGCTGATTTTCTAAGTAGGCCTAAGAGTTTATAGGGCTCCTTGTTTTTGTTGTGTTAAATAAACCCCAGAAAAGGCCACATTCCATCTTCGGTAAGTTAGCACATGTTACATGCCTAAGTCATTTTCCTATTTTTTTCATCTAATTAATTTCTTATTTGCATGCTTTTCGGTTTAACTCAAAAGAACATCAATGCATCCAACTTTTTAGAGAGCAATTTTATAAAATTTAACTTACTTACCCACACAAAAATGCCATAAAATTGACAGCCATGTCGAACCTCATGTGTGGTCCCCATTTTTAGGCCTTCCTGTACCTTCTGCTTATCCTCTGCTTCTGCTTTTGCTGCATTTTTATTGTTACTGCTTCCACCTCACTTGCTACTCCATGTGTTACCACATCAAGTCTCTTGGATCATCACCTCCGGAACCTGCATTCCTTCCAATCGGCTACACCTAATACCGATTGCCCTCCACTACCTGCTAGACATTCTGGAAGCATCCTAACTGGTCGATCTGCTGCTGCCTCTTTTGACCCAAACGTATAGCTGCCAACAAAGGAGCCCCATTCAGATCAGGTGGGCCCTGCTACCAGTCGGAGATACTCAGAATTTCAGGTAGTCCCTTTTTCTTTTTGGCTTGGTTTCTCCAGGTATTGATTTATCGGTTCGTCGCAATTTATAGATTATTTTTTTTTTAATTAATATGTAGAAATGATCACAGATTTTAAATTCAATTTAGCAAAATTGTTTATATAATCACCATCACTGATTTGATTTGAAATTGGGAACTGAGTATATACGTATATGCGAGGTATTATCAGATGTACAATTGAATAAGTATTAAGTGCTAAATTTTACTTTATTTTCTTTCTCATAATTTTAAATTTCATAATTATAATTTAAGTATTAGAGCATTACTGTCTTAGTATTTATTTTTTTTGAATTGAGGTTATAGATTAAATTAGTTGTCAATTATGACATTGATTTATCTTTCAATACTAAAGCTGGGTTTAACGATATAAAGCTGCGTTTTCTTTGCGTGCCCTAATAAAGGCTAATAATCATAACCCTGGAACCCACATTTAGGCATTGTGCGAGAAACAGTGCAATAAATTTGGCGCCCAACGTGTCAGTTCATGCTTTACCAATTTTTTTTTTTCTAATAACTTTTGATTATATTAAACATTAGCAGTTAATTTTGATTAGTTGTTTTAGAAGGTTGACTTTACCATTCTTATTTTTTTGACGTTTTCATCAGTTCAGTGTTTCTTCTCATTTAAAGAAAAAAGAGAATTATCAAATTTTATTTGGGTTGGTGACCAATTACCAAAAACCAAGGAAATATCTTCAGGTGTTGTAGGGAAGGATAAATGATTCAAGTGTTATAGGATTACAGGGTGGTGTGAAGGTGAAGAAAGAAAGGGAAAGGAAAAAGAAAGAAAAGGGAAGAAAAGGAAAAACATTTTTTTTTTAATTCTTGAATAGAGGTATTGTCGAGAAGAAGTAGTACTTTATAAAGTATCATAGAGATATATATTTTCTTTTTCATTTTCTTTTATTATAGTTTGATTTGCTTTAGATAAATTGTTGGAACTTTGATTATGTAATTTTTTTAATGCAAACATCTATTTGTTGAAGTAATTATGAGTGATTAACATAATCGAAAAGTTTTTAAATATTTTGTTTTTTTTTTAATATTTTTTTTCTTTGATTTTTTTTTAATCTGTTCATGCGCAGTACTGTAGTAATTGTGTATAATAAGCTTATTTACTGGTATTACCTTTGATTGATTTTTAAGATTTCTTTTGGCTTTTTTTATTTATTTATTTATTTTTTTTTTTTTTGAAGTACCTGACTATTCTTACTTCTTATTAGTAGGTCTGAATGATAAATATAACTATAGTATTAACTGCTCTTATACGTAGTGTATTTGCTGTTGGACTTTGTTTCCTTTTTTTTTAGTTTTTTTTCTTAGGAAAGGGTGGGGGTGTCCTTTGGATACTTAATCATATTTTCCTTTTAATTTTTTTTTTTAGCTTATTTATTTAATTAACGTTATTAAATTATATATAATATATCTATAAATATATATATTTTTTTGTCCCTCTATTTTGACATTTGAAATGGATGTTAATTATCTAGGTGGTGAGGAACTAAAATATGAGTTACACATTCGAGGTCTCCCATTAACCGGTTCTTTCGCTTAAAAACGGACCAGTCTTCGTGAGTCCTTGCGGTTGGAACGGGAGAAACACATTGATCCTCCTAGTTCCACTGCCTTCGACACGGATAGTGAGCTTTGCCTTTGTCGTAGTAAATTAATATCTATTGAACGGGATATTAAGACTCTCGGAAAGGATTATTGTGATGGAGAATCCAAACGGATTAATACCCTCTTGTTGCATTTGTACCAGCGTATCAATCGAGTCCATGCTGTGTCAGAAGTAGAGTCGGTTTTAAAAAATGAGATTGTAAGTTCATGCACTAAACTTTTTGGTGATCTTAATCTTGCTTCTCAAGGTATCATGCCTTCTTGCTCTTATGCCAACAAACCACCAGCCATTACCCTAACAGGAGCCACTCCATCTCACGAATCCCATGAATCCTTAAATACAGGAGACAACTTAGTAGTTTCAAATGACTTAATTGTTTTGAGTGATGAGGAATCTACACCTGTTGAAGAACTTGAAGCGGAACGTGTTAATTCCAATGTTGCTGCCGCAACGACTTCACAATGCGAGGTTGCAGAGCAGTGGAACAATTTGAATAATTTCCAGTCTGGTACTTCTACGTCCTTTGCACATTCAGCTATTAATAGGGAGTTGCCTCAGGTTGAATCTCATAGCGATGCAGTACCCTATGGGACTACTTCCAATCCGTCTTTGACACAACAGTCTAGACTTCCACTCCAGGATTTATTGGAGCTTGCTCAAAGCAGTTGTCCTTATGTTAATCCTCAGCAGAGAAAGTCAAGTACATCTGAGTCAAGACCTTCCTATGGTCGTTTCATGCAGCGCGACGAATCCAGAGTCTTTCAGTCTTCCGGAAATGAACTTAATGCAAAGTCCTCAATATCTTCGAATCCTATATCACAACCTCCTGTAAGTCAAATTAACTGTTATCCAGTGAGTTCAGCAAATGAGTCTCAATCAATGAGTCGTCAATCACAGGTTCGTTTTGGACCCCCCGTGGTTCATGCATCTCCTCCAGCAAACTCCACTGCTCATGGAGACAACTTGTCCCAGTCCATACCAATCAACGACTTAGTTCGTCATTTGGAAGAAGTCAATTTTTCTCCGACGGACACATCGAATCGAACTTACGGGCGTGAGCCGAGACAACTATCGCATCCCTCATACCATACACATGATGTGTTTCGATGGAATATTAAGTTTAATGGACAGACTAGTGTTAACGACTTTCTAGAGAGAGTTGAGGAAATACGTTTATCTCGAGGTGTACTTAAGGAGCAGTTACTCCGGTCTGCACCAGAGTTGTTTACTGGCGATGCCCTTCTTTGGTATCGTACCAATAAATTTGCCAGTTGGGATGATTTAGTAACTAAATTGAAAGATTCCTTTCGGCCTTATGACTATGAATATGGTTTGTGGGATGAAATACGTAGACGCACCCAAGGATCACAAGAACGCGTCCTTACGTTTATTGTCGCAATGGAGAGTCTATTTCGAAAACTTTCAGAAAGTCCCTCCGAATCAGTCAAACTTAATCTTATTCGTCGAAATTTACTTCCTTATATTCAAAGTAGGCTTGCTACCCATGAAATCCATGATCTTCACGAGTTGACTAGGTTAAGTCGAGCAATTGAAGAGACCGAAGCCAGAGTGCAGAGATTTGTCCCACCCCCCACAAACATTAGACAGCTATTAGAACCTGAACTTGCCTACAGAAAACCCAGTCATCACGTAGCGTCAATTGAGTCTTATTCAGAGCCTAGTGATGTTAAGCCGATTATTCCTAATAATCATTCGGCTTATTCAACTTCTATAGATGAAGTTTCTTCTGTTGTAACCTGCTGGAATTGCGGTGACAGCGGACATCGTTTTTGTAAATGTTCTAAGCCCAAAACGTTCTTTTGTTTCCGATGCGAAAAGAGAGACGTTAGTGCAAAGACTTGTCCAACATGCTCAAAAAACGAGACATCGGCAAGAGCATAGGCCGTCCCTCTTGCCTATCTTTTGAATCGCAATCGGCTATTAGTCTATCCAAACATGTTCGTACTTCCGCCGTCCTTGATTTCGTCTTGGCACATGCCAAAGGTGATGAGCGTCCTTATCTGCACATAGACATTTTTGGAAAATCACTATTAGGTTTACTTGATAGTGGAGCATCTCGAACTATTATTGGTTCTGCCGGATGGTCTGTTTTGTCTACTTATTGCAACCTTAAACAATCTGGGGCCACTGAGTGCACTGTAGCTAATGGACAACAATGTTCAATAAAAGGAATTGTGACCTTACCTATGAGGCTTCGCACTCGCGTAGTCCTTATGGATGTTTTGGTTGTTCCCTCCCTACCCCATTCCTTGATCTTAGGTATTGTATTTTGGACTCGTATGGGGATCATACCTGACCTTAACACTGGGAAATGGCATTTCAAAGATGTTGCTCCATACTACTGTCACGAAACTGCCGCAATTCAATCCGTTGATACTCTGACTCCAACACAAAAAGGAACTCTTGATCGACTTATCGAGGATGTCTTTTCCAACATGAGTTCAACATTGGGTTGTACTAATTTGGTCAAGCTAGAAATCAGGACAAATTCAGCACCTATCAAACAGCGCTATTATCCTCTTTCCCGTGCCCTTCAAAAGGATGTCAATACTGAATTGGAACAAATGATTGCCATTGGTATTGTGGAACCATCTATTTCACCCTGGTCATCTCCAATAGTAATGGTTAAGAAAAAAACTGGCGAATGGCGTTTTTGTGTCGATTATCGCGCTTTAAATCGTGTGACCATCAAAGACAGTTATCCCATACCTTTTGTTTCTGTCACTTTAGATAAATTAAGAGATGCCAAGTTCCTTAGTACGTTGGATATTAAATCCGCGTATTGGCAAATACCTATTGCACCAGAATCTCGCCCTCTTACTGCATTTACAGTCCCTACTAGAGGACTTTTCCAATTTACCCGTATGCCCTTTGGGTTGCCTAATGCCCATGCAGTGTGGCAAAGACTGATCGATTCTGTTATTGGTGTTGACTTGGAGCCATACGTCTTCGTCTATCTTGACGACGTAATCATTTCCACCCCGTCGTTCGAGGAACATATTCGTGTTTTACGTGAGGTCATACAGAGGATCGTTAAGGCAGGTCTAACTCTTAACAGAGAGAAGTGTACCTTTTGTAAACCCGAGTTAAAATATTTGGGGTACATTGTTAATTCTTCCGGTCTACTAGTGGACCCCGATAAGATTGAAGCTATTCTGCGTATACCAACCCCCAAGACTGTTACTGATATTAGAAGAATTGTTGGACTCGCATCTTGGTATCGGAGGTTTGTCCCTAATTTTTCCACGATAGTATCTTTCTTGACCTCATTGACCATGAAGAACGTAAAGTTTGTATGGAGTCCTGAATGTGAAAATGCTTTTAATACTATTAAAGAGAAACTGGTCAGCGCACCGGTTTTATCATGTCCAGATTTTGATCTTCCTTTTATTATCCAATGTGACGCTTCCGATTTTGGACTTGGAGCTGTCCTTTATCAGGTTCAAGGTGACGAAGAGCACGCTATTTGTTTCCTAAGTAGGTCTCTTACCAAAAACGAGCGTCGGTATAGCACAACAGAAAAGGAATGTTTGGCTGTCATTTTCGCCATCGAAAAACTCAGACCATATGTGGAAGGTAGCCATTTTACAGTGGTAACTGACCACTATAGTCTGAAGTGGCTTAATTCAATCAAAGATCCTGTTGGTCGCATTGCTCGATGGGCTGTAAGGCTACAACAGTACGATTTTGACATAGTTCATCGTAAGGGTAAAGACAACATCGTCCCCGATGCATTATCTCGTTCGGTACCAGTGGTAGATGAGGTAGCACCTCTGAATGACATGTCAACGAACGATTCTTCTTTCCTGATCGACAAGTGGTATTCCCGCATGCTAAAACGCGTTAAAGAGCAACCATCTAAGTACCCACTATGGTGGATTTCTAATAATAAGCTCTATAAGCGCACTAAGTCAAAATACCCCGCTTTAGATAATCCTGACGATGCTTGGTTGCAGATTGTACCACGAAATCAACGATCTGATGTCATAAAGGCACATCACGATCCTCCCACCTGTGGTCATCTTGGCGTGTTTAAGACTCTTTCCCGTATTTCACAGAAATATTACTGGCCAAATATGAAGTGTGACGTAGCTAGGTATATTGCCCGATGTCACACTTGCTTAAGGACTAAACCTCTTCAAAAAGTCTCTTCTGGCCACCTTCTTAGTCCACAACCAACCCTGACTAGACCTTGGCAAATCCTCAGTGTAGACCTTGTGGGTCCCTTGCCTCGTTCTCGTTCTGGATATTCCTTCGTATTGTCAGTATATGATTTGTTCAGTAAGTATCCTCTCTTCTTTCCTTTACGAGTGGCTACCGCCAGCAGTATATTAAAATGGCTCGAGGACCATGTACTTTTGGTTTACGGAATCCCTGATAGAATCATTGCCAACAATGGACCTCAGTTTCGTAGTGGGGCTTTCCAAAATAAAATGCAAGAGTATGGTATCCAAATACGTTATACTGCTAATTACCACCCGCAGGCTAACCCTGTAGAGCGTGTCCACCGTGTTCTAAAAACCATAATCTCAAGCTATGTTGATGAGGATCATAGGACGTGGGATCTAATTTTGGCTAAGGCAGGTTGTGCAATCCGATCAGCAAGACACGAAGTTACGGGTCTAACCCCAAACTTTGTAATTTTTGGTAGAGAACTTCGATTTCTGTGTCCCACCCCGACTTTAATTTCTCCATCTAACCCTAATGATTCCAATCCAACTTTGCGATCGAAAACATTGGAAAAGGTATTTGTCGATGTTCAGAAAAGACTAAAAAGGGCTTGCGAGCAACGTAGTAGCCGTTATAACTTACGGCATCGCGATGAGCGTTTTCAACTTGGTCAGGAGGTATGGCAGAGAAATTATGTTATCTCTAATGCTGCCAAAAACTTTACTTCAAAGTTCGCGCCTAAATATCTTGGGCCCTACAAGATCAGCAAAATTCTCTCTCCATGGTCCTACGAAGTTTCGGAGTTGACAGGCCGTTGTCGTGGAGTTTGGCATGCTAAAGATTTAAAGGCACATCCACCTGATAATAACGTTCAAGATCAAATCTAATGTTAGTATCTAAGTTATAAGTCAGCGTAAATTAATTATTATAATAGATTCGTTTCTTTGTAGTTATTTTGAGGGTTCTTATAATGTTGTATTATATTAAGTATTTTCAAGTTAGGATTCTTAGGATTCTTTTATTAGTTATTTAGTTAGATTAGTTTTTCTTTATTAGGGATTGAATTTCCATTGCAAGTTTCAGGTAAACTTCCTTTTCAGGAAGGAGGGGTGTGTTACAGGTTTAATCTCCAACAGATATATTAATTGATTTATTAATTTTTTTTTTTACCAAGATAAAGTAAATCTCAACCATAGTTTCATAAAATAATTTATTTAAAAATCATACATAAATATACATACTACACAGATATGATACACCGTTAAGATGGTCCCTAATGGGTCCTAACATACCCGATCTGAAAAGCAAGGAAAACCATTATTGGATGAGGAAAGTAAATAATAATATGGGATATTGTTTCATTGTTTTGTTGATTGAATAGAATTAGGAACTGCCATTGATTTTGCATTGATTTTACCTTGCAGGTCAATTTGGCCTATTTTAGTTTTTAATGAATACTGAGCACTAATTAACTAATTGTTTATTTTGTTCAAATCATAAGTAGTAGTAGTAGTATTTATTAATAATAATATACATACAATGCATTATTACAAGTCAAGTCACTTACTTACAAATAAAGATAAAAGATAAAATACAAATTGACAAGTTTTGCCCAAAAGCAGATAAAACATAACACCTAATCACAATATTTGCACTAAACCTAAAACACTTAACATACATTCTTATTAAGACAATATTGACATAAGATTAAAATTAAAATTGGTATGAGAAGTACTCCTCAAATGAGTAGAATGCACCCCTCAAAAGATGCATTTTTATTTGTTTTTTAAACTGCGGAAGGCTAAGAGATTTAATGTTTGTTGGAAGACAATTATAAAATTTTGGTGCAAAGTATCTGGTTCCATTTCTTGATCTCTCAAGCCGGCTAAACTCAGGCACTAGCTTATTACAATTCCTAGTTTCATAATTATGAAAATGTAGGTGGGTTCTATAGTGATCCAGATTTTGGTGAACACGCAACAGGCACTGCATAATGTACACGGACGGCAAAGTTAATATTTTAAGCTTCCGAAAAGATTTCCTACAGTCATCTCGGTAACCCTGACCAGTCACAATACGAATACACTTTCTCTGCAGCCCAAATACTTTATCTATATGGCAGGAATGACCCCATGTCAGTATGGCATAAGTTAGCTGTGAGTGAAAACTACTATGATATGCTGTAAGTAAGACCTGCAAGGAAGTAATTCCCGCTAGATTTCTAAAGAGGAATAACAGACTGGACAGTTTACTAGACAGTTTGACTATATGTTGTTCCCAAGTCAATCCTGGATCAAGGTGAACACCAAGAAACTTAGCCTCATCTGAACAGCTTTCAAAAGCAGGATGCTCAGTCAATGTATTGTGCCGCAAAGTAAAGTTAAGTGTTTGTGACTTTGAACTATTGAGAGAAAGACGATTTGCCAAGAACCATTGAAAGAGGTTATTCTCCGGGGTCTGGAGATCTAAATTAATGATATTTGAAGGGTGATAACTTTGATAGTAAGTTGTGTCGTCAGCAAACAGAACAGTGCTAACAGAGCCCCCCTGTGAAAAGGCCAGATCATTTATGTAGATAAGAAATAGTATGGGTCCCAAGACAGACCCCTGTGGAACTCCATATTTTAAAGGCTTAATATTAGACTTATTCTGATTAAAGACAACAAACTGAACTCTATTCGACAGGTATGACTCAAGCATCTTAATTGCTTCCCGGTGAAAATTGTAGGCTTCCAGTTTTTTTAGAAGAATGGTATGTGTCACACAGTCAAAAGCCTTTGTGAGATCCAGGAACGAGGCCAAGGTATCAAGAAACTTTTCAAATTCTTCCAGGATATTACTTGTAAAATGGTCTATAGCTAAAGTTGTTGTCCTGTTTTTCCTGAAGCCAAATTGAGTTACTGCAAAGAGCTGATTTGACTCGAAATAGTCATTAATCTGGTTTTTTAAGATTCGTTCATGCACTTTAGACAGAATAGGTAAGAGGGAGATGGGACGATAACTATTATAGTCATCAGCAGATCCTTTACCTTTAAAAAGAGGTACAACTTTTGCAGTTTTAAATGCTGCTGGAAAAATGCCAGTGAGTATTGAGTGGTTGATTAATTTAGTTAAGGGAATGATAATTTCATTTTTTATAGCTTTGATAATGTTTGTGTTCATTCCATCAGAGTCTTTACTGTGGCTGTTTTTTAATTCATCAATGGCTTCCATGACCTCATTAGGGCTAGCTGTTCTAAACCTGAAGGGTAATAAGTTGGTATGTGGAATGGAGTTCAGATATACTTGAAAAGTTTGGTCAGTATGTTCAAGTTTACTTAATTCTTTCTCAGCGATGGAACAAAAATGATGGTTAAAACTAGTTGCATTAAGTGATGAGCTTTTTTTTTGATAAATTTTAATTTTTATTATTTATAATGCTCCACATAGCCTGCTGGCGGTTACTTGAATTCATAATAAAATCATCATTTGATTTAATTTTAGCATTTTTAATTGCATGTCTATACCTTTTCCTATAATCAGATAACATTTCTTTTGGCACGAGAATGGGGTCTCTTTTATGTAATGATACAAGGAACCTTAGCCTCTCCCTCATATCTCTCAAGTTACCATCAAACCAATTCACCACCCTAGGAGATTTATCATGCCCAAGTAGTCTTGATTTTTCAGGAAAAGAAAATTTAATTGCATCATTTATAGAATCAATAAACAGTTGAAAGCGCAAATCCACATTTAGAGACATATTATCAATAAAATCAAAGTCTAGAGAGGACATAGTGTTACATAAAGTAGACAATCCTACATCAGTAATAGGTCTGTAGTTTATCCGAGTTTTAAAGTTTGTGCGAGCCACTTGACATTTAAATAATATGCCCTTATGATCTGAGGTGTGAGTTAGATCAACAGGTTCAGACGTAAGTAATGAGCAATCAATATTAGTAAAAACATTATCAAGACAATTGTTACCGAGTGTATTAAACCTTACCGATTTTCTCAGATTAAATGACCTAAAGAAATTGCAAAGCTCCAACGCCCTAATATCCCTTTTACCGAAATGCACATTAAAGTCACCCGTTATAATGAGAGGCTTGTCAACATCTAGTTTTTTAAAAGCTTTTACCATTGCACTGAAAAACTGATCAAAGTCGCCATCAGGAGTACGATACACAGTGACAAGCTGCATGTCATGTATATCTAACAGAATGCCTGTTACCTCACAGTGTTTTTCAATAGATAAATTCTCAAGATTTAATGAGACAGATGATAGGGGTTCTTTAATATATATACTTACACCGCCATGAGTCATCACCGACCTGGAGAAGCCTGAAACCATTTGGTAGTTTTTGATAGTTATTGAGTAAAGCTCGTTTGGTACTAGCCAATGTTCGTTAATGCATAAACAATCTGCTGATACATCATTGAGGAGTACCTCTACATCTAAAAAAGAAGTGCGGAGACATTGGATATTGTAGTGAACAATATTAAAAGACGAAAAATTTACATTAAAATCATTACAATTATTAAAAATATTCGAAGAACACTTATTACGCAACGGAGGGGCATTTACTGCACCTCGGAAGTCCTCAGCTGGTCTGTGGTCCGGGAGCTTTGCAGGTGCATAAAATGGTTTATTGTGGTACCCACTGGCCACAAGTTGGGTGATAATATGGCTTCTTTCTTATGACAGGGGGACACCCACCTTAAAAGAGCTGTACCAGCTGTCTTTCTTCGTAATCATCTTTACACAGACACAGTTTTCATCCAGTTCATATTTTTTGAGGAAGTTGACAACATCAGCTGCTTTTGTTTCTGGGGCAAAGCCCGAGACAAAGATCCAGGATTTATTGGCCGCTGGGGCAACAATTTTTAGCAGGTCGTCCTTGTTCTCACCTTTTATGGGACTGGGTCTTCTGTTGTGGTTCCTTTTTTTGTATGAAACCAACTTGAAACCTTCATCATCTCCATTTTTGGTTTCCTCCTCAAGGTTAATAGTAATGACTGCTTCAGAAGGAGACATGTTTGGAAGTTCTCCGATTTCGTTTTGTTGAGATTGGGTAAGTTGAGTTTCTGTACCAAGAGCAATATGAGGATTTTTCGTTTTAAGTTTTTCTTTTTGTTTTTGTTGGAGTTTGTCAGGAATGACTTTGGTGACATCTTCGACATTGACAGATGGCTCTGCCATGTTGCCACTGCTGGCTGAGACCCCAACATTTCGGTTGAAGACCCCAACATCTGGTCGCGTTGGCAGTGTTGACGGTGATTTGAAAGCGCCTCGCGGCGTCATCACCGTGGGAGCAGGCGCAGTCGAAGTTGAGTTGCGCGGTTTTTTGGGGATGGATTTTCTAACCTCACTTTCAATCTTTTGCAGCTTTTCCGTTAAATTTCCCTGGTTTTCCTTAAGGAGATTGATGTTTTCCATTAGGAGCTGGTTTCTTTCTTCTAGGAGTTGGATTATCCTTTGGTAAAGGCTTTTCTCCGTGTCCCAAAATTCGTCACAGCCATACGACGGTACATGACGACACACCGCGGATTTTTGAGTTGCTGCCTGGATTAGGCACGATGCATGGAAAGATTTATTACATTTTCCGCAAACCACGGCACACGCGGAGCTTTTGTTGCAATGCACACATAAAACTTTTAATTTTTCATCGCGTTTTTCGCGAAAATTGCCGGACGAACTTTCCGTCACTCTCGTCTCGTCGACCATATTGACAGAACTGGATAAGGATCAATAGTGGACAGAACTGGATAAGGATCAATAGTGATAAGAATGTTAATGTCAATCTGGTCTGTCAGTTTTTTTTTTGTAAATTATTGTTGCTAAACCATGGCCTCAAGTTATAGATTGCTCCATAGTTGCAAATTACTTAAACCAATGTTGGTACCAGATAGTACCCAGTAGTTAAACCCAGCATGTCAACACCTAGGTACTTGACAGATAAATGCATTCCTTAAAATTTGGAGGGAACTGACAATCCTATTTTTAATAGATTCATTCTTTATCTGGTTCTAGAGTATGACAGATAGTTTCGCTTAATGCGGATGTGAAAAGGTAGACCCTATCTTAGCCTAATTTTTTTGTAGTTACTAGTATGTGCTAGGATAGCTTAATTGCTGATTTTCTAAGTAGGCCTAAGAGTTTATAGGGCTCCTTGTTTTTGTTGTGTTAAATAAACCCCAGAAAAGGCCACATTCCATCTTCGGTAAGTTAGCACATGTTACATGCCTAAGTCATTTTCCTATTTTTTTCATCTAATTAATTTCTTATTTGCATGCTTTTCGGTTTAACTCAAAAGAACATCAATGCATCCAACTTTTTAGAGAGCAATTTTATAAAATTTAACTTACTTACCCACACAAAAATGCCATAAAATTGACAGCTATGTCGAACCTCATGTGTGGTCCCCATTTTTAGGCCTTCCTGTACCTTCTGCTTATCCTCTGCTTCTGCTTTTGCTGCATTTTTATTGTTACTGCTTCCACCTCACTTGCTACTCCACGTGTTACCACATCAAGTCTCTTGGATCATCACCTCCGGAACCTGCATTCCTTCCAATCGGCTACACCTAATACCGATTGCCCTCCACTACCTGCTAGACATTCTGGAAGCATCCTAACTGGTCGATCTGCTGCTGCCTCTTTTGACCCAAACGTATAGCTGCCAACAAAGGAGCCCCATTCAGATCAGGTGGGCCCTGCTACCAGTCGGAGATACTCAGAATTTCAGGTAGTCCCTTTTTCTTTTTGGCTTGGTTTCTCCAGGTATTGATTTATCGGTTCGTCGCAATTTATAGATTTTTTTTTTTTAATTAATATGTAGAAATGATCACAGATTTTAAATTCAATTTAGCAAAATTGTTTATATAATCACCATCACTGATTTGATTTGAAATTGGGAACTGAGTATATACGTATATGCGAGGTATTATCAGATGTACAATTGAATAAGTATTAAGTGCTAAATTTTACTTTATTTTCTTTCTCATAATTTTAAATTTCATAATTATAATTTAAGTATTAGAGCATTACTGTCTTAGTATTTATTTTTTTTGAATTGAGGTTATAGATTAAATTAGTTGTCAATTATGACATTGATTTATCTTTCAATACTAAAGCTGGGTTTAACGATATAAAGCTGCGTTTTCTTTGCGTGCCCTAATAAAGGCTAATAATCATAACCCTGGAACCCACATTTAGGCATTGTGCGAGAAACAGTGCAATACAAACTACAAAAAAATGTATTTCATATTATGCATATTTTATGTTGTAGTTTTTTAACTATTTTTCCTAAAAAATTGCATTAAAGAATTAAAAGGGTTCAGTATAATAACATTTTCTAGTTTAGAACTATTTTACCGATTAAAATTCCCATATGGAGCAATGTGTCGTGAGAGGAAATGAATATGTATATTTAGCAAATCTACCACCAAGAAACCGCGAAAACTTCTTCCAATGTATTTGAAACTCCACCAAAATTTACTGCGCTATAAATTACCGATCACATAGCCTAGGAGGCGATATATATTTTGTATATGCCAACGCCATTATACCATTACCCCATTTTAGAACCGGGTTACGTTTGAATTTATACGTTATTATATAGAGCATCTAATTACATATTTGTTTGTTTTATTTATATGGTGATTTAATATTTATTTATAAACTATTATAAATAAATAAATAATTAATATGTTATTTGATGTTTTGCAGCTCGTTTAACTTTTTAATAGATTCTATGAATTTGTACCTAGAAAGTTTGTGATATTAGGTCATAATTAGAACATAGATATAATATATTATAAATTATCACAATAGAACAAACATTTGACTTAAAGGAATTCGATATTTTTATTTTTAATGAGACCATTGTATTATCAATGTATTCTTCACCTACTTTTGTAAATTTCTATCCGACAAAATCAACAATATTTATCTCTAAATATAACTCATCATTCGTACAACAGTCTTCATTTCTTAGTTACTCAGTATCATGTTAGAACTTTTATAAATTTACTTTGTTGAAATTTGGGGCTAAGAATATTAATTTAATTATACTTTTTGTTGTTAGTTAGCACAACATTCTCCAATAGTATCAAAATAGTTAGAGCTGGCTATATAATTTGGTGTTCTACTTTTTCTCGCTATATTTTCACGAATTTCTCTTCATTATATGTAAATCGAACATGCAATATTGTATTATGTTAGACGGTAGTGTAATAAAACGTATACTATTTAAAGTCGGTTAATGCTAGGTTTTGTACAACGTTTTACCTGCATATTTCTACGCGTTGCAGACAAAAATTTGCGTGTGGATAGGAAAACTGTGCAGTTTTAAAGACTGGGTAGAGACGGTACAGTTGCAGCGACAACAGACACAAGAGGGCATAGTTAACCGTGGATTGCGCAGGCAAGTTGGTACGTGTGGACCATTGGTACCATTTTTTCCGCTTTTTTATACATTTATTTAACGATTTATTTACATTTTTCTGATTGATTGGTGAAAACAGGAGGACTCCGGCATTGTTTCATTCGGCATTGTGAGTTTATTCGTAGCCGATCGAGAGTTCTAGCCGTGATACTGGTTTCGTGGCGTCAAAATTGAAGCCGAGATTTGGTGGCGTACGCCGTACATTGGAACGACTAAGTGGAGATACCGCGGGACCTAAATGTAGTAAGATGTAAAATGTAAAAATTATTTTACATTTTACAAGATAATAAATTTTTTTTATTATTACGTATTTTTAGGTATATAATAAATGTTTTAAATATTTTTTATTATTTATTTTATTGGAAAAATATACATAAACGGTGTTTAAAATTCGTCTACCCTCAAAATACGAAAATGGAAAATTTACTCTAAAGTTGCACATTATTTACTTGTAAAAGAATATGCCATATAAAAAAATATAATAAAAAAATATATATATTATATTTTATGTGGTTTTGAAGATTATTGAAAAAAAAAACAAATTTTCAAAAACTTATTCTTGACACTTCTGTGGGTTATCTTGGTTGCTATGGGAAAGTTTTTGCATTGCTGTATTACTTTTTCGTGAAAATGTTAATGCCGAAAACAAAATTAGGTAGGTACCTACGCCAAATTTTTGTTGCTTATTTAAAAAATAGAAAATTTTAATGATTCCGAAGATAATCAAAAAAAACCAAAAAAAAATTTAAAGTCCATTTTAATTTTTTCTGAGCTTAAACAGGAATGCAGTAAAAGGTAGGCATTATTCTAAATAAAATTAAGATTGTAAAATGTAAGTTAAAAATAAAATTGTCAATTTACCCACCTAATTTAAATACTGAATTTTTATTCTTTTTAAAACTCAAAGCGAGCATTAAAATAGTTTGGTAGTTTAAAATTTTAAATGTACGTAATCGTAATCTTACTATAAACTACAATAATAACTGCAGTAAAATATTATTTCGAATCAACGCAAAATATGTGCCCCAGCGCGGAATTTTTGCCATCGCGGTGCGCTCGTCGCCTCGCATGATTTCGGCTTCTGTTGTGAGGTATCGAAGGAAGCGGGGATAAGTGTCCGGGCTAGAACTATCGATCGGCTACGGTTTATTGCGTTACATGAAAATTTCACGTTTTTGGCGTATTAAAACCAAAGAATATAGTGACAGGAACAAAACGAGACAGGCTTATGAGATTTAAGTAAAATAATTTAAAGAAGTTGATGATGGAGCAAACAGGGAAACAGTTATGAAAAAAATTAATTTATTGAGGAGTGTTTATTAAAAAGAGTTGGCAAAAGTTAACAAATCTAATCGATCTGGGGCTGGAGAATATGACATCTACAAGCCATGTCTTGGGTGTTTTGATTTCTTCAACTTCTTAAGGGATTTGCCTCTTGATCCAAGGCCCTCTAGGAATAATATGGATGAAGATCAGGATGTAACGAGGGATGAAGATTCTACAATTAAGGAAGCACCAAAGTAGGAGGTAAATAATAACATTAATAATATTTAATCTTTTTGCAATTAAGTTTCTACTTTAATATGACTTTAGTATCGATGTTATTCAGATTTGAATTTATATAGGTGTAAAAAATACGAAATCATGACTGTGTTTTCAACAACATACCTTGTCCTAGATAGACGGTAATTAAATATTCATCGCTCCTTTGTTAGTGCTTCTCGGCGATACACCTTTAGAAGTTCTGGAAGCATCGCAAAGGCTTAATCACCAATAAAAACATGTTCCAAAACTCTTTCTGAATTTGCCATTCACCGGGGACTTTTGACGCCACTATGTGACATCCAGCCATTTGTGCCTATATCGGAATACAAAAATTCGGAACTGGCATTAGCTATTGCCATGAAAACAAGATAGTGCGTTTTTTTTATAATTAAAGTAAAAGTATCCATTTTCTTTGGGTGGCACAATCCTAACATGCTTTCCATCAATTGATCTCAAATAATGAGGGAACTGCCTCTTTATTTCAGATTCAGTTGTCTCTTTTAGCCACTCCTCTTTAGTCTTTGGAAACCGAAATAAAAAATAAATAAAAAAAATTAAAAAAAAATTAATTAAAAACTAGTGACACTACCTAGTAGCTTCATAAAATTGCTACTACATAATATTATACATTTTTAATATTACTACTTAATATTACAAAATAATAATTATTATTATAGAAATCTTTAATATTATTTTTAGGTTGGGGAAAATGACGAATGAACGTGAGTCTGACGCCTGACATCAGGAGTTCTTTACAAGTTGGACAACACCAGTTTTTTTTCGTAGTCGCAACTACCCGCCACTAAACACTACACAACAACCTACACACAGTCAGAGGTATCAAACAAGTAGCAATATGCAGCAAGATTCATCGCACATGACTACACAGCAAGGTGAACAAGGTCAGCACACGCAAAACGAAAATGTCATTAAGCACATCAAACTGAAAGGCTTTCCAAAGATACACCTTAGTACAATCACTCTTCTGCTGGAACATTCTTCACAACTTTTCAACCACTTTAAATACAGAAGTATATGCATGATGTAAAATAGAATTACTTTAAAATGAATGCCTCTTTTGAACAGAAATCAATATTTTTTTATAAAGAAGGATTTTTATTTACTTATGGAGTGCATACAAGGAGTTTTTTTATGCAGATTTGTCATTTAATTTTAGGGCCATAGATTTTTTAAAAGATAGTTTATGGGTGCAGTGTAGAAATATTAAAAATATTATGTCGTGTACACGTTCGAGTTAACCTTAAGGCCCCGAGTGGCACGAGTAGTTTTACAGTTTGACCATCGGATCTGTGTCTACGAAAAGAATGCGGGCGAAATTTTGAAGCGTTGTCACGTCTTACTGCAAAAATGAAATAGTATTGAATAAAAAGTAAATATAATGGTAAAATTAAGCTATTTAATCATAAAAAAGATAATAAATAATGTAATGCAGTTTAAACCATATTTTTTAGTTCTATTTGCTAATGTTTTGCATATTATAAAATCCAATATTGACTAACATTTATCCAAAATTCCCAATAAAACTTACAAAGCCGGCAACGTCGTGCTTTCGCGGAAGCATCTCGCTGTTTGGGGACAGGTGATTGGTTGATGACATCGCGGCCATTAATTTATTATTTTTATGCAGCTCTCTGTCTTTCTCTATCTTATTGGATCGCATCCTACCAGGTTTTGTGTAATTTTAGGAATAATATCGATTTCTTGCGGATTCAGTGGCGGCGGCGTATGTTAATACTTTTGAGCTATTAAACTGTTTTTATTGTTGTATTTTTAGGTACCTACTTAATTTCTGACCTATGACTTTTGAGTAGTGTAGCATAGTTTAGTTTATTTGCTATTATTGTTGTTGCTGTTTTGTTGTTGTTTTGTGTTATTTGTTTCTTTGTTGTTAAAGTTCATAATTTTTAACAGTTTTTGTGTTATTTAAGAAGCTTATTGCAACTTTACTAATAACTTCGTTAATCTACCAGTAAAGCGCAAACTTGAAAGAGTATCTCAATATACTGTCGTAAGCATTTCAATGGTGAAAAAAATTCACAAAGAAGATGAAGAAAGAATGCGGACGGACCCCAACAAAATGCTTTCTAGTCCCGGCAAAAAAAGACCGCGAATGACGAAGGTGGAACAAGACGACAACTTTCATTTTCAAATAGTTAAACACCTAATAAATCGAATTTATATGGGTTTAAAGTTGTGCCTACTAGCAGAAAGCTGTTGCAAAAATTGCCAGAAGAAGAAAATTTTCCAAAAATAACATCTTTAAGGTATAAATACCTAAGAGAAATAAAAAAACACCGAGCCGAAGGTCGCAATATTGTCTATTTAGATGAAACTTGGATAGACAATGACCTAACGTTTAAAAAATGCTGGCAGAGTGAGACTGTTACTGGAGTGGTTAGCAATATATCTTCAATAGGTACAAATTGATTATACTTATTTAAATAATAATTTAAATTATACATATTATGTAGTAAATTAAATGTTTAAACAGCATAATTCGGATTATCTGCCGTGCTCTTTCCCTCGCGATATCCAGGCATCGAGTACGGCACTCTTATTTTAAGTGAATAAACTAAGTAGGTGTATTACAAATTTTGTGTTTTCTTTACTTTACTTTTATCTCAAACTTCCCTAATCTTGTCTGTCATTTTTTTATTACATATTTACAAATAAAATATTTTAGAAGACCTTAATTTCCAAATTAATATCTACAAATACCTATTTTAAAATTAAAACCAAACCATATTTTTTAATATTTAATACATTCAAATCTGTGTAATCGGTTTATAAAATTTCGCACGTCACTGGCCATTTCATGAATGAAATGAGGCGGGTCTAGTCTACAACCACGTTCCCCGCACCGATACCGCTTAGCTACAGATTGGTTGGGCAGACTTTAAGTTGTGGTTAGAAGCGGTAATGATAGATCAGCTTTTATGTAATTTTTTAAGAGCAACGACGGTGAAAACAAGTAAATTTTTGGTGTCAATACTAAGTCAGTTATTACAGTCGTTCAATCAATTGAATTAATTTTCGGTTTAAAAACCATTGTGTGATGGTGGTGAGCCTGGACTGCAAATAAGGAAATCCTCGTTAAGAAGACCACAACTCTCTTATTCGGCATAGGCCGAGGTAAGTGCCCATTTGAGTAGTGAGTAACATCATCATCATCGTTTTTTACAATTTTTATACTTGCGTTAGCAATTACTAACAGTTTTCTAATACAGTCCACAACCTTTTCAATTTTCTACTTATGTGGTGACACTACTCGTCCCACTCGTGGCGTTAAGGTTATCTCGGGAGTGGTTCCTGCGCGGTTCTGACTCCAATCGGTTCATCGTATCGCCGAGTTCATAAAGCAAAATAATTTATTTTAAATTAGCCCAAAAAAAAACATACTTACATTGAAATTACCATATATATATTTTCTCTATGTTAAATTATTTTCCTGTCTGAACCTGACATATTTTATTACAGCTTACCTTCAAATGCTTGTTTTTTATCAGTCTGTAGATAGTTTCACATGGTTCAGGAATTATTTTACTTAATGATTATTTGGATATAATTGTTGTGAATTCAAAGTCTTTTTAACTCCTACTAGTTGCTAAGAATCTTAACGTTGCTATCAGCTTTTCATGTGGTAGTATGGCACTTCTTATATTATATCAGGTGTTTTCTTTTAATGTATGCGGTTTGACTAATTCCAAGCCTACTGGTGACTATTGCGATTTATAGACTCTTGTCTTATATTTATTAATTTAGTTTATCAACGCGCCCCCGTATATACTTAATTTTCCTATACGATTGCTTTATATGGGTATTTCAGCCCGACTGTGTCGCTCCTTTCTTCGCGATTCTTAAAAGTCTATTTTTAGAATATAGTTTTGTTTTTGTAAATTAATAAGATGATCACTCTGATCAGTGCGATACTACTACACAACAGGCTTTCGTCCCGATTACACGTTTTTAAGATCCAAATATATAGTAAACGTTTAGGTTGTGATTAATGGGAATAAGTTAAAAGTTATATGTTTTTTTTTCTACTAACTTCTCCGGTCCATAAAAATTTGATATTTTTATAATATTAAATTAGAAGGTGAAGAAATTGTGTTTTATTTTTGCATGCAAGGTATGCAGGAAATTATGCAGAAAATTAGTCAGTGGTCCTTCGAATTTGGGAAAAAACTATAAGAACCAGCAGGCACAGTTAGCAGGTGCTAACAGTGACTATTTTAAATGGTGGGTACTTTTAAAACACTACGTTTGTTTCTTTTTTTTAATTATACAAAATGCAAAAATGGACCAATGTAGTATTTCCTCCATGAACGATGCACTAAAACTGAGTGAAAATGAACACAAAATTGAAACAGTGTGGACGTTCTACTTTTGTAACGTTTTCATTCCGTTTTAAGATCGCGCAGGCAAAACGTTGTACAAAACTGTGCTACCAGCTTTATCAGCTTAATATTTTAAAGGTAACGAAATATCGTAACACTACTCATCTTCATGTCGTTGTTTTTCAGTACGACGTTAAGGGTCAAACAGCCTTCTTCTTTGAATAAACAATAAGTTAACTTATTATATTTAAAAGCCATTTCAACAAATTTATACTAAATTCATGTTCGTAAATCGTCTCTTTAAGATAAACCCAAAAGGATCTAGAACGCCATTTAATATCCCCAGTCTCACTAATAAGATGGTTAAGAAAAGTGTTTGTAAAAAATTTTTTTTTACTATAAACGCAGTGACAGCAGGACATTCGTCTTATTGAAAATAGACTGATCTTAGCTCTAAATTATAGAGGATTTGAATGGCAGGAAGAACTTAAAATAGAATAAAAAACTAGAACTTAAAATAGAATAACTTAGAATAAAAAAAGGGTCCTATAATATGGCCACCCATATTACTAGCCCTTACTGTGCTCATTTATCTCAGACCACTATCGAACAATTTAAAGATTGTGTTTCCCATGTAAAAGAAGTTCTAAATCTTCTTTTCTCATGGAAAAGAAGGATTTCCCTGAGAATATTTCTTAAAAAAATATTTTCATTTATTTTTTTCATCAGGATTTTAGAAAATTTCATTCTTTGCCACTAATTTAGGAAAATTGTTTCTAAGTTTTAAAATATTTATACCCATTCTGTTTGTACTGGTTTTATGGTTTATGTCCAATGTTGCAAGGTGTGCCCGATGCTCGCTTTATCCTTGTGGCAACTTTGAGTCTAGGCGCCAGATGAGAAGATTCTCTAATGCCGGACAAAAGTTGCTATATTGGCGGCTATTAAGATCGTTACAATATAATGTTCTTCATATACCGGTTTGAATAATTTACCATTTAACTAATATTTCGAAGCAACTATTATATTATGCCATATATGATTAATTCATTTTAACTTGCTTATTAAGGGAAGTATATAATACTGCGTATTTAAGTATTTGCGCAATAATGTCGAATCTATCACCTTTTAGATATATTATGGTAAAATAAGTACTCTCTATAGTGGACTTTATGAGAATGATTTCAATAACATATTTATCACAGTTGGTATTAAATCTGATATGTATATAATTGTACTGATTATTATCCTCGTAAGATATAGATGCATCTTTTTTAATTGTCTTTTGCTATATCAACTTTTTTTTATTGAAAAAGTTGATAAAGTTTATTGAAAAAGTTGATGGATGGTGTTTCTCTTTTTTCATAGTTGTAGTTCTTATTTAAATCTTAAATATCAGAGAATCCCTTAAATTTCTGGTTTTCTGATTCCCTTTAAATATTGACTAATGTATATGCAAGTTCTTTCCAACTTCTCTTTTTCTTATGCACTACGATAAGTTTATAATTCTAAAATAGTCTTTTTCATATAAATGCTTTCTTGTTTAGGTTTTAATTAAATAGGTTTTATTTAATATTTTCATGAGGTGAAAATCTAAAATGTACACAATGTCTTTTTAGTTAGTACATTAGACCCTAGAACCGAAATTTTCTAAATTCTATATTCATAACTATTATTAATAAAAGAAAAATTGTCTTATTATATTTTTTTTTAATAGCATAATACTTTGTTTAACTCTTTTACTTGCAAAATTTTCTTAGAAACTATTAATAATTAAATACATTAGAGAAATATTTTGTATTGGTTTAATATTATTTCCTTTAATTTGTTTATTTATATATTTTTTTAAATTTATTTGTCACATTCTTTTACTATCTTTTTTTTAATTCAGCAAAAAATTACACCTTACCTAAATTATAAAAAAGAGCTGAAAAAATAGCTGACAAAATATGTTTGATATTTGTAATAAAAAATCTACAGATAGATTGGAAAAGTTCACCAATTATTCCTTTTTCCCTAGAGACATGGCTGAAATAGCTTTATTTAAAAGCGAACATAACTGTATCGGTTTAAGCTTTGAATTGTAACAAAATGCTATCACGCTAAATTTTTCATTTTTATGTTTAGACAGTACGTATATGTGAAAAGTATTGCTATTATTCAATTCTAATTAAAATAATTCTGCTAGAAATTAAATAAAAAAGGATAGTAAATGTTATTTGAGTAAAAAATACTAGTTTAATTTTTTGATGTAGTATATTATAAAAAATATATATTAAAAAAAGTATTTTGATTTAATTTTTAACTCAAATAATTGATCTCAATATATTTTTTTATATTGTATGAAGTAGTAGTCTATATTTTATTATACTAAATAGTTTCTACATATCATGACGTACTAACCTTTAAATTTTAGGTAAAAATAAAGAAACAATTAAAAAAACTGCGTAATGTAAATTTTAGCTAAAAGCGGTTGAATTAATAGTTTCAATGACATAGATTATTACTGACTTTAAATTTACAACTAGACCAAATGCATTTTTTCACCACAGATAAATTCAAACGATTTCGGCGTCAGTGCTAAAACATTGGTTGTATACTTTAAATTTATTTCCCTTGTGGATTTATAGTTTATTCTATTTTTAAGGCGTTATATTTTAGCACAAATCTGTTATTAAAAAAATATATTCTAAAAGTTATTTAAAAACAAAAAAGCAACAGCTCGGATTATTAATATTGTACAAAAAAAATGGAATAAAAAAATATGTACTTAATTTGATAATTAGAAGATTTATTCATCTTTAAAAAATTAGGACAAGAAGTAGATCTAACAATTTTAATTTTAGTTTCTTTTAAAAAAATATCACGTCTAATTAGAATGCTGTATTTGAATTATATACTTTTTCCATTACAGAAGACGGTAAGTTTTGAAACAAACACCCGAATTTGAGCTTCGGTTGCTTTTTATATTTTGCGCTGTGGAAGTATTTTAGGTGCCTTTTGTTGTTTTTGTCTCAAAGTTTGGTCCTTTAAACGCTTACCTTATTGAGAATGTTTTATCAATTGAGCATAAGTTGTGTTGTTTATACTGACTTGAAAATCACTCAGCGAAATAATGGAGTCAACTTGATAGCATTTTCGTGTACCGATTTTCTCCAAGTCAGTGCGGCTTATTAGGAAAAGCAAGATCGCTTAACCTACTATTACTTTTGTGGATAAAGCTGCAGCATTTATACCACTGTGAAATGCTAATATAAGAAGTTTTATTGAGGCCGCCGTTCACTCAGCGACCAAAGACAAAAAGATCATTTAAACTCAGTTATTGTTCCAGAAAATATTGATGCTACATAACAACTACAAATTAAAGATCAGTAACTTACTTAGTACAAAAAATTGTTCAGGTTGGATCCCGCATAATGACAAAAGCTTATTAACAGAGACGTTCGTTTCAATTGGTGCTTAGAAATGCTCAAGAAACAAGTCCCGGAGTTTCAAATAATGAATATAATTTTTAAGCTGGTGACGAATATTGGATCTAGGTGTAAAAGACCAATATATATGAAATATAAAGGTAATCCATTGTTCCAAATAACAGTAATCCAATCTTCACATGGAGGTGCATAAAGGACATTGGAGCAATAGATTTTCTGTTTCTTCGGCTAATTTATAATTAGAGGTATAGAATAAGCAGCAATGAATTATCATTTTTCATTTTACAGTTTAAACAAGCTTTCAGATATCAGCTGAAACTGCTACTTATTTGACTAGCTAAAACTTTAATGCAACATCTATAAAGCTCTGATTTCTCATCAAACTATATTTCTTAACAAGACAAAAGCAATAAGGCGTATGGCCAAGCCCTACCAGATAAAAAAAAACAATAAAATTCTTTTCATTCTCAATTATCAAGAACAAAATGTAGAGCTAGTATTTTTGGATAATTTAAAAAGAGATTGGTGCATTAAAAAATTATTTTTTAGAGGTACTTTATTCGAAGCAGAAAAAGTGTTTAAAAATTAGTTCGTGCGCATTCAAGAGCATACTGATCAACATGGACAAAACTTCGAAAAACAATAACTCCATTTAATAAGTCCAATAAATCATTGTGCTTTAATTATTAGGCTTAAAATATAAATACGAAACCTCATATACAGTGTATCCAAGATAAGGCTGTCTATTATCCCCTCAATAGAAAATAAAAGAGATATGAAGATAAACCAAACAATATGACATTTAGAAAGTTTTAAAATTCCTAGTAGTTCCAGAGATCTGCCTAAAAAACCATTTGCCGATTTCGTTTTTATTTTCTTCCCACTTTATTGAAAAAGCTATGGAAAAATAAAAGATCCTTTCTCATGACCACCTTTTAATCTGAACAAAACAGCTGAGTTGAGAGATTTTTCGTACGACGTTTCATTTCGGAGAAACCATTATCAACTTTATTTTTGTTTCAAAATATTAAACTAAAATCAGGTTATTAACGATTGAAAAACTTTATTCATTTACGTAGGTACGTCGTATATTACTTAGTTAAACAAATCAGTAAAGAACTACTTACTACAAACCCAAAAAAAGTAATTTAGATTATAGATAATGTTTAAAGAAAACACCAATATTCTCCAAATACATATAACGCCATCTACCTGTCGAATTTAGAACACTTCTTAACATATCAGGTTTAATTCTCTTTAACGCTTCAAAAACTGCTCTCCTCGGCTGATCCTCGATTCAAAAACACAGTTGCAAACAGATTTTTTGCAATAACCTCAAAGAAAGAAAATCGAGTGGAGTTATGTCCGGTGAACAAGGAGGCCACGGAACTGTTATATTTGTACCTATCAATTTTCCCGGAAATCTGTTCCATAAATAATCTCGCACGATTAGGACATTGTGCGTGGGAGCACCACACTGTCACTGTCTAACTTGCTGACATTAACAGTGCCTAGCCTTTGCAAGCGGTAATTTGTCCAAGAAATCTTCCAAATTGCGGTCCAATAAGTTGCAATAGTGCTTGGGAAAAGAGATTTGTTGTAAAGAAAGCGGCATATTAAATCTATTTCAAAAATTCCAACCCACATATTAAAACCAAAACGGTGCTGATGTCTAGCCATCCGGTTTATTGAAGGATTGTCCCTTGACCAAGAGTGAATATTTCTCCAATTAAAAATTCAATTATTTGTAGCTGTACTCTCCTGCAACCAGATAATCCTATGGGAAAATGTTTCATTCTTCTGACATTTCATGGTGTACCATTTATAAAACGTTCTCCTCCTTTCTTCGTCTCCTGGTCTAAGACCTTGACAGATTCTGAATTTGAACGGGTGGAATTTCTGTTTTCTCAAAATGAAATAAGCAGTAGACTTCGATATTCCAGTGGAGTTGTCAATTTTTCTAACAGATATTTCCAAAATATTTTCGTTACAGCTAATACTACATTATTGCCTTTTTTTTCAATGCAGGGCTTATTATTTCTTGATAATACCATATTCCTGAATGCACCATACTGCTTAAGATTGGACGCCAATCGTCCTAAAATGTACCCTCCTTTATACTAGGCTGTGTTCTCCTTAAATAGAATTTTAGACATATACATATCAGCAATATTAACATAAGTATATTGCAGTCAATTCGTTCAAATTAAACTAAAGACACCCGCATTCTATACCGACGTAAATATTTCTTGTTTTTATATTTTATTTGGATTTTATTAGATAAGCTCTTAGAAGCTTTAGGCAGTATTATGGTGTCAGTGTCAAAGAATAATTCAATGAATATCATGGCAATGCTATAATTTATTTATAACAGAGGGGAAGCCAGAATATATTTTGAAATAAACTTACGTAGTTTTCACATTATCTCTATAGGCAAACAATTTATCTCACACAAATTGATATCGACTGGTTCTCGGTATCCAAAACCATATGAATTATATACAAACCTTAATAATGAATTATGTATCATTTGTATTTTTTCCTTATCCTTGTCGAGACGTGATTTATACACAACATCTTAATGACTTATTACATCCAAAACATTTACTTATATTGTCTTTTGTGGTATATAAAGAACAGCGGAGAGTTCATAATTTATTCTGCTAAAGTTTTAAAAATAAAATTCAAATACATTTACTGATTAAGGACGTTAGAAAAATGTGATAGTGAATTAAAGATTTCTAAAGCTTCTAATTTATCATTAACGCATCTCTGTCATAAAAAAATGTATATTAAAAAATACATAATATATAAAAATACAATATAATAAAATTTAAATAAATTTAAAAATAAATTTAAAAATTATTAAATTATAATTTATTAATATACAGGGTGTCTCACGACGAATAGACGCGATCGATATCTCGGAAACTAGTTTTTCAAAAATTTTGAAAATTTGGCAACATGGCAAAGTCAATGGGGGCTACATAACTAAAATATTTTGACAGTTGTGACGTTTCCGGTTATACCGGAAGTAGGTGTCAACGTCGTTATTTTAAATGGAACACCCTGTATATTTTTACATTTTTTACTTTTACGTGAAATTCTAAGTATATTTTGTGTATAATGTCATATACCTAAGTGTAACCGTTTTTGACATATTTTTAATTTCATGTTAAAAACTATGTTTATAAGCCCTAACATAATTACCGATTACTCCCTTTTAGTAGCCTTTATTCATTGTTTAGTTTTGGTTTTATTTTAGAGGAAGGACCACTTTAAAAGACTATTTTAATATTTGGCTAAAAAAAAGATACAGGGGGGTCAAAAACTAGCATTAAAAATTAAAATGAAAAAATCATTAAAAGTCAATTTTTTTAAATAGAAACCCCCTATTTTTATAATTTTTTCATAAAGATAATTAAAAATAAGGTTAACTTTGTATAAGGTTATCTAGTCCAAAAATTGATAGTTTCCGAAATATTGGCAGTTTAAATTTGGCCTAATATTAAAAGCCGTATAGTTGTACACGGCTCAAGGATTGTTGATTAGTTAACCAGGACGGTTGTCATAGTAACCGCTAGAAGCGGCAGTAAGACAATGGATTATATGCATTAAATTTATAAGTTACTTGCTATTTAAGTTTTCTTCGTAAAAGTGTAATTTAATTAAAAAGTGTACATTTCTGTTATAATCCATTATCTTACTGTTGCTTGTAGCGGTTACTATGACAACCGTCCTGGTTAACTAATCAACAATCCTTGAGCCGTGTACAACTATACGGCTTTTAATATTAGGCCAAATTTAAACTGCCAATATTTCGGAAACTATCAATTTTTGGACTAGATAACCTTATACAAAGTTAATCTTATTTTTAATTATCTTTATGAAAAAATTATAAAAATAGGGGGTTTCCATTTAAAAAAATTGACTTTTAATGATTTTTTCATTTTAATTTTTAATGCTAGTTTTTGACCCCCCTGTATCTTTTTTTTAGCCAAATATTAAAATAGTCTTTTAAAGTGGTCCTTCCTCTAAAATAAAACCAAAACTAACCAATGAATAAAGGCTACTAAAAGGGAGTAATCGGTAATTATGTTAGGGCTTATAAACATAGTTTTTAACATGAAATTAAAAATATGTCAAAAACGGTTACACTTAGGTATATGACATTATACACAAAATATACTTAGAATTTCACGTAAAAGTAAAAAATGTAAAAATATACAGGGTGTTCCATTTAAAATAACGAAGTTGACACCTACTTCCGGTATAACCGGAAACGTCACAACTGTCAAAATATTTTAGTTGTGTAGCCCCCATCGACTATGCCATGTTGCCAAATTTTTAAAATTTTTGAAAAAGTAGTTTCCGAGATATCGATCGCGTCTATTCGTCGTGAGACACCCTGTATTTTTATAAAAATATATATAAAGGTGTTCAGCAGTACTTAAGAAATCGTAATTAGGGAACTTTACTACTATACTCCATATCTTAAATTATTAAAATATATCATAGAACCTCTAATTATTTACTATCACTAGTATTTCCCTACTTATAGTAAACGTACGTCGTTGCGATGAATGATCGACAGATAAATCTACAATTATTTCGCCTTAACGGAGCATCAACAGGTTTAAAAGATAAAAAACCTTAAATGTAAAAATAAAACGTAAAATAAACCTTAGACATACATCTATTTAGTTTACATTACAATAGAAAACAAAATGAAAAAGAAGGTCAGGTTAACAATTTTAAAAATAAAAAAAAGCAAGTTTAAAATTTTTTTTCTAGGTAATCAGTCAGAGACTTTATGGTCTACGAGTTAGTTCTTTAAGCTATAGATCAGTCGGTTAGTTCACTGACAATAAGTAGTATACAAATGACAATATAATGCTAAGTAAATATTTTAGTAAATACTACCAGAAAGGTTATTAAAAATACTCGGACGCTTAAAGGTAAAAATATTATTCACGCATCCAAGACCGTGGCTATTGGCTTTGGTAATCTCCATTTTTTCTGAAAGTTTGAATATTTAACCTTCATGGGTTATATAAGTTTGAAACTAAATAAAAAAAAGAAAGTTCTTCAAATCTTTAACTTCTTGGCTTTACCAATATTTTCTAGAAAATAAACAACCTACTATAATTTTAGGTGCAATAAATAAGGATAAAGGCTATTAGACTAAACTATTTACCTCGTAATACACAGAATAATCTAGAAAAATAGCAAAAATCAAAGTGTTTGATATTACTTTTTTTTTATAAACAGTCAATCGGCAAAGCGGGTAACATAACTCAATAAGAAACTTTATCGTTTCCTAACTGAAATTGCTAATTTAATAGTTAAAGTTATACCCAAAGATAGGCCAATCCTATCTCTTCTTATTAAATTTTGCATCCAAAACTTAGTTTTAGCAATTTAAGGTAATAAATTAGAAATGTTTAAAAGATCGATTAAGGTAATTTTATAATTCGGAGAGAAACAAAATACGTGACGAGTTAGACGCTACGTGGAATGATAATATTGATTTACTGTGGTACTGAAAGAGACCACGATTCCACAGGAAATTTATTATCAAGATTTTATTATTAATAATAGTTAAATTATTAATTTTATTTTATCAAATGACAAATAAAGAAATAAACAAATATATATGGTGCTGTTGTGGAAAAAAATGCACTAAAGGTGAAAAGTAGAATCTATTACTAATTAAATTTTTAGGAAAATCGATCGCTTTTATAAACGACTATTGTTACTCAATCACACTGAAAAATCAGTATCTACAATTTTCTTGCTAGCCATAATTCTTATAAGCTTACCACATTCAATAATTTTATGAAATTTGTTGTTTTGTACATTTTTAGATGCTCCATAAAAAACATAAAATTTTTTTTATTTACAAATTTTCTTTACGGTATGACTAAATTTGAGAATGATGTTATATTTTTTCTACATACGAAAAAGACTATAAATATTTTATACAAATAGAGCAATAACCCAAGTCAAACACTTACTGCGCACAAAATATTATAATTTTAGCATAAAAAAGCGCTTCATAAACGTTTTTCTCTCTGCGTTCTCTCATCCTATCGCGGTCAAATCTTCCCAGTGATCCAGAAAAAGGCCTCACCAGTTTCAGCAAAGAAACGCCATGATTAAATATGTTCCCCTAATTACTTTTTACGGCGTTTTCGCCATGTGAACGGCCCATTACACGGCTTTATTAAAGAGACGGTTTCATAAAATAGTCGAGGAGATTTACGTCGCTTACTCCGCAAATGTGCATATATTACATGAATTTATTGTCGGAAATACGCAGAATGGGTCCCGGTTATTATATGGTCATGTTAATGCAACCGCGAACTAAACATTGCAATTATTACAATTTAGTCTAATATATTTCGTTATAATAAAATTAATTGAATATCTTTTGATTAAAATATTTAAAGATGTAAACTCCCCTTTGTAGATATTTGCCTATATTGAAGAAATATACCAATATCTAGGGCGGATCTATCTGAGGGAATTGGAGAAATAAAATGGTTTAATTTGTGATGATAAGTTGAAATAATTTGACTTGATATATATTTATTTTAGAAAATACTTTCAATAAATCTTTTAAAGATTAGTCACTAAATAATCAATAGAATCTTGAAAAAATGCAAATGGTCAAAATGTAAAAGAGTTTTTGCGTATTTTTCTTTTTCCAGAAATCTGTTGGAGATGACCTGTTACGCCTTGTGGATTCGCCACTGCTAATATTAACATTATCTGTTAGAGCATAGCTGACCCTAATAACTAAGAGTTTCATAGTGAGGCTACTTATCAAATAAGTTATACTCCAGCTTCCTATGTTGCAACTTAAAACTTAAATTTACATGCGCAGGGGCAGGCGCTATAAGTTTCTATCAGCCATTCTAGAAGTTGTTTGAGTATTGCATCGTGGGTTTGACTAAGACGAACACTAGAGATTCAATCAAAAAACATCCTAATACTTTTTTTAAAAAGTGATAAGGCCTCATTTCAGCACTGCTCTTACTGCTGCAATTTATCCAAGAAGATCAGCCCAGATAAATTAGAGGAAATCTGCAAAATGTCCTTGACAATTATTATGACCTATAACTGTTGACTTTACTAGTCACTGGCAATAAGCCTTAACCACCGGTTCAAATTGAAACAAAGAAAGACACAAAATATAGGGCATGCACTGACGAAGACAATATTCTTATAAAATATTCGGTATACCCCAATAAACCCTTCGAATAATCAGAGGATCTGCCCTAGGAGACACCATCACTCCTGTTGATTCGTTAAGCTGCATAAAGAGCTGAGTCTAGGGGTGAGTTACGCTTACTGAAATATAAGTATAGCGGTGTTGTGTGCAGCATACTCTGCAAGTCACTAATAAAAAACTTGCTTGGTATAACATTTTAGTATCATTATGCTGAAGTGAATGAAATCTTTGGCTTTTTTGATATTCCTATTTTAAATTTTTATTGCGTTTAGAATGGCTGGTAAGGGAAGAATAGTGTTATTTTTTTATTTTGATCTAATACTAAAATGAGTATAGAGAATAGCACTTAAAACACTATTTACTTTAGGATATGAAGAAAAATTATTAGATTTTGCTTAAGAAGAACTTTTGAAGATTTTAGAAGGTTTTTTTTAGTGCTGTAAATATTAGTAAGTGTTCGTGTACGTTTTCACGTACATGATCTTATAATCTAAGTATTTTAAGCATAGAAAGTTATAGGTATTGTAATTTTGTTAAGGGTCAGATTATTTGATGCGTTGGTGCTTCCAAATTTAGAATATACTAGTCATTTATTTTCCACAGTATGGTGTTTGGCTCATAGAAAGCAAAGAAAGTTTTTAAAATATATATACCATAAAGCACATAGAGTTCATTTCTCCTATAATATTGATAGCTAATATCTATTAGCTATGTTTAACCAGCGGAGATGGAAAGTTGCTATAATTAAATTTGATTTAAATATTTCTGACTATCATATTTCTTTGGATTCTTCCAATTGCTCTTAGCAAAAAGTTTTTTTAATAAATCTGTATGAAGTTCAAACAACTCATAGCTCTTTATATCGATTGCTAAAAAAAAAATCTTGTTAATAAATACTGATGGCTACAAAAGAAATTTTCCAGCTACGTTGATTATTGGTGATAAGGTTTAGGTAAAAAAAAACAGTTAGGTAAAAACTTAGTATGTATTACTAAGTTTAGCTCCGCCTTTTTGTTCCTACGTATGGTGCAATTCTACCTTATTAATATTATTATTACTTTTAAGATTATTTATCTATTCTAAGTCATATTATATACCATTTTCTAATAATGTAATTTAAAATATCGCATTGATTAAATTTTATAGCAGATAATAATAAACTTATTCTGACTTGTAAAAGGAATATTTGATCTAATTAAAAATCTAAAATGATATTTGCACAGTTCATTGTTTCACATAGCTTCATTGTTTAAAATGGAAAAAAAACAGTTTTAATTTCATTTTGGAAGATTGTATGGAATCGTAAACATAAATCATGCTCTATATCAAATTCAAAAATAGCTTTGTTTTGCCATTAAATATGTAAATTTTGTTGATAAAGCATAATAGTGTAAATGCTATTAGGCAAAACTTTACAAGATGTATATATTCATATATTTAGATTTTGTGACAATTTGAAAACATACAATGGGTATATCTGATGAACTAACTAAAAGGAATTGCTGAGTTGAATTCCTATAATAGGAGGAAGAAACAAAATAATGTAATAGCTAAATCACATTATTTAATTTAAATTTAATTTATCCCTTAAACATCAACTGCCCCAACTTGAGACATAGCCTGACTCAACAGAGCAGCTCATGAAAAGAAAGAAAGTTTAGGAATGCCGAGTTATTTCCAGAAAAGCATTTGCAAATGTACGTCAGGAGTTTGGAAATAGATATTTTCATTCTCAATGGAAACAGTATATTTAATAAACAAAAAACTACTAGATCCAAACTTTTCTTTTATTCATCAGATAAAGCGATTTTTAGTTTTCACCTTGTACACAGTGTGCCTATGGGATAGTTTGCATAAGGTGACTATCAAAAACTAAGAGTGACATTTAAATTAATTAACTTTAAATGTATTCTGCCTTTTTATTTATAACAAACTTTTATCGCATTTCTTAATTTTGTATTTCTTGTAGTTTTATTGTAATTCTGATAACTGTAAATTGTATAACATTTTGTATATAAATTATTGTACCTATTCAATATCTTAAATTAATATCATGTAGGGATGCCAAAGTTAAAAAAAGTTAAAATAAAATAAGCTACGTATATTCTTAACATTAATATCGTGTCAAAACTCATCACTATTTATAATAATCTTAGAACATTGAAAGGCAAGTATTAGTAAACAACAACTTTTTTAGAGTTTAACATGTGCACAGGGGCAAGAGAGGTGTTTTGATACTAGCATTCTTATTCCTAAAACTGCTTCTAAAAAATGTGAAATGGCCACAGGCAAAAACTGATGTCATCTTGCGAAATGTCATCTTGACAAACAGCTTTGTGTTTACATTTGGTATTTGTAAAGTTTTTTGTTTTTGTTTTTTTTTTAAGTTTGAAAGTAGTAAATTTGTCTAAACTTCTAAGTAGAACAGAGTCTGAAAACCCAAAATTTTATTTAAATTTTATCATCCTACATATCAATATTATAAGAACTGCAATTGGAAGGCTAAGTGTATCATATTTAAAGTTTTTTTCTTTATTTAAACCTAGAAAAAGTATAAAGTGAAATGTAGTTTAATAATATAAAATAAAATAATAATATATAAAATAAAACCTAAGATTCTCTAAAAAATAAATATACAGAATAGCAAGCAACAAAAAATATAATTGTACTAATGCAAAAAACAAAGTATATTTCAATATATCTCAACAATCACTATAAATATAACGACATAAAGTCTACAGAAAATAATAATATTAATAATATTTTTTATTTCCTCAGTACAAAGCTCATATACATACATAAAGTTCTCCAACTAAAGAAAAGTTATATTAACATTGAAGAAAAAAGAAAAAATACAAATATTATTAAAACATCTTATATCAATATACATATATCTTACATACATATAAATTATTTAAAGTTCCAATTTATAAATACAACTAATTATCTGGTTCCAGAAAATTGTCCACCAATACAAACATTTGCTGCTAGAAATTTTATTAAAAAATTGATCGAGAGAGTAGCAGCTTTGCTCGGTCAGGTAAATTTTGAGCCTTTTCTTAAAGATTAATATATTTGGAAAATTTCTTATATTATAGTGATTATAAATCGTACAAGCAATATATACTCTCAAAAATCAACAATAATTAATATAAAAATCCTATAGATAGGCCATGTAGAGCAATTAATAAATTGCTCGTATAGTTTGCATTGGATCGGGTCAAAAAATTGAAGATGTAAAAGTTTCCAAGTTTTACACGAAATGATAAAAGACAGAACAATAAAAGATACTTTACATATGTAAGTGGAATATGTAATATTCAAATAACTGTTACACAACATTATAGTAATAAATTGCCCATTAACAACAACATTATATAGAGTTAGCTTGTTGTCAGTGTATTGAAGAGTTAACCTTTTTATAGTGCCTATATTAGTACTTCGTTGATCACAAATAGTTGAACATACCTTAATCCTAATTGAGTGCAAGTCTTTAATGCAGTTAATTATAAGATTTTTTACAACCTCCGCCTAAACTATATCTTGTGTAAAAAAGTAAGACATTGGCATTTTATAAATTTTTTAAAGGCTTTAAATCACGAATATATGATAATATTTATATACAGTGCTTTCATTTCAAAACGATCCACCCTTAATAAATTTCTTAAAAAAAAATGCAAAAATGCAAATGCAAGTAAGTAGTTTGAAAATAGGCTTTTTTATTGTCTTGCTAATAACGGCGCGCATTTTGAACATTTAATAAAATAAATTTGTTAAACTAATTAAATTTGTTTTTCTACCCTACCGATTTACACTTTAATTGCTTCTTGGTCAATCAATTTTATTTTTTTTACAACCATTGATAGCATAATGAATGCCCTTTAAAATAATGTATCACACCATGGGGTAGCCATTTGACATACCAAAGTTTGGCGTAAATAAAATATTCATTATTTCTAGACATTTTCGCTAACTATTTGCTTACACATTTACCGATTTAATTTTTTTTTGGTACCGTTGAATAGAGAAGTTTACGCTCCTTACTATGGTGTATCACACGATGGGGGTTCCCATTTGACATATTAAAGTGAGGTTAGCTGGAGGTGAGGAGGTGATTGACAGAACTTCGGTAAATGCATAATTAAACGTCCCCCTGTATATCTAATTTGACGTGTTTTTTTTTAAGAAAGTTATTAAGGGTGGATCATTTTGAAATGAAAGTACTGTATAAAGCATGATATGTTTGCTTGAAGTTTTTGCTTCGAGAACCCAAGTCTTTAAACCCTGAAATTCTTTTACTGGATTTTTCATAGCAATTAAGAGCTAATGTAGTACAATTCTTTAGTTATTTCATTAAGATTTTCTTCTATAAACTGAAACTTTCCATCATTATAAAGAGACATTAAAAAAGCAATATACACTTTTTAATAATTCAGAAGTAACCTCAATTTAGATAACTTGCTTATGATGGATTTATGAACATACATTGCTTTTGTATAACAACAATTTATTGTTCAGGAGTTAAGTGATCTTGTGAAAGACCAGCATTAGTAAGAATGCTTTTTCTATTCTCTAAAGAGAAAAAAAATATTAATGGTAAACTAGGGAATAACTAATGGTAAATTAATACATACATAGGTATAAAAAACTTACTGCATTGCAAATTCTACACCCTAATTCCACAAAAAATATAACTTGAAAGTAAAAATTACGGTACATATACAGCTATTTATTTCTGCAAATTTTCCTTGACCCACGAGGCGACGTCTTACCAAAATATAAATCAAAAAAAGTCAAGGTCAAAGGTGTCACTACTCACTCACAGTATCACTACTGTAAAATTTTCCTAATGACAAGTCACCCGGCCGTCCGAAATTCCGTTTTGGCGAATCAAGTTTCATGGGGCTGCTATACAGTGGTTCTCTAGCTTTAGCTATTCCTTCTCTCAGTATGATACTTTTTTGAAATGTTTTTTTTGCCTACATAAGTTTAATCAAATATCTTTTGGAATACGCAATTGTGGCTTTACTACATTTAATTATTTAAAATTGTACTTCTTAAGTCTGTATCATACGAAAATGGGTCCTATAATATAGATAGCCTCTTAAAAAAAAACGTAATCCCTTCCAAAACGACTGACAGGTGCAAAAATAAATTTGCTTGAATGAAAATCAATTTTCCTCAGCACTAATTTTCGAATCCGTGCCGTCAATAATAGAATTATCTCGACCTAAAACAGTTAAAATTTGTCAATTTTTTGCGACATCAATTTACTCTCGTTAAGTGACCTTAATTTTTCAATTTAATTGAAACTTTTAGCAAAATTTGTTTTACGATGACTTTGCATTATTTTTTGCCATACCCATTCTACAAAACGTTTTTCCATTTTTGCATTACTCGAAATTTTAATTCAACTCGGAATTTGTAAAATTTGAACCTGTTTTAAAAATGATAATATAAATATCCTTACAATGGTATAAGTATAACAATATAGAACTGCATAAGTAAAGTCTTAAAAATAGTTCGATCAAGTCTTCTCAAGCACTTGATGTACTTCGGATATTTTAGCTTCTTTTAGAAAGAATGAGCGCAAGATAGAATAAATGATGATTTAGATGTTTACCTGCATCTGCAATTTTTGTTCCCCTAATATTTTACTATGCAATATGGTTCACCCTTTCGGCAATATTTTAGAGTCTTTATTCTAATATTCATCCTGCTTCCAAGATTCACTTTTAGAAGGTAACTTATTTTTTAAATAAACTTGTGTGATATATGTAAGCAACAAATGGAAAATAGCATTATGTTGCAAATAGAAATCACCATCATAAAACCTATGTATTGCGCAAGAAACGCGCAATGCTCAGATAAATGTCATCAATAATTTCATTACTCTCGACTGTAACGTTGAACCTAATAAATCATGTGAATTAAATAAATCTAAATAGTTTCATCACTTGCGGAAGCCATCCAACCGTGCAATGCTTACAAGTATCTTGTAAAAGGACATTACAAAGTGGCGACGAGGATATTTTTCGGACCAGGCAAGGGAAAAGCAAGAAAATGCCGTTGGAAACCACATTCATCGGACATCTACGCGAGTTCTTACTGAAGAACTCAGGATAGGATTAGATGAAGCGAGTAAGAAATTATTAACAGTAGCCACTCATTTAGGGTTGTTTAAATTTAATAGATTAACTTTTGGAGTTGCTTGTGCTCCTGCTAAATTTCAAAAAATTATGGACGCATTATTTATGGGAGTTGAGGGTTGTGCGGTATTCCAAGATGATATTTTGGTAACAGGAAAAGATAGAAAAGATCATATGCAAAATTTAGAAAAGGTCTTATCAATTTTACAAGGGGCAGGTTTTAAATTAAATTTTGATAAATGTGTTTTTTTTTTTTTTAAGTGTCGAGTATTTGGGGTTTGTTATTGACAGTGAAGGACTGCACACCTCAAAAGATAAAACCATTGCCATACAAAAAGCTCCCAGGCTCACAAATGTTAAGGAATTACAGGCCTTTCTTGGTAGCGTTAATTTTTATGGTAGATTTGTTAAAAATATGTCGAACATTGTAAATCCGTTATATAAATTATTACAAAAAAATGAAGCATGGGCATGGAATGATGATTGTGAAAATTCTTTTAAAAAAATCAAGGTAATTTTAACTTCTCCTCCAGTTTTAGTATACTTTAATCCTGATTTAGAACTAAGATTAACCGTAGATGCTTCTCGAGAAGGTGTAGGAGCTGTTTTAAGCTACAGATTTGAAAATGGTGAAGATAAGCCTATATCATTTGCATCGAAAACTTTAAATAAAGCTGAACGTAGTTATTCACAGATTGAAAAAGAAGGTCTAGCAATCATTTTTGGAGTTTTAAAATTTTCACAGTATCTCTATAATAAAAAAATTACTCTTGTTACTAATATGAGACCTCTTGTAATCATTTTTAATCCTAATAAAGAAATTCCACAGTTTTCTGCAAATCGTTTAAGAAGATGGGCTATAATTTTATCTGGCTATAAATATGAATTAGAGTATATTGTTAGTAATAAAAATTCAGCAGATTGGTTGTCTAGGTTACCTTTAAAAAATTCAAATGATTATTTTTCTGATGATGAAATTGATTTTGAATACTGCAATTTTTTTGATTCTAGCCAGAATATTAAATTGTGTTTTGAAGCTCTCAAAGAGGCTACTATAAGTGATAGTTTACTGACCAAAATTAAAAAATTTATTTTAAAGGGATGGCCCAAAAAATGTAATGATAAAAATTGATAAAACCATTTTTTGCTAAAAGATATGAATTTTGTATTAAAGATTAATGTATTTTTTGGAATCACAGAATAGTTATTCTTACATTTTTAAGAAGTTCCATTTTAGATCAATTACATAGTATGGGTATTATAAAAATTAAATCTTTGGCTAGAAGTTACTTATGGTTTCCAGATTTAGATAAAAATATTGAAGAAATTACAAAAAAATGTAAAGCTTGTTTGTTATATTCAAATAACCCTGCTAAAGCTCAAATGGCATGGCTCCATGACCATGGCCTAAAGGACCGTGCGAAAGAATTCATGTTGATTATTTTGATTTGAAGAGAAAAAATTACTTTGTGGAACTGAATGCTTTTTCAAAATGGATAGAGGTTTTTGAAATGTCAAGTATAAATTCATATTCCACAATTAAAGTGTTAAGAAACCTGTTTGCAAGGTTTGGCCTTCCTATCACGGTTGTTTCAGATAATGGGAGATCTTTAGTATCAGAAGAGCTAGAACATTTTTTTTCAAAAAATAATATTCAACATCTTACAAGCCCTCCGTACACTCCCTCCTCTAATAGCGCGGCGGAAAATTCTGCAAAAATTGTTAAAAATGCGCTTAAAAAGACTCTAGAATCATGTAGTAGCAATGATACAAATTTAATATTAAGCAGATTTTTGTTTAATTATCGAAATACATCTCATGTCACAACCGGAGTTAGCCCAGCGGTTTTAATGTTTGGAAGACAGCTGCGAACTAGATTTTCAACACTCACCTACCACAGATTTACATAGTGAAAATGTTGAAGTAAATGCCAGGGGGTACGCAATAGAGTTGAAAAGGTTCAAGAGCAACAAAAATTTTATAAGGGTGGAAAAGACAAAATTAACTTTAATATTGGAGAAATTGTATTAGTTAAAGTTTATAGGAATGTAGCGCATCCTACATATATTAAAGGTAAAATTATAAAAGCAATAGGAAAGTGTGCATATTTAGTAGAGGTACCTGATTTACAAAAAAATTGGAAAAGACACTTAAATCAAATCAAAAAGTTAAATATTCATACTTCAAAAAGTCCTCACAATCCAATTAAAAATGAATCAGACATCCTTACTGAAAATTGGCTGGACAGGGAAGAACAAAAGTCAAATGATGAAATAATTCTGTTAAGTGATGACGAACAAGAGATCCTCCCTCCTATTGTCCATGCAAATATTACTCCTAATAAAAATGTAGAGCCTAATTCATCAACACCTGTTGTTCGGCGTTCAAAACGTCTTCTAAGTAAAACAACTATTAAATGTAAGGATAAATAAGACACACTGCAACAAGGATCAATTTAGTTTATTAGGTATGTTAGATAAGTATAATATAGTAAGTTTAAGGTACATTTAGTTGCAGTCAGATTTATGGGTATATTTAAGTTTATTATAAAACATAAAACTTATATAGAAAAGTGTAAAGCATTTTGGTAAACATGTACCTTTTATGTCATATTTTTCTCTCTAGGGGATGAAGTTTTTTTTTTTTTTTTTTTTTTTTTTTTAAGGGGGGAATAGTGTGATATATGTAAGCAACGAATGGAAAATAGCATTATGTTGCAAATAGAAATCACCATCATAAAACCTATGTATTGCGCAGGTTAAGAAACGCGCAATTCTCAGATAAATGTCATCAATAATTTCATTACTCTCGACTGTAACGTTGAACCTAATAAATCATGTCAGTTAACTAAATCTAAATAGTTTCATTACTTGCGGAAGCCATCCAACCGTGCAATGCTTACAAGTATCTTATAAAACGACATTACAAATTGTTTGTTAATTCATTCTATATAATATCTATTAATAATTATTCCGTATAATGATCTATTCTTTAGGTTTATTTTATTCCTCAATCATTATAGATTTCTTCGACACCCACTGCTTCGATGATCTTCTGCCTCTAACTATATTGCTGTATTACTGATGCGAAATGCCGTATCATTCGAAGTTTATTCCTAAATTAAGATTAATTAACGATCATTCCTTTGTCGCCTGACAACTCTTTTACTGTTTTTAGCCTTTAGTCTAATTGACTTCAAAAGGGCTGGTAACAACCTGAAATCATCCACATAAAGTGGATGATTAGACCTGCCTAGTTCTCTATTTTTGTTTTTTTATCGATAATCCAGACCTGGTTAAATTAAGTCGGCTTGTGACTTATGGACTGGCAAAACTATACTACAAATTGAGATTCTGCTGATTGGAATGCTTCTACCAGTGGGAAGCTGGCGGTTAATCGCTGTTTGCCAAGTTGCCGCAATGGACTCTACAACGGAAATAAAGGCGATCATAAGGTCGATGTTTTGATGGATCGTGAGTGCAATAGTATTATAGTCTTTTGATAACAGATAGGTGGTACCTTCCGTAAGAAACTTTAGTATTAGCAGAATTTAAAGCAACAACATTTATGACAACGCTTAGTTGATGGTGTGTTAAATATAATTTCCTAATCCAACAGTGACTGATGTGATAGCGATCGGTGCCATTCAGTTAGGCGGTCTAAGTGTTTTTGTTTGAACTCTGGCTGACCTTCCTGGCTGAGCTGTTTATCTTCGACAAGTGGCCTTGGTAACACAGTAAACTCTCGTGTATAGCAACTCTTATTTATTACAACTATCGCCAAATTTATTGCGACACTGTTTTGTTTATTGCAACTTCCCCTCACTTGCTTTATCCTCACCAAGTTGCAGTGTAGCGTAACTCCCACTAACCAAACACTGAAGTAGTAGTGGCGCGAGCTTGAGTTGTCTGAATTAAACCAAGATTTATATTATGTAAAAAAATTAATGCAGATCATATGAAATATCACCCGCAAATTCATATATATTTTAACAATACAGAAATATGCATGTTATATTATAGCTTTATTTCATTATTTTTTTTAAACTAATAATTAAGTGCGACAGGTCCGCTGTGGCGTTTAAATAAGAGATAAAGTATGGTCCCCTCACGAGTTGCGATAACCAAAGTCTAAATATTTATTTATTCTTTAGCTACGGTTTTTTCTTATGTAAAGGTCGTTGTCTGAATATTTGTTAAAGGCTATATTATCCAGTCTACTGTAAAATATTTTTCGATGTGTTATAACAACTTTATCCTAGTTTTCGTTTTCAACACATTCTTTAAGATTCACATTCTTGACATTTTTTATATTTGTAATATATTATCATTTTATTAGTTATTTTTCTTTGATTAGTGTATTACTGCTCATATGCTAACTTGCCATTTCAACGTGTCGAATTTTGTGATCTCTGGCGGCTAAGTATAATCAGTGTGATGTTAGATATTATGAGGTCATGATTTCACACTACAGAGTCTATATTTGTCATTAAGTACTTCATGGAGCACTATGTTATGTACTTTTTGTAGTTTCTGGTACAAACAATCTGATCTATTATGATTGTGATAAATCTCTGCGTTTCTAGTGCTATTTACTGCGCGTTAGATCATTTGTCCTTGTTTCTTTCTCAGTGATCTAACATTATCATCTATCATTCTAGATTAAGATGTAGAATGCCAACAGGCTGATCAGGCGTCGGATCTCTTCTCTCTTTTAGTTAAACTTTGGTGGATACATTCATGAAAAGCTGGTTTAAGAAGTGTCTCGAGAAGTTCAAAAAATGGTTTAGTGTCACTTCTTTACCCCATAATTCTAGTTTCTAATATATTATTTAGGTGGTATCTATTTTGGAATCGAAGCCTGATAGAATAATCGCACCTTGCTTTTGGGAAACTGATAAGTTAATGGCCTTATTAAAAATTATTTCTTTAGTAGTTCAGGTCGATTTTCCCTTATAAAACAAGTTTTGTTTGTAAATATCACTGTCCAGTTTTTATTTACTTCATTTGTTTGTAAATTATTGACACTGTCGATATCGACGGTATCCAGATTGGAAATCGATCTCGATAATTCGGGAATCTTCCTAGAACTCACAACTCCTTGATTTTGATTAACCGGGCCTTTTTTTGTATTAATGATGTCACTATAGCTGCTCCACATGGTGATTAGCCAGCTAATTTGTAGCAATAATATTATTAAATAATAATAATATTATAATATTATTACTAATATTATTATAGGAATGTAATACTCCTATAATAAGTAAGTTAAGATAAAGTAACAAAATACGAAAATAAAAAGCTTGGATAAAATTTGATTTAATTAACATTATAATTAAAGCAAAAGTTATGACAAGTTTCTTGATTAAGCCAAAAGATAAACAAAGTGAATTGATAAAGTCTGCACCCACAACTTGTATAATGCCCAAAAATTAAGGACTTAATCAAACAATTTGAACTTTCATTATAAACGAAGAGTTAAATCTATAACATTTAATGGATTAATAAAACCTTTTAAAACTTAAAATAATAACCCGCAACTCAATTAAACCAAAACCAGACGAACTTTATTATAAAAACAGACTGCAAATTTTAGCATGAGATATAATCGGCCATTTTCAACTTTCTAAGCGTTAATCCGATCAACTTTAGTTGATGGGATTTCATTAGATTTAAAATATTATTTTTACTTTTTCAAAGAAGTTTTATTTAATACTATTATTACATTCGACTTGCCCTTTGAGCCAAAGGGAGTAAATCGAAAAATTAAAGGATACTTTTAACAATGGGTCAATTTTATTAGTAAAGCCTATTATCCTTTTTTCCTGACACAGAAAAATTGAAAAAATCAAAGAACTCTCCTCGAAAAATATTTTTAGATTCGCTATAGATAGTGCGCTAAAGTCTTAGGAGCAATTATTCATATTATATGTTACTGTTCATCTAAGAAAGTATTTTCACAGTGAGTTGTATTTATATGTTGTAAGTTTTACTAGTTTTCCATAAAATATAACAAATTTTCGACTGATTGCTCTGTTTTCTTTTTAAAACATCCAAGTTGCGAATTTTGAATTTTGCAAATTTAAAAAAAAAAAAACGTCGCATATATCTGGGTACATTCCAGACAAGTAATCCGTTAAGTTATTAATGTTACCAAAAATAAATCATCTGTGTGTCCAATAATGATTTTGGGCAGTATTTCCAGTGAAAATCCTTTAGCGCAACGACCTCAGGTCACATTTGTTCGTTGTTCTTGTAAATTGACTTCCTAGAAGCAACCTTCCTAGAAGCCAATTTATGCCTGATGAATTACAAATTTTGGCAACGTTAAGAAGTAGAAGAGGTAAGGGTAGGTAATATTCTAGCGTACTATATGTTATAGGAGATTTGTGTGCTTATGGTAGATGGAAATTTTACTGGTGCGAATAAAAGTCGTAATTTTAAAATTTCGAGGGTTAGTTAGGTTAGAAGTTAGCAAAGCTTTTAATCGCGTTTGTGGTTTCAAGTTTTGACTAAGTTTAAAGCAATAGCTGTAATCTATAAATGAATTTCAAAATAACTATTATCATTCCTATGTCTAACTATAGAGAAACTATAAACGTTAAACAACTATAGGATAAAAGATTATATATGTGCATATTTATTCAGATAGCACACATCCTTTTATCTAGTATTAGTCCAATCTAAGACGAAATGTCCATAAATTAATAAATGATGTGTAATAATTTTGGGCAATCCAATCGACTTTAAACTAACTTTGTGGAATAGAATTTCATTGACATTCCAAAAGTTACTTTGAAAAGTATAATTAGTTTACTAAAGTCCAGTGGATGGATTTTCTTAAGAAGCCGTTAGACTTATATTTTTATACATAAAAAACATCTCTGGTCAAAAAATGTTTCCTAAATATGTAGGACGTACATCGGATTTATGAATTTCTTGATCTCATGGCTTAAAAAAAAGCAGCAATTGAACAAATAAAAATTAAAAGCCATTGGACTAATATTATGAAATATAATGATAAATATAATACTATATAGAAAGTCCAACGATGATTATTAAGCATGATGATTAGCGAGAATTGACCAATCGGCGACCATCATAACAACTTGACAATGCCATATATGAATTATTCTTGAACTATGCCAGTGTAAGTGGCTACTATCATTGTACTAATTAGCTTGTATATACGTATTCTTTTTACATATTCAGAATTTTATTGCAACAGAAAATTATAGAAGAAAGTCTTTTTATCGGACTCTCTGGAACAGTATAATAATTTGTTTTGCATATAAATATATTTTTATCTATTTGTGACGTAATCATCAAAGTTAAATAAATACAAAATAAATATGTCTTTACTTGTTGTCAAATTAAAAATTACATTACATTTGCCCAAAAAGGCAAAGATTAGCTAAAGCAACGTTTATGTCTTAATTTTAATAATAATTACAAATGTTTTAATAAACAAGGAAACATAGTGAGTGACAAGTGACATATTAAAATTATTCAAAAAACTTATTTTTATGAATAAAGAGCCTATATTAGCAATTTGTCCAATAATTTTTTATACTTATTCTGAAAAAGCATTCACGTGCTGAAAAAAACTGGGACAGCAAAATCTCCTAAATCTCTTGATCTATTAGAATAATATATTTTGCTGTTGCCATAGTTAACTTAATTTTGTGACAGCCGCGTCAACAAAATCGTTCTTTCAAAAATGCATTATCTCCTCAACAAAAAGCGATAATATACACTCGTCTGATGGATGGAGTTCCTATAAGAAGAAACGCAGAATTGGGCATTAATAAAACTACTGTTTCCTTAGCTAAGGCAAAAATTGCAGAATATGGAGCTATTGTAAAAAATCCAGGTTCTGGTCGACCAAAAATTTCAAACGACATTTAAGATAGAGAGTTTGTTGGTTTTCTAAGAAAAAATCCGTTTGAAATAGAAATAAAGGCGAAAGAAGACACGCATTTTCCTGGTTCTGCTAATATAGCTCGTAGTAGGATACGAAGTTCGGAAATTAAAAGTTGCTGGGCAACAAATATGATATTTTTAACTGAAACAAACAAACAGGGAAGATACAATTTGTCTATCAATATACGTACCATAACAACATATGAGAAATGGTAATATTTTCGGATTTTATCCGAAACCTTTTAGTCGTGCAATAATGGCAAAATCCGCATTAACAGGGCTTCTAAAAATCAAAGTGGACATTTTAGTATAAACGTTTAATCCTGGATTAGTTTTAAAGAACTAGGCGTTTGTCAAATAGTGCAGGGAAGGCTTAATGCCTTAGGATATTGCAATATCCTGAATAATGTTATGATGCCATCGGTTGGTCTAGTCTATGGGCAAGATTTTATCTTCCAACATGATAATGCTCCTATACTTAGGATGTACGTATAGTTCAAAACTATCTAGATAAAAGACGAATTCAAGTTTTACCGTGGCCCTCGAAAAGCCCTGATATCAACCCAATTGAAAACGTAAAATACCAAAATATATGTATAAAGATACCTTTAGGCTTAGAAATCAGAATGAATTCTTAAAGATAGATGACGCATGGGACCAAATAACCGAAGAATATTCCAGAAACTTAATTTTTAATATGCCACAACGTTTGCAAGCTGTAATTGATAACAACTGTGCGCTTACTACGTATTATTAATTTTTTATTCCATATCAACAAAAAAAATAATATTAGTTTGGTTTATTTATAAAATGTGTTCCAAATAAACATAAATATCGAAAAATAAAAATGTTTTGTAATTATTAAGCCTCCAAATATTCATGATGCGTAAATATGCATATTATACCTAAGGAACGGGATTTACTCTAATAGACCAGAAGACAATTCCCTACCCAAATTTTAATGTTTAATTTTTTTTTCGGCACCATGGTACATATGCCTAAAGAAAAACACAAATATTATTCACAGTCCATATTATAAATATTTGAAGGCTTATCATTTTCTTTCATTTTTTTTATTAAAAAAAAGATTTTAAAACCTGCATACAATAATAATACATAACATGTATATTAACATATTGTACAGGGTGGCCAGATAAGAATGCAAAGTGCTGTATTTTGGAAACTATTCGTCCTAGAGACTTGCGGTAAAAAATTTTATAACTAAAGTTGCCAAGAGAATACCGTGGAAAATATTTTTAGGTTTTCAAAATGGTCGCCAGGGGGCGTAACCGCCATCTTAAACCTTTTAAGTGATTTTTCACTGAAATCTACCCAGTAAATGTTACGAAAAAATATATGCTTTTTCAAGCTGAGCTCTAGTCGAGTAATTTTTGTTTAACACTTTGTGACGTATCTATTAAAATAAAGTGGTGGGGGATAATTCATTGTTTTTTTAAATAAACTGCTGTAACTCCTAAACGACTGAACGGATTTGAACAAACTTGGGTCTCGTTGGAAAAAAAATTTATTGCTCCATCAAATCCGTCTTATCTGTGATATGTCTAGTTCTTAGTAATGTCGCTAGAGCGCGCTTTTTGATCTATTAACAGAAAATTGCAAAATTCTCTAAAAAGTTAAATGCAATAATATGACTTTTTTTCATAAAAATTAAGTGAAATGATAGCTAAATAGGCCAGTGAAAACCGTATCTCGATATCTTATTCGTAGCCTGAAATATCAAAGAAAGAATATTTGGTTATCATATAATTTTAATAAGACGATATTACACCGATATTTATTGTTATTTATTTGTCTTTTTTCAAGGTTCAATGATAAAATGTCTTAATTTAATAATTTTTAAATAATTAAAATATTCTTTGTTCAAACAATTAAAAGAAAAACGTGTAGGGGCATAATAATCAATGCATATAAAATGCAAGTGCAAGGTAGGCAGAATATTGAAGAGTAGGCCATGGAGGAAAAAACAAATGCCTAAAATCAACTTGTCAACAAATATTAAAATTAGGCAGTCCAATTTGTTTTTGTTGCACACATAAGTAAAGCGTTAAAACTATTAAAATCCCTTTTACAAATGATGTCGATATGATTGCGGTATATTTTGAATGTCTTCATAATGCGGCATTGGCTCAAAGGGTATACAAATTGGCGTTTACGCGACGCGAGAATTTTTCCGCGCTTAGTGCGAAATTTGCGTAATACTGGCAGCCTTCGACCTCAGTTGCGAAGACACTCGGCTAGAACAAGGGAAGACAATATTATTAATGTCTTAGCATACGTGGAATTCAATCCCCACGTTAGTACGAGAGCAATGTCTCGCGCGTTGGGCATATCACGTACTACTATTCTAAACATTTTAAAGGATCATAGGTAAATTTTTATGTTACAAAAAATACTACTTTACAAATTTCGCAGTGTGTTTCGTTCAAATTTTTAGACTGCGCCCATATCATATGGCTTTACACCAAGCCTTGAATCATGGAGACTTTGACCGACGCGACGGTTAGATTATTGTCATTGGATGTTGGGCAGTGTTAGGAAAAATAGATAATTTTTATCCGAAATTCTTTAGACAGACGAGGCCACTTTTAGGTGTGATGGAAACATTAATTTGCATAATATGCATTATTGCTGTGACAACAATCCTCACTGGTTGGAGGTCCAACCAGTGAGGATCCCCAGACCTCACCTATTTGGACTTCTACCTATGGGGTCGGTTGAAAGATATTGTTTACCAAATTCAACCAACAACTAGAGACGACATGAAAATACAAATACAAGAAGCCATTTACAGCCTGTCAAGAGCAGAAATTGAAGCTGCTGTAATGTCTATGTATAAGCGGCTCCAACAATGCATTAGGTTTGATGGAAGACAGTTCGAGCATTTAACGAGGCATTAGTTTTATTTGAAAATCGGTAATTTTTGTTATTATGCCTATACGCGTTTTTTTTTTTAACTTTTTGAACAAAGAATATTTTAAATATTTAAAAATTATTAAATTAAGACATTTTATCATTGAACCTTGAAAAAATACAAATAAATAACAATAAATATCGGTGTAATATCGTCTTATTAAAATTATATGATAACTAGACATTCTTTCTTTGATATTTCAGGCTATGAATAAGATATCGAGATACGGTTTTCACTGGCCTATTTAGCTATCGTTTCACTACATTTTTATGAAAAAAAGTCATATTATTGCATTTAATTTTTTAGAGAATTTTGCAATTTTCTGTTATTAGATCAAAAAACGCGCTCTAGCAGCATTACTAAGAACTAGACATATCACAGATAAGACGAATTTGATGAAACAATAAATGTTTTTTCCAACGAGACCAAGTTTGTTAAAATCCGTTCGGTCGTTTAGGACTTACAGCTGTTTATTAAAAAAAACATTGAATTACCCCCCACCACTTTATTTTAATAGATACGTCACAAAGTGTTAAACAAAAATTACTCGCGTAAAGCTGAGCTTTAAAAAGCATATATTTTTTCGTAACATTTACTGAGTAGATTTCAGTAAAAAATCACTTAAAAAGTTTAATATGGCGGTTACGCCCCCTGGCGACCATCTTGGAAATCTAAAAATATTTTCCACGGTATTCTTTTGGCCACTTTAGTCATAAAATTTTTTACCGCAAGTCTCTACGACGAATAGTTTCCAAAATACAGCACTTTGCATTCTTATCTGGCCACCCTGTACATTTATTACGGTATTTGGCCTCTAGTCACTAAGTCAAACTAAAGAATTAAGGCAAGGACTATAAAAAATTATATTCCACTTTACCAAAGTTTTACGTCAGTGGCAGTTATAGCTAAAAATAATAAGGAATTACTCAGTGGGTAGTTAAAAGAGCCAATTCATTTCAATAAAGTAGTAAATATGAGTTGAAATACTATTGATTAAAGATTTTTTTTAAAACCATACTTTTAGTCTGAGAATTTTTTTTTGAGTTTCGGACCCTAAAACTACGTCTTTTGTGCAAGAATTACAAAATTAACTAGTTTTAATGAATAAACTTTGAAGTAAAGTGGGTTAGGGCAAAATAAGTTTAAAAATGTTTTGAAAATAATTATAAGCAGTCCAATTACTTTTCTTAATTAAAATTTTCGATTTTTTTGGGGCCCTGAAATACAGTTACCAAACAAATTTCCATATTATTAATATTTTATAAAATATCTTATAGTTGTAGTAAAATATTGAATTTATAAAATTGCTATAGTATGTAGTAAAATTTAAAAACAGAATTTAAGTTAAGGAACTTTTATCTGTTTTATAAGTGGTAACTTGTAATTTGCTTTAGGCCAAAAGTTGGCTTTTTACCAAAGTAAGTTATGTACAAGTTTTTCTTTCATTTTAGGCCTGTGACCTGTTAAACACCAGGTACGACTTCAATACTAAGACTATAAAATATATTTTTTTACTCATATAGTTCATTAACCTGAGGTCCAGAACTAGCATTGGGTTTGCCTGCAATACGGCAAAACATACAATCTCGAACCTCGTGAACAATAAAGCAAAGCACTATTGGGAGGGATGACCAAGATACAACCATGCGAGTGCTTTCATACTGGATATAACAAGGAAGGTAACAGATATCATAAGGGAATTTAACAGAAAGCACCGAAAAGCGTAATGGGAACTACAGGCCACTACAGACAGCGTTACCACATGAATAGGATTGATTTGGCGGAAATCGACGAATGCAAACTATGCATGGAGGAAGACGAAACTGCAGAGCACATCCTATACAGATGTCCGGCACTAGAAAGAATCAGGCAGGTCATCTTCGGCAAAGCCTTACCTAAGACGGAAGACATTAAGAATGCTTCTCCCAGTAAAACTACCGAACTGTTAAAAAAGGCGGACTTGATTGAGGAAGTATAAACACCTAGGAGTGAGCCACAATAGACCTAGGGTCGCAGGGGAGGTACACAAGGTGCTCCACTCACAACAAACCTAACTTAACATATACCGTTTTTTGTCGGTCAACGCATATATATTTAAATATACGTTATTTTTCTTTTTTACAGACTTAAAGATATTTTCTTGCGGTTCTTAGTATGTGCTTTTAATGATCTGACTATTAAAGTTCGGCTCTTCTACTAGCAAATATCTAAATAATACTTTTCGTAATATAAAGAGACCGCATTCTGTTGGAACATTGTACCCTACCTATATGCTCGTGCCATAAGCAAAACCAATTTAATACAAACTAATGTACAATATTATTAGTAGTTTTAAAGAGAGAATTTCTTTTCAAAAATTAATCATATTTTTAATAATTTCTCTTATATAAATTTTTTTGATCTTTTTTTGGCAAATTTTTCTATGAAATTTTCTGTTTGACCCGTATATAGTCGCATCCTCCTGTACCAGTTAAACAAGAAAAGTAATGAATCTTTTTAGCAGAAAAGTCAAACTTTCTACTATTGGTTATTGAAAAAGAAATGTATGTATACATATTGTATGCTTTTTCCGGCATTCATCGTAATCGGGTAGAGGACCAACTATGGATGGATCAGGATTTATTATTATTAACCATAGAGTAATAGAGTAGGTAATTTCTGATAAAAAACATTCATTTAGCCACAAAGCCACAACGACTGACTTTTCTTTTTTTTTTTAATTTACCCAAAACGTTCGGTATTTTAACATTATTGTTTTTGTTAAAATTTTACAAAATCCTTGCTGTTTATTTACAATGTGTAAATCTGAGAGTTCTTTTACTACATATCTGTTTTCTTTGAAATTTTGACAACAATTAAAAGACTATATTCATCTCAAGAGAACACTGTTAAAAATGTTCTTCTTTTGATAAAAATTCTTAATTTTGTGGATATTTGATTACTTAGTAACTGCGAGAAATTATTCTTACTTTGTACCTAATTATACGAACCTCTCTCTTATTACCTTCAGTATAGCTATTTAAGGAGGGCTAAATATTTTCTTAAAAATAATAAGGGTTCTTGCCTTATTCTTTGTGTCTGTAATTTAAAAATTTTGGCTATTAAGTAATTTATAAATCCTAAATTTCGTAGTTTTTACAGTTATGTGGCTTAATTTTTTTGCAGCAGAATATAAAGCCTTAAATAAGTTAAATAAATTTTAAAGCCTTAAATAATCTTGAGTCGATTTTAATCAACATAAAATTTTAATATTCATAACTTTTAATTACTTACAAAGTAATTATAATTTTGAGAATCACTTTTATTTAAACCCAACATTATCCCTTGGGATGTAGATTATTTGCATATCTTATTTAGCGCGGATCTGAGGAATTTTGTTTTGGATATATAGGATTACAAATATTTATTTAATCACTAATTTGGTAATTAATTAACTTAAAGCTTAGCTAACTTAATAACCTAAGCAGTTTTTTATATTTTTCATCATGCGTATTGTTGATATTCAAACTTCTGAATGGAAACTAGCTCTTTTTAATAGTATTACTTGTCTTTTATTTTCAAATAAACATAATCTTTGAGAGACCATCGTCTCACAAGATTTAAATATTTTTCTATTATTTCGAATCAATACTTATTTCTGTCAGAAACAAACTTGATAAATCTTACCAAAAAGTTTTTTTTGTGCAATTCTGCAGTTAGTACGAAAATCTTTATTCTCGTCTTCACTGCGAAAAGACACACTTATCGGTCAGTCATTTAAAGCGCATTCAAAGCAGTCTTTTGAGCAGAAATTGCAGTAAATCATGTCAATATACATTTTTTATGTAAAATTCAAAAAGGAATTCAAAAAAATTACAGAATGGTTGAAGAAGCTACGAATAAAAATATAAAAAGGCGAACAATTTCATTTAGACTTATGAAATAATTATATTCTCTTATAAACTATTTGAAAAAAAAATTATATTTTATCAACTAAAAATAATTTGAGTTTATAGCCGGATTAAATATAAAAGATTCTTTACAAGAAGTACCCACTTAACAAAAAAAATTTGGACTAAGAGCAAAATACCCAGCTTTATTTCTAAATCTATCTAAATTGTTCGATAGTATTTCATTTCCTAAATCAGTAAGTATCAAATCTACTATGGATACTCAGGACATTACTAGGTAAATTTATCTGTTAAGAATACTTATAACCAGGAAACTATTGGCAACAACTGCCAAAGCTGGAACTTTCTAAACAACTTTTGAATGGACCACTTTAGGAAGAAGGACAGCATACTGGGTCACTTCAGGTGATAATTGAGAAAGGTAGCAGGGCTACTCACAAGCTGTGCTTCCATCAAGGAAGAGGAAGAAACCCTTATTCACATTCTATGTGATACAGATACGTGATAAAAAACTTCAAAAATAGTTCTTATATTATAAAGTGGAGACAAAGCTAATGTTTTAAATTATAGACCTGTGGCTTTAGTATGTTGTTCAAATAAAATATTTGAATCAATAATTTTTAAGGGAACGAAAATTGGAATCAGTATAATATAGCAATAAATTTCGTCAGTTGAACAGCATACAGCTGAAGCCAAAAATAGTGTTGAATAATTCGGAAGTTAGTAGCTAGTGAATAGGCTAATGAATGTAACCACTGCTAGATACTGACTGCAATACATTCACTTCATATAATGCTCGGTCGGCGATGTATGACCTGGGCTGGGATTCTAAAATCACGACTCGATCTCGATACGATCACGACTTCGAATTCGATCCCGACTCAGTCGTGACGAGAAAGGTGATTCTAAATTTCAATCGTCGGCTAAACTCGTTTTATTTGATTTGATTTAGGTTTCTTGGTATATATTTGTTATTTTCCCTAATATTTGACAGATGGAAACGTCAATTGTCTTTTCTATTGGTAAACGTTGAGAATTTATATTTATTTTGTTGATTTTTTTCGCCTCCGTGTGTTTTTATTTAAATATAATATGCTCATATTATTTCTTTAAGGTAAAAAAAATTTCGTTTAAAATCACCGCTACCCATAGGAAAATAATGATTGAATTCATGGAAAATCACAAAAACTTGTTGTGTCCGTCCACTTTTGGTTTTAATATGTCAACATGGGAACAATCAATAGGACCTACCTATAACACAAGAAAAATTGGATCTCTCTATAAATGTTAATTTATTAATTTGTCTCTAATCTCTTAAATTTAAAAAATTAATGAATCGGTCAGCAAGGTGATTGTCAATAATTTCAGTAATTTTATGGATCCAATGACTTGTAGTAGTTTCGCTAATTTCAAATTTAAAATCTCTTATTCAATGCTTCTTTGGTGTGTGCCAACTATATGTGGCATAAAATCTTGATATATGTACTAAAACTGCCCATTTAATGGTAACTCTATTTTCTATGCCTCTATTATTAACTGAAGGTTGTGGAAAATAGGGTCGAATTAAATCTATTAGTTGTGTTTAAGAAAGCTTCTTGATATACTAATGAAAACCTGAGATCATAGATAACACAGAACACAAATATAGATAGATAATATATAAAATAACTCAAAATACCTGGTATAACTATTGGTAAACAATAAATGAAACAAATACGTTTAAAAAAGGATGCTGTCACATTATGCACGTATTAAAAAAGGAAGAAGCTATATAGTCTGGTGTATACGATATACCCAAGCGTGTCTCGACAAATCTTTAAAAAAAGGCAATCCGCAAGATACTCACGACTGAAAATTTTATTTAGAATCAGTCATATCGAGTAATCGTGTCGAATCGTGATTTTAGAATCCCAGCCCTGATTAGTGCATAAGTTAAAAAAAGGGTATTTGTGTAACGGTGGTGTTCGGCTTTTCTGTATTTTCGATTGAGTAGTTCTGTATTTTCGTTCTTTTGATAAATAAGTAATTTGTAATTTTGTTTCGTTTTATAATTTTTATATTTATAATAAATTAATAATCGGGTAAAATAATAATCCTGTGTATTGTAAATGAATAATCGGGAATTTTAATTTTAATGATTTTTACCTGTTTTTTGGTACACCAGTACAGGTCATTTACCCAGTACGGCCAAAAGCGCCAGGCAGGTATTGGTATATTGCTTTTTACTCTGAATACGTGCTTTTTTTCATTTGATTTTCCCGATATAATATAGCAAGGTTCATAGTCACATAGCTTATCACCAAAAAACAACACGGTTTTACAAATAAAAAGACAATAGTTAGAATTTTGGCCACTTTTTTGTAAAAACTGAATAACGTGATGGCATTGCAGTTGTCATTTTTTAAAAGCAGGAATTCACTATATGGTACATAGAGAATCTACATCTCGAATTTTTGTCGCTTTATCAGAGTACCTCAAGGGTGATTTCATTTAATTTCAATTAATAGTACGAGAGACTGCAAGCTTTTTCAGAATGACCTCGATGTGGTAATATTTGGGTCAAAGTAAAAAAAAAATATCTTTGAATATTGATAAGTGCCCTAAAATTTGTGAGAAAAAAGTGCTAATTAATTATGATTATAAAATTGTTACCAACTTCAAAATATTAAAAGACATAATTATATTACTTAGGAGTAATCTTTGACGATAAATGACATTTCAATGCTCATATTAACACATTTTTCAATGAGACATTTAAGGTTTAAGGATTTGTAGTTCGCTTCAATTGTTTGGCCTCCTTTCTAGTTGCTTAACAAAAAAAATATTGGAGAGGGTTTAAAAAATATTTTTGCGATAATTATATTATAAAAAACGTGCTGTGTAATTAACAAAAAATCTTTCAGAACATATGTTGTTTATTTCTCCTTGAGACTAATAAATGGTAAACATTCATCATAGTGAAAATCCAAAAAATGGATTTTTCGTAATAAAAAAATAAGTACCAATTTAAATAAACATTAATTTATTTTAAATAAATATGATATTTAATGTAGAATAAGTTTTTTTCGTATGGTCACATTTTTGTCACAGGTTGCATAATGAGTTATCTTGGGCGAAGACCGTTAGTTGTGATCTATATCGTTAACTTATTATACTTATTAATCGTCAGAAACCAATTGTAATCATTTAATAGACTCTATGTTGTATGTTTTTAATTAAAAAACTTTGAACGCAAAAATTGATAAACCATTATGAAAAAACCAGACTTAATTTGGAGACGCATGATAACTTATTAATTAATCAACATTTATTAATATACTTGCGTGAATAGAAATCGGCCCACTATAAACTTTTTTTTAAAATGGGTATGACCTCCTCTTAATAATAGCTCTTATATGATTAGGCATTGATCTAATAGATTTTGCTATTATGTCTTATGGAATTTTTAACCACTCATCTTCAACTGTAACAATAAGCTCTGGAATCGAGTTTGGGGTATGAAGTGTAGCTCGAATTCTTCGTAAATGTTCGATCGGATTTAGAACAGGACTGGATGCTAACATTTGCATTGTCACGCATCAAGGTAAATTCGTTTTCAATATAGTCGAATAAGCACTCCGCTCTTCAAAGCAGCAATTTGCAAATCGCTCGCTTACTCTTCGGTACACTTTCCTTCTTGGGTGGCTATTTTGGAGGCATATTCTGGTCTCATCTGAGAACACAACAGATGCTCATTGTGCAACGTCAAATTCAGCCAATTCCATGCAAAACGCAAGCATGATTGATGAGGAGCTGGAGTAAGTTTTAAACCAATTGCAGGTGTTTTAGGGATCAGGTTTTTCCTGCAGTTTTCTCCACAAACTAATAGTCACTACTCGTACCCCAAGAAGCTGTCATTGCACTTAAACGGCATTAAGGTACGATATCTTAATGTTGTTGACACAATAAAGCGGTCACCACGAGTTGTTGAATTGAAATTACCCTCTATCTATTCCAAGTCGCCTATGAAAAGATTCAGTCCCCTCATAACTTTGGCACACTCTTCGAACCGCTGTGCATGTCATATCCAATTGTTTAGCAACAGCTCCCTGACCAAATCCATTTCTGAGTAAATTAATAACTTGGGTGGCTCTTTTGTGCTGTTGGATTCATTAAACTAATACACTTGAATACTATTAATCTTTGATGAACAACGAATAATGTGCCAATTGCGGTTGCAAACGTAATTATTTTATTATTTGACAAATTTGTTATTTTCGTTATAATCACCACATAAACACGTTTTATTGGTTTACCGGGTGCTACTCATATAAACAATAAGCTTTATTGATAAATGTATGTATACTCATATTCAAGCATATTAAATAGTATTTTTTTAAAGCATATTTAATAATTATTATTAAAATATATAATTAAAGTCAAAGGTTTATAGTGGGTTGATTTCTATAAACGCAAGTTTATGTCTAGTGCCATAATTTTATTTTTTAGGTGTTGCTTAATCAAATAAACACAATCATTAAAGGAAAAAATTTGAAAGTAATTTTGCAAGAATTTATCTATGCCATATTTGTCAATGATATTGTGGCTTTTTGCGGCGAGCAAATGAGGCACACTAATCAGTTTATCGATTTATTACATTTATACAAATTTTACATTAAAAACCTAACAAACAGTCCAAAAAGTTGCGTAGAGAGTTTTAACCAGATTCGATCGGTCTCGCATCAGAATAATTGAAAATTGAAGTCCAGTTGACAGTTATCAGCTGGGGCCTGGTCCTGCACTTCGTAGCATCACAACAGCCGGTGTAGGGCGGATGGTTGCTACATGCCGATCCGTCACTGTAGCAAAAATATTTATACTCGTATTTCATTATTGTTAAGTGTAAGGTCATGAGTATTTTTACCATAAATTATGAAATTAAATTAACGACACATATACTATCAGATATTTCATTAAAACTTGACTCTAGTAGGAAGATTTATGATAAAAAAACTATTCTTGAATAACCATTTTAATGAGGTTGTGAGTTACACCTTTATTAACTTGATTATTCATACTTTGTTTTATAATAGATATAGCATTTAGTTTTAAATTATAGAAAACATCATTACTTTATATTGCATAAATTGTTACAATTATTTTATATTTATATCTGACATGCTATCCTATTAGTACAAAGTAGTTAGTTAATTACTTAGCACCTTATTTTCTATTTTAAATTTTAGGAGACTAAATTAGGATTACACATATACTTTTGTTTAGCTAATATTATTATTCTAATATGATGCTTAACGATTTTTTTTCAATTATTTATATTAGAATTTTTCTAATTAAAGTATAGAATTAAATATAATTATTTTTAATTTAATCTTTTAATCTGAACAATACTAGAATTGATGTATGAATAAGTACTCTATGAAAATTGTTGTTTTATATTGATTAATATTTAAAATAATATAAAAATAAAATAGAGCTAATTAAAAAATATTAAATTATATTCAATTCCTAAAGGCAAGTAATAAAAACTTGTTTTTTTTACCCTTATATCTTGTTCGCTTTAAATAGGAAAACACGGTAGAAGCAAATAAAGGTAAATCTTACTTTATTACAAGACGACGTAGGCTGTATTCTGTATTAGTTTTTTATAAAATAAGACAAGACAGGGTTTTAGTTTTTTATGTTTAATATAGAAACCTCATACTACAGTAATAAGAAATATTGTATGTTTTAGTTGAAACCAATTTCACACAAGTACTACAATTAAAAAGATTATATT